>NC_142879.1:114520833-114862500 GCF_051225735.1 Oryctolagus cuniculus
GATAAAAAAATGAGCTGAATGCCAACAGTGGCTGTGCTCTATGATGAAAGATAATATCTGAGTAGTACTTGTGAAAATAAACTGCACCCTCTCAGGGAGGCCTGGAAAAGTGATGCTCACAGTCAAGCATTTAGATGTAATGGCTAAAACACTCCACAGAAAAAGAAAACCTTGAATTTGATCCCAAGTCCGGCTCTAAATAACTCTTTTTTTTTTTTTTTTTGACAGGCAGAGTGGATAGTGAGAGAGAGAGACACAGAGAGAGAGAGATAGAGAGAAAGGTCTTCCTTTTGCCGTTGGTTCACCCTCCAATGGCCGCTGTGGCTGGCACACTGTGGCCAGCACACCACGCTGATCCAATGGCAGGAGCCAGGTGCTTCTCCTGGTCTCCCATGGGGTGCAGGGCCCAAGCACTTGGGCCATCCTCCACTGCATTCCGGGCCACAGCAGAGAGCTGGACTGGAAGAGGGGCAACTGGTACAGAATTCGGCACCCCGACTGGGACTAGAATCTGGTGTGCCGGCACTGCAAGGTGGAGGATTAGCCTAGTGAGCCACAGCGCCGGCCCTAAATAACTCTTCAAACCACAAAAGAGAAAACAGGCATTTTGCATTTTTCCCCATCAGAATAGCAGCAAAATATGCAGTCATGGGAGCAGAGAGGAAGGGGAGGACTGAGAAACAATGAGCAAACCTAAATCTGTTTGTGATTTAATGGTGCTGTGACTTTGCACCTGTTCTCAAAACTGCCCATTTTAAAATAACTTTATCTTTTTATCTTCTTGTGGTGCATTGGCTTTGGGAAGTGGGTTGGCATGGGGACACAGGAAGTCACCTGGACCATTGGCCACCTTGTGGGCTGCCTTAGATGCTGGAATTGAAGGCATCAAGATCAGCAATGGGTCCAGCTCTGAGATTAGACCCGAGAACTCTGGGGCTGGCTAAGGAATCTCAGCTTCCAAGCAGGTCCTGGAGGCTGGGGTGCCTCAGCTTGCCAGGCTCTGCCAGATTTCCCCAGGTGCCAAAGTCTGTGCTGCAGGACAGGGTGCTGATGCCTCCCTGCCCCCACTCCTGGCTTGCTCCCACCACTTGCCTCATAGCAAGCAGCCCTGGTTTCTTGAATGGATTCAATATTGTGTACATGGCAGTTTAATTTTCTGACTTTGTGTTGACTCTGAAACCAGATGCTATGGAATTATAGAGATTTACTGTATTTACCCAGAGTAACTGAAATGCTGTTTGTAAAAATTCACCTGAGTATTTATTTTAAATACATAATTCAAGGTTTAGATGGTTTCATTTTTAGATGCTTAATTTTGGTAGCAACCACAATATTTTGACAAAACTATTTGTAGAGAGTTCTTTCAACCATGAATTCATATAATATAAAATGTGTGTTGTGACTGATGTTATCATTTGCTGCTGACACTGTAAGCTCATGAAAACCGAGGAACTCAAAAGCAAAACCTGCCCAGTTCAGTAAGAGGTGGAGCTCGCTGTGCTTTTCATTCCTTCCCAGCAGATGTCTCCCAGACTTGTTTCCATTACAGAAAAGATCCCTTTTTTGCAACATTTTATGTTTTCAGGTGGGAATGCTGCTTTCATTTTATAACCACAATGCTCTTCACAAGTGCCAGTAGTGGGAGGATTGAATAAATGCTGAGATCCCTTTCAATGCCAGCTCAGTAAAGTAGAATGAACAGGAAATCAGATGTCATTTAAGGAATTTTTTCCCAAATGTACAAGGCTTTATATATATAATATATTTTATTATATTTATATAATTATATTTAGTATATTTATTATATTATTATATTAATATATTTTGTAATATTTATTTTATTATATATATAATAAAAGAACAAGCACTTGCCAAAAACAAATACAGTGCCAATCTTAAGTGATTTGGAGTGCTAGTTTATTGTGTTTTATATCTCAGCATATCAATTATATTCTTTTGTATGCATCAAATATTACATAAGAATGTAAAATAGTCTTTATAAAAGAGAAGTAAATATAAGAAAAGTAAATATTACTAATATGCAGCAGTACATATTTATTATTTGCAAATGGTTCAAAGATTACAAGGCCCATTATTAGTAACAACACATGTGAATCATGACTTAGCAACACAGAGTGTAAAGGAAGTTACATATTTATATGAAAATACACATGCAAATGTATTCCAGTCTCTCTCAAGCACTCAGCATACACTGCTTCAGAAGCAGGAGGCATGAAGCTGTAGCAGTTTGAATATACACAGCATACTGAAATCTCTCAAGCATAAAAACTGCACCTAATTTGCCATAATAGTTTCTTTCTTCAAGTATTTGCATCTCAACTCAAGCAAAGAAAATAATGAACACCAATGATTTTCATACTATGAAAATAGAAACAGGTTAACAGTTGTAAAAATCTTGAAAAATATGGAGCTTATGAGAATGAGAAATGCATTTCATAAAGAAGGCCATAGTGGATCTATTTCATTGGGGCTGTATTTGTTTTTTTAATTTAAGATCTCTGTCTCTTTTTCTTCCCCCTTCCTCTTTGTAACTCTGCCTTTCAATTAAGTAAGTAAACCAATCTTTAAAAAAAGAGAGACAGATATGGCTGCACATACCCAAAGGAATAGATACACAAAGGGAGAATGTTGGATACATGTAGTCTCCAAGTGCAGGATTTGACTGGTACTGAACAATCAGTGGTAGGATGACAGCTGCACTGCAGTTATTTTCAGATCAGTGGCAACCCTCAATTCCACAATCCAACTTGAAAAAGTTAGAATTTAAAACTCTCTTTTCCCACTCAGGGATTACCTGAGCCACATGTACTGAAAAGGAACTAAGAGGGAGGATCTTCAAGCACATGTAGTCATCATTCAATTTCAAAGTCAAAGCTTTAAATGCTAAGGTTAGTCTGAAAGATATCAGGCCCTTTTAGCTTCTTAGGGAACACACACTATATCTTTATTTTTTAAGAAAGCTTTTATTTAAGAAATATAAATTTCATAGGTACAACTTTTGGAATATAGCAATTCTTCCCCCCATACCCACCCTCCCAACCCTAGGTCATCCCACCTCCTACTGCTTCACCCATCCCATTCATCACTAAGATTAATTTTAATTATCTTTATATACAGAAGATCAACTTCATACTAAGTAAAGATTTTACCAGTTTGCACCCACACAGACACACAAAGTACAAAGTAATGTTTGAAGACAAGTTTTACTATTAATTCTCATAGTACAATTCATTAAGGACAGAGGTTCTACATGTGCAGCAAGTGCACAGTGACTCCTGTTGTTGATTGAACAATTGACACTCTTATTTATGATGTCAGTGATCACCTGAGGCTCTTGTCATGCGCTGCCAAGGCTACGGAAGCATTTTGAGTCCACAAACCCCGTCAGTATTTAGACAAGGCCATAAGCAAAGTGGAAGTTCTCTCCTCCCTTAAGAGAAAAGTACATCCTTCTTCGATGGCCCCTTCTTTCTACTGGGATCTCACTCACAGAGATTCTTCATGTAGATCATTTTTTTGCCACAGTGTCTTTGCTTTCCATGCCTGAAATGCTCTCATTGGGTGTTCAGCAGCTCTATGTTTTTAAGAATTATAATTCTTGGGCCAGCGCTGTGGTGCAGTGGGTTAATTCCCTGGCCTGAAGCGCCGGCATCCCATATGGGTGCCGATTCAGGTCTCGGCTGCTCCACTTCCTATCCAGCTCTCTGCTGTGGCCTGGGAAAGCAGTAGAAGATGGCCCAAGTCCTTGGGTTCCCACACCCATTGGCAGACCAGAGGAAGCTCCTGGCTCCTGGCTTCAGATCGGCACAGCTCCAGCTGCAGTGGCCATCTAGGGGGTGAACCAGTGGATGGAAGACCTTTCTTCTCTGTTTCTCCTTCTCACTGTCTGTAACTCTAACTCTCAAATAAATAAATAAAATCTTTAAAAAATGAATTATAATTCTCTATACAAAGCTGCAAGTAAAGCTAGAACAAGCCTGTGACAACATCTGAGAACATTTGTACTATGAGGTTCCTGAGTTAAAGGGATTTAAGTAAATAGATGTGGTTGATTTCCAATGAATCTTTATTCACAAAAAGAGGTAAATCTTTTTTTTTTCAGAATATCTTGCATGCATGTTATTACCCATTTTACGGATACCAATGTGTACCACACCACATTTTTCAAGTGAAACTTCAAATAAAACTTTCAAATCTTTAATTACAAAATAAGGTTTCTTTCTTCTTTTTTCTATCATTTTTAAGTAGTTCAAAATTTAAATAAGATTAAGAAATTTCATATTTGACTAGGGTAGAATTACCAAGTCTTTAAGATTTTCAAACATTTTATGGTATCTACAAATCTAAGCAAGATGATAAATAGTATACATAATACATATTTGGGAATTTTGAAGAAGTCATTTTATTCTTTCACTTTAGATGTGTATCATTTAGTACCTTGATCTGCTTGTTACTCATAGTTTAAAAGCTTTGAAGTATTGCCAATATAATTTGTAACTGTTATTTAAGGATTAGAAAACTCAGATAAAGTAAAATTAGATTGTGTATGATTACGTCACTCAGCAATGATGACTGTGAAAGGACTGTCTTTACGCATTGTCTCAAATATCCTTTTCTTTTACTCCTTAACTCATTCCAGTAATTTCCACTCCCCTGACCATTCAAAATTTGTTCTCTCCAGGTTGACAGTTATTTTTATAAAATTAGAGGTCATTTCTTCAATGTCATTTAATATAACCTGTCAGTAGTATTGTTCTCAACAGAAAACTCTTCTCCAAAATAGCTTCCTCATTTGTCTTCCAAAATATTTGCATCTAGGGAGTGATTTTAGCTCATTTGTCAAATGTTAGTTGGTTGTCAATGTGTGTGTTCATTTCTGGGGTTTCTATTCTGTCCCATTTGTTTACATGTCTATTTTTGTTCCAGTACTAGGCTGGTTTGATTACAGCAGACCTCCATTATGTCTTGGAATCTGATGCCTCCAGCTTCGTTTCTGCTTAAAATTGAGTAATTGGGGTCTTATTTTTTTCCATATGAACTTTAAAATCAGTTTTTTCCATAATTGTGAAGAATGTCCTTGGTATTTTGATTAGGATTGCTTTGACTCAATCAATTACTTGGGGTAGTATGAACATTTTGATGATATTACTTTTTCCGTTCTATGACCATGAGAGATTTTTCCCATTTTTATGTCTTTTGTTTCTTTAATTAAGGTTTTATAATTTTCATTGTAGAGATCTTTCACATTCTTGATTAAATTTATCCCAAGGATCTTTTTTTTTTCTACTGTGAATGGGCCTAATCTTACAGTTCTTTCTCAGGCAGAGACTTGTTCATGTATAAGAATGACACTGTGTGTTGATCTTACATCCTGAAAATTTTCTTAATTCTATTATGAGTTCTAATAGTCTCTTAATAAAGTCTTTTGGTTCCTGTATATAAAGGATTGTATTATCTGCAAACAGGGATAATTGGAATTCCTCCTTTCCAACTTGTATCATTTTTTTTTTCTTAATGCCCGACTAAAACTTTCAGAAGTCTACTGAAAAAATAATAATGAAAATGGTCATCTTTGGTTCCAGACTTAGTGAAATTTCTCACAGCTTTTCCTCATTCAATATGATGCTGCCTGTGGTTTAGTTATATATTGCTTTGTGTCAATGTATGCTTCTTCTATCCTGAATTTTAAGAGTTTTTATTATGAAAGGATGTCATTTTATCAAATGGTTCTCTGCATCTATCGAGAAAATCAAATGACTTTATCTTTCATTTTATTGATTTTAAATAACATATTTATTTATTTGCATATGTTGAACTACCCCTGAATCACTTGAATAAATTCTACTTGGGGTCTTATTGATGTATTATTGATGATTTTATTGGTGTATTTCATACCATTTTGTTGAGGATTTTGAATCTATGTCCATTATGGATATTGGTATGCAGTTCTTATTTATTGCATCTCTGTGCTTTTGTAATTGAGCAAATTCTTGTCTCAA
The DNA here is from genome assembly GCF_051225735.1 of Oryctolagus cuniculus. Classification (NCBI taxonomy): domain Eukaryota; kingdom Metazoa; phylum Chordata; class Mammalia; order Lagomorpha; family Leporidae; genus Oryctolagus; species Oryctolagus cuniculus. Next base: position 114,526,854 of record NC_142879.1, read on the forward strand.
AGAATAGATTTGGATTGATTTTATCCCTTTCAATTGTTTTGAATAATTTAAGAATGGGGATCAGTTCTTCCTTCAAAGTTTGATAAAATTCAGCTGCTTCTGGGCTGGCTCTGGGGCATAGAATGTCAAGCTTCCACCTGCAGTTTCTGCATCCCATAAGGGTGCTGGTTCAAGCCTCAGATGCTCCATTTCCAATCCACCTTTGTTCTAATGCACCTTGGGTCCCTGCGCCCATGTGAGAGACCCAGAAGGACCTCTGTGCTTCTGGATTTTACCTGGCCCAGCCCTGACCATTGCAGCCATTTGGGAGAGAAACAGCAGACTGAAAATCACTTTCTCTGTCTCTCTATCTCTCCCCCACCCTGTATCTCTGTCTTTTAAATAAATAAATAAATATTTTAGAAATGAATTCTGTCTCTTCCATAAATGATGTTTGGAAAGTTGGATTTCCACTGCTGTAGTTCAAAATCAAACCTATATCTTACTCCCTATACGAGAATCACAATGGATCAAGGATCTAAACCCAATACCTGAAACCATCACATTACTGATGAACAACATAGGGGAAAGGCTATTGGCCTAAGCAATGAATTCTTGAATAAGATAGCAGAAGCACAAGTAATAAAACAAACACCAATAGACTAATGTGATTACATCAATCTAAGAAATTGTTTCACAAAAAAGAAAATAATTAACAAAGTGAAGAGGTAATCAAAACAATGAGAGAAAATATTTGAAAACTATGCATCCAATAAAGGATTAATATCAAGAATATATAAGGAGTTCCAGAAACTCAACAACAACAACATAATCCAGTTAAAAATGTGCCAAGGCAGGAACCAGCATTTTCAAAGGATGAAATAAAAAGGGCCAACATAGGGCCAGTACTGTGGCATAGCAGGTAAAGCCACCTCCTGCAATACCTATATTCCATATGGGTGCTGGTTCAAGTCCTGGCTGCTCCACTTCTGATCTGGCTCTCTGCTATGGCCCAGGAAAGCAGTAGAAGATGTCCCAAGTCCTTGGGCCCCTGCACCCACATGGGAGACATAAAAGAAGCTCCTGGCTCCTGGCTCTGGACTGGTTCAGCTCTGGCTATTGCAGCCATTTGGGGAGCAAACCAGTGGTTGGAAGCCCCCCCTTCTCTCTGTGTGTAACTCTGACTTTGAAATAAATAAATAAATCTTAAAAAAAAAGACCAATAAACAGATGAAAAAACTCCAGGATCACTGCCATCAGGGAAATGCAAATACAAATTACAGTGTGAGTCCCCTCACCCCAGTTAGAACAGCTGTCATTCAAAAATCAAAAATGAAAAATGCTGTCATTATCACTCATAAACATTCTGAAATAAGCATTAAAACTATCACTCACCTAGTTTTCCTATTGCTTTTCTAGTGTATCCATAATGGCCTGTTTCTTTTGATTTTTTCTCATCTCCTCCTTTTTAAACAGAAGTGCTGTAGAGCTCAATCTTTGATATTCTTTCTAATGACTTTTACATCCTTGTTTGTACAAATGGTTTCCAAATTTGTATCTCCAGCCCAGGAACCCCTCCTTAATTTCAGATCAGTATATCACACTGCCTACTTGAGACCTCTCTTTGATTATCTATTGTGTATTTAAATCCCAACAGATCCAAAATATTATTAATGTTATTCTTTCTCATACCTGTCCCTTAGGTAGTTTTCCCTATGTGAGTTAATGGCAACTTCTGCAGTTGCTGTGCTGAGATCCACAGTGCAATTATTTATTTATTTATTTATTTGCCAGGCAGAGTCGACAGAGAGAGAGAGACAGAGAGAGAGAGAGAGAGTTATAGACAGTGTGAGAGAGAGACAGAGAGGAAGGTCTCCCTTCCATTGGTTCACCCCCCAAATGGCCACTACAGCTGGCATGCAGTGCTGATCCGAAGCCAGGAGCCAGGTGCTTCCTCCTGGTCTCCCATGCGGATGCAGGGCCCAAGCACTTGGGCCATCCTCCACTGCACTCCTGGGCCACAGCGAAGAGCTGGACTGGAAAAGGAGCAACCGGGACAGAATCCAGCACCCCAACTGGGACTAGAACCTGGGCTGCCTGTGCTGCAGGCAGAGGATTAGCCTAGTGAGCCACAGCACTGGCTCACAGTGCAATCCTTGATTAATCTCTCTTTCACAACTCCTCTCTTATCTGTAAACAAATCCTATCAAGTTTACCTCAAAAATGTTTCCAGAAATGAGAAATATCTACCTTTAGTTCACCAACAGCTGCAGTCTATATTAGTAGGCTAATTGCTTTTCTTCATTGTTTTTTTAAATGAAATGCTCAGTTAATTGATTTTAATACAGGAGTCTGCTACAAGTGAATGATGAAAACTGTTTATGTGATCAGGATAAAAAAAGGTAAACTAAATCCGTCATTTTCTTTTGCAAAAATGTTAGCAGTGACAACTTTTCTGGAAATAAAATGGGACTGTATCTTCCCTGGGTCATAGCAAGAAAATATTTCACTATATCAATGACCTTGAATGCTTTACAGCTAGCTGATAATTGAATTTGTTAAGGAACCATTTCAACAGATGGTTGCTATAGAATTTTGACTGACATGGTTAAGTTCAGAGAACTTAAAACAGTTTTACTAAGAAGGGCAATAGAAAAGTTGGTGATAATTGAGGAATGTGGAATTCTAAGAAGTTTTCTTTTAAAAATTAATCAATTACAATATGTTTTTACAGTGCTTTAAGTGATCTGGTAGAGAAGGCTGTGTTTATTCTATATACTTTTGTTTTCATGTGTAGGCAGTACAAATCTTGAAACATATTTTATAAATTTACTGTGACAAAATATACATATGTTAGCAAAATTGAGACTTTAAAATGTGCATATTGTTTACTGCCCTTGTCTATACTCTTGAAGAACAGTGGTTTTCTTACTTGATATCTATTGAATTCTTTACTTAGTGGAGTTTTAAAAGTATGTCATTGTAAAAATTAAAAGAAAAATTAAGAAGAGAAGGAAGAGGGAAGATGGGAGCAAGGGCAAGAGTGAGAGTTGGTGGGAAGTATTACTATGCTCCTAAATCTGTACATATGAAATGCATGGGATTTGTTCACCTTATAAAAAATTGAAAAAGAATTCTGTTTATAACTTCAATTGATTTATAGTTCATGGTTAGATGTGATTCTTTATTAAATGGCTCAGAAATAGAATTACTGTCATTTTTTAAATTTGGAAGGCATAGAGACAAAGAGATAGGAATGTAATGAAAGAGCTAAACTCTTCATGTCCACTCCATGAGTGCCTAATCACTTGGGGTTAGGTCAGCAGAAAAGGCACTCAATCAAGGTCTCCTAGGTGGGTAGCAAGAGCAGTTATCTGTCTCCCAGGGTCTGGATTATCAGGAAGCTTGAGCCAGGTTCTAGAGCCAGAAATGAAACCCAGGGACTCTGACATGGGATGCAGGCATCTTAACTGCTAGGTTACATACCTGCTCCACAAATGAAATATTCTAGCACAACTGAACACTGAAATGCTGAACTGAAAGTTGACCATCATAAATTTATGTGATAATAAACAGAAACACTAAGGACATTCTGAATATAATTTAGCCATTTCTTTCCCTCCCTAGGACTCCTGGAAAAGATGACATGAGGCAGCTGTGGGAATCTCTTTGGTCTAGACACTTGAAAATTAAGTTTTTTTTTTTTATTGGAAAGATAATACTGGGTTATGCTGCAAATTTGGGCTTTAGGTTTTGTAATTCACTTTCATGAAATTAATTTTATTTTCCATTTAGAGTTCTGATGGTTTCTTGTAGTAATAATTATTCCTTTTTATGCAGAAGTGTAAGTTTACCTACTTAGAGCTTTCAATGTAGTAAATAATCCAAAGGAGATAGCTGCTGTTGAGAGCAGTGCATTTTTAGTAATAATGTCTATTACTGTATGAGTGTCTCTAGAGTAGTTGCCACAGACTTGGTGTTCTTTTCCTTTTGAGAATTACCCTAACAGTTACCTTGGAAACCCCAGGAGGCCAATGAAGTGATCCTAACCACCCCCAAACTTAGAGAAAGCAAATGAGGACATTGATTTCATCCTGGAAGGTCTTTATTTGTGGTGAAGAAATAAGCATAACTCATCATACATTTTGGTTATTAACATCAGTTTTGTTTAGATAATTCTGATTTCCTAAGCTGGGAATTTGTACAACTGTTGCATGTGCATGTATATTTTGCTGCATCAAAGTGGCTGCTATATGTTATTCAGATTTGATTTTTTTATATTCTCAGAGTTATATTGTAGGATTTGTGTCTAGTAAAATCTAATTCTTGCCTACGTGCATTTGGGATTGTCTTTTTTTTTTTTTTTTGGACAGGAAGAGTGGACAGTGAGAGAGACAGAGAGAAAGGTCTTCCTTTGCCATTGGTTCACCCTCCAATGGCCACCGCTCTTAATAAAGAAATAAGAATTTTAATTACTGTTTTCTGAAGGCCAACTTCATATGTATTTAAATTTCATAGTAGCTCTGCAAAGTCGGTGTTTTATCTCTGCAGATGAGGAGACAGATGCTGAGGAGCAAGATAATTGGCTCTAAGTGTTGTGACAGACTAACATGTTGTAGGACCTGGATTGGAACCAAGACTGGTGAGTTAAGTACATGTTGTCTCTACTACTCAAACCTGAATTACACACTTCTCCATATTTCTTTTTATTGTGCCTTGTCTTCACTCAAGTTTGGCTTACCAGTCTCTCTGGTCCATCCAGCTACAGAAGCTGGGGATGTTGAAGTAGGGCTTGGGGATAGGGTATAGGCTTCAGTGCTGTTGACCAGGGTAGGGGCCAGCCAATAAATGATGATGGCTACAGTTCAGCTGGCATCTGTTTGATGGCCGACATTACCAAGAAGGCACCAGACCCTGGACAGATGCTTCATGAGGTAGAGAACATACTTCAAGCATCAAGTTGAAAAATGTGTTTCTCTTCTTGTCTCATTGGAGTCAGCCTAACTGGATTCTTTAGCTGTCTTTTCTTCCTGGGGCATCTCAGTTTCTGGGAAGCTTGTTTCTGAATTTTGGAAAGCAAGAATTTTTGGTGTGGACCCTCACTCTTTCAGCTAGGGTTGGCTTTTGCTGGTTCAGAGCTTGCACTCTTGTCCAAACTCTTTTCTTCCTCAAACTGCCAGCTGCCTCCATGAAAAAAGGAAAAAATAGCAACAACCTAAGTTCATTTTCTTATTCATTCCATGATGCTATGTTATCTCTTTGTACTAACATAGTAAGTAGCTGATCTAATAATCTAACAAATTTTAATTGGCTAACACAAATGTGTTAGAGGAAGACCTGACCTTTTTTTTTTTAACTTTTATTTAATGAATATAAATTTCCAAAGTACAGCTTATGGATTATAATGGCTTCCCCCCCATAACATCCCTCCCACCTGCAACCCTCCCCTTTCCCACTCCCTCTCCCCTTCCATTCACATCAAGATTCATTTTTGATTCTCTTTATATACAGAAGATCAGTTTAGCATACATTAAGTAAAGATTTCAACAGTTTGCTCCCACACAGAAACATAAAGTAAAAAATACTGTTTGAGTACTAGTTATATCATTAAATCACAATGTACAGCACACTAAGGAAAGAGATCCTACTTGAGGAGTAAGTGCACAGTGACTCCTGTTGTTGACTTAACAAATTGACACTCTTGTTTATGGCCTCATTAATCACCCTAGGCTCTTGTCATGAGCTGCCAAGGCTATGGAAGCCCCCTGAGTTCACTGACTCTGATCATATTTAGACAAGGCCATGGTCAAAGTGGAAGTTCTCTCCTCCCTTCAGAGAAAGGTACCTCCTTCTTTGATGATCCATTCTTTCCACTGGGATATCACTTGCGGAGATCTTTCATTTAGGTTTTTTTTTTCCCCCAGAGTGTCTTGGCTTTCCATGCCTGAAATACTCTCATGGGCTTTTCAGCTGGATCTGTGTGCCTTAAGGGCTGATTCTGAGGCCAGAGCTGAATCATAAGTTGAGTAACTGGTACACAAACTGGTGCATATATGGGATGCTTGTACTCTAGGCAGAAGCTTTACCCACTATGCCACAGAGCTGGTCTCATAGTATATTTTTCAAGGATTTTTTTTGCTTTGACTTTCATTCTTTAAACAGCATTTAGAAAAGAAGTTTTTGGGGCCATGCTATGGCATAGTGGGTAAAGCTGCTGCCTGTAGTGCTGGCATTCCATATGGGTATGACTTTGAGTCCTGGCTGCTCCACTTCTGATCAAGCTCAATGCTATAGCCAGGGAAAGCAGTAGAAGATGGCCCAAGTGCTTGGGTTCCTGTACCCACATGGGAAATTCAGAAGAATCTATTGGCTCCTGACTTCAGATCAGCCCAGCTCTGGTCATTGTGGCCATCTGGGGAGTGAACCAGCAGATGGAAGATCTCTCTCTCTCTGCATCTGCCACTCTGTAATTCTGCCTTTCAAATAAATAAGTCTTGAAGAAAAGAAGTTTTAGACTTTGATTAAGTGTAAATTATCCCTGTACTCAATTATAGATTTTAATTTTTTCTTGTATCTAGGAAATCTTTGCCTAACTTAAAGTAAAAAAAAATTTCTTCTATGATTTTTTTTTCTGGAAGTATTGTAGTTTTCAGAACTACAGTTAGATCTGTGGCATATTTTCAATTTTGTAAATAGAAGCTATTTTATTGGAAATTAGTATCTCATTGTGCTAACAACAAGTGTTGAAAATGCTATACTTTCTCCCCTGCACTGCAATAGTGCCTCTGTAGAAAACCTGTTCACTGTTTGTGTTTGGATCTTCTCTGGAACCTCTTTTGTGTTCCAGTCATCTGGCTTTCTGTATGACAACAGCACACTTTAGATTAGTATAAATTTATAACACTTAAAAATCATCCCTTTGATTTTATTATTTTTTCAGAGTTATTTTGGCTATCCTAGATTCTTTGCATTTTCATATGCACTTATATCAGCTTGTTACTTTAAAAATAACCAGGTTGCTAAATGAAAGATCTCTGTGAGTGAGATCCCAGCAGAAAGAATGGGCCATCAAAGGAGATACCATTCTCTGAAGGGAGGAGAGAACTTCCACTATGATTATGGCCTTATCTAAATAAGACCAGAATTTGTGAACTCAAGAGGATTCCATAGCCTTGGCAGCTTGAGATAAGAGCCTTGGGTGATTACTGACATCATAAATAAGACTGTCAATTGTTAAATCAACAATGGGAATCACTGTGCACCTGCTTCCCATGTAGGATCTCTGTCCTCAATGTGTTGTACTATGTGAATTAATGGTAAAACTACTACTCAGGCTGGTGCCATGGCTCACTGGGCTGATCCTCTGCCTGTGGCACCAGCACACTGGGTTCTAGTCTCAGGTGGGGTGCCGGTTCTGTCCCGGTTGCTCCTCTTCCAGTCCAGCTCTCTGCTGTGGCCCAGGAAGGCAGTGGAGGATGCCCAGGTGCTTGGGCCCTGCACCCGCATGGGAGACCAGGAGGAAGCACCTGGCTCCTGGCTTTGGATTGCAGCAGTGCACTGGCTGTAGTGGTCATTTGGGGGGTAAACCAATGGAAGGAAGTCCTTTCTCTCTGTCTCTCTCTTTCTCACTGTCTTACTCTGCCTGTCCAAAATCAGGCCGACTTTATCGTTTGTTTTTTTTTTAAAGATTTTATTTATTTATTTGACAGGTAGAGTTACAGACAGAGAAAAAGAGAGACAGATAGAAAGATCTTCCATCTGCTGGTTACTCCCCAAATGGCCAGAACTGGGCCAATCCAAAGCCAGGAACTTCATTCCGAGTCTCCCACCTGGGTGCAGGGGCCCAAGGACTTGGGCCATCTTCCACTGCTTTCCCAGGCCAAAGGAGAGAGCTGGATGAGAAGTGCAGCAGCAGGGACTCAAACTGGAGCCCACATGGGATTACAGCACTGTAGGCAGAGGCTTAGGCCACTACACCACAGTGCCAGGTCCCAGACTTTATCTTGAAACTTAACTTTACTCTGACTGAAGTTATCCCATCTCTCAGATATTCATCTGCATGTTCAGGCTGTTGAAACAAGATGTCGTGTAAAATGCTAATGGACCACGTGATTTGTGAGCTCATTTCCTTTAGCAATAAAATTTTTGTATGATATGTTATGCCCACTTAGATTGTCCCCAAAGACCACCAAGGGGCCTATACCATTGTAAAACACATGAGTTTTATTGCAGGTCTGGGCTTGGGCGATCAACTATCACTGATGCCATGGGTCTGGTTGAAAGCCCCAACTTCAGTTAATGGGGTTTTTATAGGGTTTTCAGAGACAATCTATACATTCTAGCACCATTCAGCAAATCATCTCATTCCATGGGAAATTCAAAGAACATCTCTTAAAATTGATTAGTGCATCCAGTGGCAGGCATGGACCTATTAAAAGTGGTGGGTGGCTTTTGGGGTTGATGCCTTTTAAAATGATTGGCTAAAGTATAGGGTCTGAGCCACTAGGGCATATGTGCCAAACTGCAGGGTCTCAGGATATTATCAATTACCTTAAGTGCCTGAAAAGACACCTGAAACTTTAGGTATCTCCCTGCTATCTGATGATTGGCTGTTGCTAGGCAGGGTTTATTGCAAGGGGAGTTCATTTATTTATTTTTTCTTTCATGAGCTTCAGGGTTCAGGGCCGGTCAGGCCTGAGTTACAAGATGGAGGCCTATTCTAAAATAGCTGCACCTTGATCCAGGCTCAGGTTTCTCAGAGATACAACACAGTTTACTCATACATTCACCTATTGAAGAATATCCTGTTTCAAAATTTAGTTTGATTTTTATATTATTGCTCATGTGGAAATTTGATTTCTTCAATCATTGCAGTTGGATAATGTTTGCATTTTGGATTAGTCCAGATGTATTCTTCCTCTTAGTCTTTTGAAAACTGTGTAGAATTACATTGGTTTTTCCCACTTTTTCTCTAGTTTTATTGATGTCTTCATCCTGTCACAATGAAATTGATTATGAAAACAGGCTGGTGTTCAGACATCAGGACAGACAAGTGCTTTTGGGAGCTTGGCTCAGGGGCAGTGATGTGGCTTCTTTATGTTGACACTATCCTTGCTGACAGAGGCCATGCCATGCACTGAGCAGTGCTGTGGGGCCTGCTTTGCCATGTCTGAGATTAATTTTAGGCAGCCAAGGCATGAGCCACGTTTTGCATGGAGCTAAGGCCTCACAGCCAGCATGATTCATGTAGTAACCAGTCCTGAAGTGAGCAATCCTTTGCCAGCAACAGGAAGTCCACCAGAGGCACACTCACTGTCCTCTGTGAGACATGGGGAACTCCTGGCCACACTGCCATGGGTCCTTGCCCCTTGTAGAGACTCCAGCTCCAGGCTCCACCTCTGTCACTGTGGGACTGTCCTTGTTCTCTGCAGTGATGCTGGCAACCCAGTTTCCTGTAACAGAGAATGGGGAGCCATGCCGGGGTCATGCTGAGGTCAAGGTGGTCAAAGTCAGAGGGGCCTCTGGGTCCATGCAGGAGGTGCTGCAGATCCTCAGGCTAAGTTTTACTGATTTTCAAGTACAAATGATCTATGGCCTGACCAGAGTCACTCCATTTTGTCCCTGATTGTCCTCTATTTTTTTCTAACCAGTCCCACAACTGCTAGCTACTCAAAAACTAATCTTCTGAGAGGTTTTTTGTAAGTTTATTTACATTAAGTGCTGGGAAACTTGTTAATATCCCCAAGATAAGCATAATGTTGCTTGCTCTAGCTCCTGTAACAAATGCTTGGCTTTGTAATTAACTTCAACAAGATATGGTTTTGGCCTTTAGAAGCTTAACCTTGAGCTCCTTCAGGGCAGTATGATTTGGAGAGCACACGCCCCTGTGCAACCACTGGCTTTTAGAAATAAAAGACTCCATAATTAGGCCCTGAGACTTCAGCACTTATTAATATTTCTGAAATTAATAATCTGTGTGGGTTCTTGCCATGAATTCAGAGACAAATTCTGAATACTGGCTCAAATAGACCAGATGATAAGCTGAGTTTTTAAGCTTTTATTCAGTGAGAGAAACACATAGGAGAGTGAGGGCTCTATCTAAAGGAGAAAGGAAAGTCTGGAAATTAAGTAGGGGCCATACCAAGCAGGGAGCAGGCCAAGAGCTGTGGACTTGTCCTGTGAGGCCCACACCATTGGGGAGGGTGAGGCAATGGTGTTCTTCCACAGGAAGCACCAGGGACAGGCTTCAGTGAACATGTCCACCTTTATTAATGACCATGTACACTTTCAAAGGGCAGGCAGAAGGGGCATAACTAATTCAGGGCAACCCTAACTCTATAGGATAGAACCAACACTGGCACCAATATGCATCTCCAATTAGCTTGAAGGTCTCATAGTTAGGGTAGCTTTCCAGGTGGGCCTGGAGCACCCCCAGCAACAGTTTACCTAATTGGCAGAAGGTGGGGGTGGGAGAAAATGTGCCTGAGGCTCCCACCTCCCACCATCAGTCAGGCTAGCCACATGGGCTAGGCAGAAAGTCTCACAGGATCACCCACATCTCCCCCCTTTGTTTTAGGGCAAGTGTGACTCTGCTTAGTGTGGCACAGCAACAAGCCGCAGCCCACAATAAGCTTTAAATTAAATTGAAGAACGCCTAGCATGGGGATTAAGGGCAGGGAGGAAAAGAAGGGCAAAGGGAAAAAGGCCAGGCCCACCATGTTTCAGGCCTTTGTAATTGGCAGGCGGTGCACAGGTATGGGAAAGCAGGGGCATGAGATCACATGGGGGCTGGGTACAGTGTGATGAAGGCGTAGCCTTCCAGTTCTCAAGTCTAATGATATATGACTGCCTGCATCATCCCCCCTTCAGAGACTCCATTCCCTTAATCCTAGGGATGTTGAAGGGTGTAGAATCATCACATCTTCTATAGCTGCTTCCTGTTTATGAGGGATGTAGTGCAGGCCCTGCCTGTCCTCAGTCTGGAAGTCTCTGCCTATCTCATCTAACAAATTCTCTTTGTGAGCTGGAGCAATCTTGGTCACCACCAATGTCTGTGTCCCCTGCATGGTCAGTGACTCCCAGAAGTTGTTGAGTTCTGCAACATATAAGTTTGTAAATACATATGAGCAAAACTGGAACATGACCAATTGTAACTGGAGTACCCCTTTAAGATGAAAAGACCACATCCTACAGACTCCCAGATAGTGGGTGGTGATACATTATAAACACATTTAGCTTGAGTATAGAGAATTATATTAGAAGAACACATTAGGAGTTTTATTGTTGATAACAGAGAGAATCAAAGAGGCAGGTACACCATGCCTGCCTTCAGGAGCAGCACTCTTGATGTGAGGAAAGCAAAGGCTTTACTTTTCTTTTTGCTTAAGATCTCTGGCTTACAGGAATAATCAGGCATATCTTTTGAGTACACCTGTGAGGACTTGAGAGGTAGACATTAATCCTAATTTTACTGAGGTAGTCATGTTCAGTAGCACCTGGTAAGGTCCCTTCCATTTAAGCTGTAGCCCATCTGAAGAGGATCTTTCTATGAATGGCTTGTTCAGGGAAAGGTGCTGAAGTTGGTTTGTAGAGGGTCAGCTTTCAGAGACTGGGTCCAGGGTTTGGCATTTCAGGTTGCTATCCACACAGGCTGCAGAGTGATCTCTGGAAAGCACAAGCAAAACCTTTGCCCATCATTATGAGAGGATCAGGCCCCTTCCATTGTTGGGTGGTTGGGTCCCTCCATCAAACCAGAGGCAATTGGGTTGCACCTGTGAAAGGTCTCCAGTGTCTCACTGCTGGTGGCTCTCCAGGGGGTGAGACCTGTAAGAACTTTACGGTGAAAGGAGCAAAGTTAATACACTCATAGTGGGGGTACCGTACTCTCCCCTCTGTTTTTTAAGCATAGTCTTATGGTCCTGCATGGGAAGTTAATGCACAGTGACTCCTGTGGTTAATTTCACAATTCACACTCTTTTGTGTGCTGTCAGTGATCACCCAAGGCTCTTGACATGAACTGTCTAGGCTATGGAAGCCTTCTGAATCTACAAAATCCATCAATATTTAGAGAAGGCCATAAGCAAAGTGAAAGTTCTCCCTTTGAAGAGAGTACATCCTTCTTTGATGACCACTTCTTTCCACAGGAGTCTCACCCAGGGAGACTCTCCATGTAGGCACACCTTTTTGCACAAGTGTCCTGACTTTCCATGCCTGAAATGCTCTTGTGGGCTTTTTAGCCAGACCAGAATGCCTTTAGGGATGACTCTGAGGTCATTGAGCATTACTTAGAGCAATTGCCATTCTATGAGTCTGCTGTATGGACTGCTTCCCATGTTCAAGCATTTACTACTCTTTAATTCTGTTGATATGATCACTTTAACAGTGCCTCCTACATGATCAACTTAAAACTTAATGCAATCAAATACAGTCACTTTTAAACTTAATCATATATATATATATAAATATGTTAAAACTTAAGATGTCACTTTCACCATCTAGCCCAAGGGTCAGATTTGATCAAATCATAACTCCTTTAAAACTCAGTTGTTTTAAACAATTAGAACTTAAGAGGCATTAAGAGAACATAGTAGATTACTTTAAAATAACACAGAATCTGTCCCTTTGGTTGTTCAAAAGTCAGAAATAAAACCTTAAATTTAAGACCTGGTGCATTGAATCAAATCCCATAATTTGGAACAGTTTTAAGAGTCAGAACTAGGGAAGAAAGAATAGCACCCGCATGGGAGACCAGGAGGAAGCACCTGGCTCCTGGTTTCAGATCAGCGCAGCATGCTGGCTGCAGTGCACCAGCCGTAGTGGCCATTTGGGGGCTGAACCAATGGAAGGAAGACTTTCTCTCTGTCTCTGTCTCTCTCTCTCTCACTGCCTAACTCTGCCTGTCAAAAAAAAAAAAAATCAACAAATGACAAAGCTGATGAGGATGTGGAAAAAAGTTATGCTGGTCCACTGCTAGTGGGAATGTAAACTGATGCAAGCCACTGTGAAAAACTGTATGGAGATATCTTACAAATCTGATTATAGGCCTACCATTTGATCTAGCCATCCCACTCCATGGAATTTACCCAAACAAAATTAGCATATGCAAGAGTTATCTATAACCCCATGTTCATTGCAGCACAATTCACAATAGCTGAGATCTGGGAACAATCCAGATATCAATTGTTGACTTGATAAGAAAATTATGGTATATACACACTATGGCGTACTACTCAGTTATTAAAAAAGAAAGAAAGAAAAAGAAACCCTGTCTTTTGCAACAAGATAGATGAAGCTGGAAACCATTATACTTAGTAAAATAAACAAGTCTCCAAAAGACAGATATCCTATATTTTCCCTGATCTGAGGTAGCTAATAGAGTACCTAAAATGTAATGTATTGGAGTTAGATACACATTTTGAGATTTGATGATTGTTTAGAGTCCTTGTCTCTTCCATTGAGTAACAGTGAGTTTTTTAAATTCATTTTTTTTCTTCATACTATTTGATGACTTGTTGAACTCTTACTTAGTGTAGGGTTAACTATACAATCATTAAGTAAACTGAAAACAGATTTTGTAAAAGTTAAGTGGGAATGTGAGAGGGAAGAGGAGAAAGGGTTGGACTGTGTGTGGGAGGGAGGGTATCAGGGGAAGTGTCACTTACATTCATTAGTCTGTATATATGAAATATATCAAACTTATATTAAATAAAATTTTAAAAGGAAGTAAATATTTAAAATTCAAAATATTTATACCAATAACAAGGAGAATTTTAAAGGTGTTTATATATATAATATATATGTGTGTGTGTTTACTTTATGACATTACAATATAAATGTACATATATATAATTTGTAATATAAATATATAGAGCAACCTTTTGAAATTTTTATAATGTATTTATCATCAGAAAAGAATAGCTCAGCTTTCTGTAATAATCCAGTTTCTGATCATTACAAGAATGAAGAGTAAGCCACCAAGTTGTAGCTCATAATCTCTGTTTCTCTGTGTCTCCAAGTCTACCAACCTCTAAAATTAAATAAACATACCTAATTCTGGGATAAAAATCACATTAAGATCCCACTATTTTCCCGCATAATTTTCAGGAAATATACTAGTATCTAGACACACAGTGGCAAATTTATCTATGTATAAAATATATATATGTTATATATGTTACATATATTCATATATATATATATATTACATTGAGGAGAAAGAATTATTACTCTTGGCTAAAATGGCCCTGAGACACTGTGTACCTCACAGTTTCCAGGGCAACTTAAAGAATGTTGGGGGTGATGATGATCTTACAATAAAAGTGAAATCACCATGGCCATGGTACATGACTTTTCTATGCACATATGTTTTCTCATTTTGGAGTCTCTTCATGTGAATTGATTAATGGCAGAAAAATTTTTTCACATTCATTAAATTGACATTTTACTGTATGAATTCTCTGATGTTAGTTGATGTTTAATTTCTTGTTTTTTTTTAATATTTTTATTTATTTGACAGGTAGAGTTACAGACAGTGAGAGGGACAGAGATAAAGGTCTTCCTTCTGTTGTTTCACTCCTCAAATGGCCACAGTGGCCAGAGCTGCACTGATCTGAAACCAGGAGCCAGGTGCTTCTTCCTGGTCTTCCATGTGGGTGCAGAGGCCCAAGCACTTGGGCTGTCTTCTACTGCTTTCCCAGGCCACAGTAAAGAGCTGGATTGAAGACGGGCAGCTGGGACTAGAACTGGCACCTATATGGATGCCAGCATAGAAGGTGGAGGATTAACCTATTGCTCCATGGTGCCAGCCTGATGTTTAATTTCTGGCTATGGTTTTTTGAGGTCTGTTGCACTTGAAGGATATCACCTTTTTTGAGTTGCATATTTATGCAAGCCTGAATTCTATGAAAATATACTTCCACATTCATTACACTGCTAAGAAACACCTTGGGTGAATTTTCTGATGTATAATGCCATTTCTGACAAATGGCTTTTTGTCACACTAATAATATTTCTGAACTTCTTTTTTTAACAATTTAATTTTTTTATTTGAAAGACAGAGTTAGAGAGACAGAGAAGCAGAAAGAGGTCTTCCATCTGCTACTTCACTCCCCAGATGGATGCAATGGCTGGAGCTGCAGCGATCCAAAGCCAGGAGTCAGGAGCTTCTTCTGGGTCTCCCATGTGGGTGCAGGGCCATCTTCTACTGCTTTCCCAGGCCATAGCAGAGAGCTGGATCAGAAGAGGAGCAACTGGGACTAGAACCAGTGCCCACATGGTATGCCAGCATTTCAGGCCAGGGCTTTAACCTACTGTGCCACAGCGCTGGTCCCAACCTTTCTTCCTTATGGGAGTGCCTATTGTATGGGATGTAATTTCCAGCAAAAGGCTCTGTCACATGGTTATGTTGCTTTTGCAAAAAGTCCTTCATATTTACTATATTCTTAAGTTCTCTCCCCTGTTTGATCTACATGTTATGAGGTATTCCTTCTGACAAAAGGCTTTCCCACATTTATTACAAGATTTCCACCATGTAATAAATTCTCTGATGTTATATTGTGTGATTTTGGCAGAGTTTTCCAACATTCATTCCATTCATAAGGTTTCTCCCCCATGTGAATTCTGATGTTTTATGAGGTGTTACTTATGGATAAAGGCTTTTCCATATGCATTATACCCAAAGTGTTTTCCCCCATATGAATTAGATGATGTGCAATGAGGGCTGAATTATGGGGAAAAGCTTTCCAAGTCATTATGTCCAAAAGGTTTCTCTTCCTGTGCATTTTCTGATGCATTCTGAGATGTGACTTATTGCCAAGGGCTCTTCCACAGTCATTGCATTCATGAAGTTTCTCCCCGGTGTGAATTCTCTGGTGTGATATGAGCTATGATTAATAACATATAATTTATAAAGGCTTTTCCACACTTACTAGATTCATAAGGTTTCTGCCCTGTGTGAACTGTTTTGATATGAGTATAACTTATAGAAAAAGGCTTTTCTGCAGTCATTACATTTATAAGGTTATTTCCCTGTGTGAATCCTCTGAAGCATTTGGAGTTGGAGATTAAGTTTTTCCACAGTCATTACACTCATGAAATTTCAATACTGTGTGCATTCTCTGGTGCATTCAGGTTTGACTTTTGTCCAAAGGCTTTTCCAGTCATTACATTCATAAGGTTTCTGCCCTGTGTGAATTCTCTGATGCATGATGAAGGTTGACTTATGGCTAAATGCTTTCCACAGTTATTACAATCGAGTTTTCTACCCTGTGTGAAATCTCTGCTGTGATATGAGGTTAATCTTTTGTCCAAAGGCTTTTCCACAGTCATTACATTCATGAAGTTTCTGCCCTGTGTGAATTCTCTAATGTAATATGAGGCATGACTTGTGTCCAAAGGCTGTTCTACAGTCATTACATTTATGAGGTTTCTCCCCTGTGTGAATTTGCTGGTGTATGAGGAGGTCTGACTTTTGTCCAAAGGCTTTTCCACAGTCATTACATTTATAAGGTTTCTCCCCTGTGTGAATTTGCTGATGCATGATGAGGTTTGACTTTTGTCCAAAGGCTTTTCCACAGTCATTACATTTATAAGGTTTCTCCCCTGTATGAATTCGCTGGTGCACGATGAGGTGTGTCTTTTGTCCAAAGGCTTTTCCACAGTCATTACATTTATGAGGTTTCTCTCCTGTGTGAATTCGCTGATGCATGATGAGGTTTGACTTTTGTCCAAAGGCTTTTCCACAGTCATTACATTTATGAGGTTTATGAGGTTTCTCTCCTGTGTGAATTCGCTGATGTTTCCTGAGGCCTGACTTGTGTCCAAAGGCTTTTCCACAGTCATTACATTTATAAGGTTTCTCCCCTGTGTGAATTTGCTGGTGTATGATGAGGTATGACTTTCGTCCAAAAGCTTTTCCACAGTCATTACATTCATGAGGTTTCTCCCCTGTGTGAGTTCGCTGGTGTATGAGGAGCTTTGACTTTTGTCCAAAGGTTTTTCCACAGTCATTACATTTATGAGGTTTCTCCCCTGTGTGAATTCGCTGATGCTTGATGAGGTTTGACTTTTGTGTAAAGGCTTTTCCACAGTCACTACATTCATGAGGTTTCTCCCCTGTATGAATTCGCTGGTGTATGAGGAGCTCTGACTTTTGCCCAAAGGCTTTTCCACAGTCATTACATTTATGAGGTTTCTCTCCTGTGTGAATTCGCTGATGTTTCCTGAGGCCTGACTTGTGTCCAAAGGCTTTTCCACAGTCATTACATTTATAAGGTTTCTCCCCTGTGTGAATTTGCTGGTGTATGATGAGGTGTGACTTTCGTCCAAAAGCTTTTCCACAGTCATTACATTTATGAGGTTTCTCCCCTGTGTGAATTTGCTGGTGTATGATGAGGTTTGACTTTTCTCCAAAGGCTTTTCCACAGTCATTACATTTATGAAGTTTCTCTCCTGTGTGATTTCGCCGATGTATGAGGAGGTGTGTCTTTTGTCCAAAGGCTTTTCCACAGTCATTACATTTATGAGGTTTCTCCCCTGTGTGAATTCGCTGGTGTATGATGAGGATAGACTTTTGTCCAAAAGCTTTTCCACAGTCATTACATTTATGAGGTTTCTCCCCTGTGTGAATTCGCTGGTGTTTCATGAGGTCTGACTTTTGTCCAAAGGCTTTTCCACAGTCATTACATTTATGAGGTTTCTCCCCTGTGTGAATTTGCTGGTGTATGATGAGGATTGACTTTCGTCCAAAAGCTTTTCCACAGACATTACATTCATGAGGTTTCTCCCGTGTGTGAATTCGCTGATGTATGAGGAGGGATGACTTTCGTGCAAAGGCTTTTCCACAGTCATTACATTTATGAGGTTTCTCCCCTGTGTGAATTCTCTGGTGTACTATGAGGTCTGACTTCCACAGAAAGCCTTTTCCACATTCAAGGCATTTATAAAGTTTCTCTCCTGTGTGAATTCGCTGATGCTTGATGAGGTTTGACTTTTGTGTAAAGGCTTTTCCACAGTCACTACATTCATGAGGTTTCTCCCCTGTGTGAGTTTGCTGATGTTTCCTGAGGACTGACTTTTGTCTAAAGGTTTTTCCACAGTCACTACATTCATGAGGTTTCTCCCCTGTGTGAATTTGCTGATGTTTCCTGAGGACTGACTTTTGTCTAAAGGCTTTTCCACAGTCATTACATTCAGAAGGTGAATTAAAACTGAGTGATTTTCCACAAGGTTTACATGTGTAAAGTTTTTCCCTTGTATTTAGTCTCTGGTTTATTGCAAGATGTGACTGGTGAATGACAGGTTCAAAATACATAATGTACTTATAAAATTTCTTTCTTGTGTGAGTTTGTTGATGCATATTGAGGCTAGAATTTTCATGGATAGCTTTTTCTATTTGTGTTGCTTTTCCAAAAGTGACAGTTGACTTATTACAGTTTTCTGCCATATGAACCCTCTCAGATTTGCAGAACATCTTTCTTGTGAAGACTTTTGCTTGTCCAGTGGGTCCAAATGGCTGCTTCATGATGTGAATATTGTCAAGCTGGCTAAGAGGCTCACAGAACTGGAGAGATTTTCCAGGTATCTTAGTGTTATCAAATTTCTCTCCAGCCTGTAGTTGATCAGGCCCACTGGGGGGATACACAGTGTGACATTTATTGCATTCCTCAGGCTTCAATCCTGAATAGATTCCCTTTTTAATAATCAGTGTTGGAACATGGCTTGAATTTAAACTAAGTGTTTTTCTTAATTCAATTCCCTTGAGAGCTGATGTCTTGTTATTTTTCATAAAATCCTGATTCAGATTTTTGTCCTGACTTTCCTGGTTGATCCTAATCAGGTCATCCCTTTTCATGACCACTGAAATGAGAAAAAAGCAATCATGTCACTGAATCACATGTAACTGTTTCTCCTGCCATACTCAGGTAAAGGGAATGAAGTTACTTGTAATCCAAGTGGCATAAGATGTTCACAAAATCAGTATGAGGTACTTATTTGTGACCATTATATGGCTTTTCTCCTTAATACATTAATATACCATGAAGTTTCCCAATGTTCAAACATGATCCTTTTTACTATGGGAATTTGTCAAGGATGGTAGAATGACTTTTGTGCTATGATGTGTGGGATGCCTGCATCTCAAAACAGTGTCGGTTTGAGCCCTGGCTACTCTGCTTTCAGTACAGCTCTCTGCCTATGTAAACTGGAAGGAACCAGATAATGGTTCATGTGCCTGGGAACCTGTGAGAAACCAGGGAAGACTAGAGGGATTCTAGAGTTTTGGCTTCAGACTAGTTAGACCTAAGTATTGCAGGCATCTGGGAAGTGAGCTAATAGAGGACCTCTTTCTCTCTCTCTCTTCTCTCACTATCACTCTGCCTTTCACAAAGATGAAATAACTATAAAATATTTTAAAGAATGGGCAAATATTTAATAAAAATATTCACCCACTACCTAGCAACCATTTTTTTCCCTGTCCTTTTTCTCCAGTTTATTTTTATAAAAATTGTGTGCTTTTTGCTTCTCTGATATCTCAACCATAAACATGAAAAAGTTTTACTGATCATTTACTTGCAGGTGGAGAAGAGTGAAATGTGCCTGTACTTTAAGCAGGACAATATTTAAGGAGTAGGATTTGAATCTATGAGTGTCTCATGCTCAGTCTTCCTAGGTAAACATCATTTGTGGGATTTTTCAAATGAAAAATGACTTTGTCTCTACTCTATGACAGCTTCCCCAAATTCCTAAGGACACCCAACACCTTCAGCTTCTCAGAAGTACAACAGGTACAGAAAATTCCCAAAATACCACTTTAGTTAAACACTCCCAATCAGTTTGAAGAATTTGTTTCTGCAAACCGGGAATTGCTCATCTTTGAAAAGTGTTTTCTAACTCATTCTGAAATTATCAGTGCTGGTTACCTCCTCTAAATTCTTTCTAGAAACATTCCTGTGTGATAATTTGAATTTCTGGAGGCTTTTGATCAGTTGCCTCCTATTTTCACTGAAAGCTTCATTTCCTATGCTTTTCTTGTCTTTTTGTTTGCTTATTTTTCAATGATACTGAAAAATAAGAGAGAAATCATACTTCAAACTCCACCCTTAAAGAAATCTGAGCCACTCAACATAACCCCAAGAGGCTACTTGACCTTGGGTCTCAAAATCTCAGTATTTTCTTGGTGAGTCTAGGATCACTTATTTTCATGTTTTATGTAAGTTCATCCTTAGTTTAGGATTTCTTTTTTTTTTTTCAAAGATTTACTTTATTTGAAAGCTAGAATTATAGAGAGAGAGACAGAGAGAAGTCTTCCATCTGCTGGTTCACTCCCCATATGGGAACAACAACCAATGCTGGGCCAAAATGAAGTTAGGAGCCAGGAGTGTCTTTCTTGTCTCCCACATGGGTACAGGGGGCCAAGGATTTGGGCCAACCTCTGCTCTTTTCTCAGGTGCATTAGCAGAGAGCTGGATTAGAAGGGGACCAGCTGGGACTTGAACTGGCACCCATATGCAATGCTAGTGTTGCAGGCTGGAGCTTTAACACACTGCACCACAGTGTCATTCCTAGCTTCATAATTTCTGATGTCACAGCACAGAGGCTTACTCATGACCATCTTTTATTTTTAAAGATTTATTTATTTATTTGAAAGTCAGAGTTACACAGAGAGAGGAGAGGCAAAGAGAGAGTAAGGTCTTGATCCAATGGTTCACTCCCCTATTGGCCACAATGGCCAGAACTGTGCTGATCTGAAGCCAGGAGCCAGGAGCTGCTTCTGGGTCTCCCTCAGGTGCAGGGGACCAAGGACTTGGACCATCTTCTACTGCTTTCCCAGGCCATAGCCGAGAGCTGGATTGGAAGTGGAACAACTGGGTCCCGAACTGGTGCCCATATGGGATGCTGGTGCTTCATGCTAGGGTGTTAATTCACTGCACCACAGTGCCAGCCACATGACCATCTTTTAGCATTTACTTATTTACCTACTTGAGAGTCAGAGAGACAGAATGAGAGATAAAGACAGACTGAAACAGAGGTTTGCCAACTGTAGGCTCACTCCTCAAATGTTTCCAACAGACTATAATTTTCTTATTTATTTGAGAGGCACAGAGGAAAAGAAAAGAAAGAGACTAAGAAAGAGAGAGTTCACATTTATTGATTCAGTCCTGAGCAAGTTCTATGTCTGGGCAAAATCATGAGTGGGAACTCAATCTGAGCAATGAGTTAGAAATAAGTTTCTGGGGGCTGGCATTGTGGCATAGCAGGTAAAGCCACCACCTGCAGTGCCAACATCACT
Organism: Oryctolagus cuniculus; assembly: GCF_051225735.1. Taxonomy (NCBI): domain Eukaryota; kingdom Metazoa; phylum Chordata; class Mammalia; order Lagomorpha; family Leporidae; genus Oryctolagus; species Oryctolagus cuniculus. Next base: position 114,548,119 of record NC_142879.1, read on the forward strand.
TATGGCCACCAGTTCAAGTCCTAGCTGCTCCACTTCTGATCCAGCACTCTGCTATGGCCTGGGAAAGCAGTAGAAGATGGCCCAAGTACTTGGGCCCCTGTACCCATATGGGAGACCTGGAAGAAGCTTCTGGCTCCTAGCTTCAGATCAGTACAGCCCCAGCCATGACAGCCAATTGGGAAGTGAACCAGTGGATGGAAGACCTCTCTTTCTCTCTCTGCCTCTCCCTCCTCTCTCTCTGACTTTCAAATAAATAAATAAATCTTAAAAAAAAAAAAAAAAAAAAAAAAAAAAAACAGAAACAGCCTGGCATGGCAGCTCAATAGGCTAATCCTCTGCCTGCGGCACCAGCACACCAGGTTCTAGGCCTGGTTGGGGTGCTGGATTTTGTCCCAGTTGCCCCTCTTCCAGGCCAGATCTCTGCTGTGGCCCAGGAGTGCAGTGGAGGATGGCCCAGGTCCTTGGGCCCTGCACCCGCATGGGAGACCAGGAGAAACACCTGGCTCCTAGCTTTGGATCAGCATGGTGTGCCAGCCACAGCACACCAGCCATGGTGGCCATTGGAGGGTGAACCAATGGCAAAAGGAAGACCTTTCTCTCTGTCTCTCTGTCTCACTGTCCACTCTTGCCTGTCAAAAAAAAAAAAAAAAACACACAGAAAAATTAATCTTAAAAAAAAAAAAGTTTCTGTATGTTGCCTAATTAACAAGCACTGAAGGAACTAATAAGTGCATGAAGGAAAAGGTATGAAAGTGTAGAGAAGGACAAGTTAGAATTGGGGGAATGTATCAAACCTAGATAAAATCCTTAGTAACATCAGAAAATGACTGGATTTTTTTTTTTTAATCTAAGAACATCTTCACTAAGAACAAAAGTTAGAAAGATATTGGTATCTCTAAATGCCTGTGTCTGATGCACAAAAGCAGCTGTCATCAGGAGTAAGGCTTGCGAAAAATTCATGGAAAGAACACCAGTCAACATCTGCACACTTTCTGCCTTGGCCTCCCTGTCTCTTATGTGCAGACTGACCAGAAAGGCTCTGATTCAAGCATTCATCCACCATCCATGGCTCTTCTCCTCGCTCCAACTTGAAGATCAAGTCAGGTTTGGTAATGCAGTGCCCTATTAATGGAAACAAAGTAAGACTTTGTAAAATCACTATCTTGGGTTATTTAAAGGACTACAGCTTGGTTCAGGAGCTATGCAACAAATGTTCCAATTTGAATCTTTTGTTAGATGGTAGATATTCAGATTATTCATGGACTCAAATTCTAATCCTGCCCAATATTAAACATTATAAAGTGTTCCCTTATTTGTCAAATAGCAAGAAAATGTTATCACTGGGCATGTGATGGGTGTCACTCACCCAAGGAGAACAGGCTGCTGTAGGTCTCCAGCATCACATCTTTGTACAGGATTTTCTGAGCATTGTTCATTTTCTGCCATTCCTCCCATGTAAAGTACACAGCCAGGTCTTCAAATGCTGTCATCACCTATAATAATACACTTCCAGTCAACATGTTAACTCTGTCACAAAATAAACACTGACAGTTGTGTATGGATATGAAGGAAAAAAGGAAGGATATGGTTTCACATTAGACTTGTGGAGTGTTTAGAAAGCCACACGGAGCATTCAACAGAGTCAAACCCATGATCTACAGGCTGTGAGACATGCCCAAGCTGGAGGGAAACAGGAGGTTCAAATCACAAAGGCCACATCTGTCAAGGGGAATTGCACAGCAGGCTAGAAGAGGGGCAATACTGACTCTTGACTGGGCAATGTTAAGGAGAAGTATGTAGAAGCATTGAGAAAAAAAGGCAAGAAACTATCAGTGAAACTACGATGGGAATGAACAGAAAACAATTTCCAGGAAAACACCATGCATATCATTTCCAATATGTCAGAGGAAAAATATATTAAAAGACAGGGCAGACATTTAGCTTAGTGTTGTTTATGATGCCACCTCAGAGTGTCTGTGATTTCCAATGCCAGCTCTAGTTTCTAGCTCCCAGATAATGCAAACCTGGGGAAGCAATGGTGATGTCACCAATGAAGGAGGCCTAGACTCCATTCCTCAATCCTGGCTTCAGTCCTACCCCACCTGTTTGGTATGGTTATCTAGGAAGTGAATTAACGTGTCAAAGCTCTCTATCTCTCAGTCCATCAACTTTTTTCTCTATCAAGCTAATAAATATTTTTAAGTAAGAGAGAAAATACAGGTAAGACAAAGAATACAAATTAGCTTTTGCCCTTGTCTATGATTATTCTAGTGATAAACAATGAAATAACATTATACCTAATTAAAGTGAAAGCAATGGAAATACTTGCCCAAAACATTCAAATGATAAACATTTGAAATGACATTATACATAATTAAATGAAAGCAATGGAATTATTTGCCCAAAAAGAGAACCTGGGAATGTCTGCAGTACAATCTGCATTTGTGACTCACTGAGAAAAATGCTTAGAGATTTGTTTCAGAACCTGCAATAGTCACCAGAATTGTGATCCAGCAGGCTAAGCCTCCACCAACAATGCTGGCATCCCATGTAAACAGAGGACTTGAGTCCTTGCTGTTCCACTTCCAATCTAGTTCCCTGCTAACCTGATTGAAAGAGCAGTGAAAATGGCCTGAGTATTTGGACCCTTCCACCAATGTGGGAGACCCATGGAGTCCCAGGCTCCTGGCTTTGGCCTGGCCCAGTCGCAGCCATTGTGGGCATTTGGGGAATGAACACTAGAAAGAAGATATATCCTTTTGTCTCCCTGTCTCTCCCAATCTCTGCAAGTCCACCTTTCAAATAAATAATCTTAAAAAAATAAATGAGCCTCCAGTAGATTCTTTTCTCCACACATTCCTTATCCTATTCCAGAATCCAATTCAGCTTCTCAAAGGTATTAAGAACTCCATTACTCTAACAATTTGAAAACAAACTTAACTGATTTGTGTTCCAGCACTAGGTAACTCTTCCTCTTGCAGAATGCTAAGTGTTTACTTCATAGGTAGCACTAAAACACTGTTCAGTACATCATCTATGTGTAGAATGTTTCAGACATGACCCCAAAAAGGTAGCATATTGTGCTTAGTTTCAACTCAATTCATGTAACAAATATATATTTTGCAATAGCAACAGAAAGACAAGAGACCAAACTGCATTATTATAGATGACAGTAATGTTTCATAATCATGCCAAATTCATAATTCATTTCTGTATATTCTGTGATAATAAATTTTATGTTTATTTTTCTATTTTAAAATTTTTTAAAGATTTATTTATTTATTTGAAAGTCAGAGTTACACAGAGAGAGGAGAGGCAGAGAGAGAGAGAGAGGAATCCATCTGCTGGTTCAGTCCCCAATTGGCTGCAATGGCTGGAACTGCACCAATCTGAAGCCAGGAACCAGGAGCTTCTTCTGGGTCTCCCACATGGGTTCAGGGGCGCAAGGACCTGGGCCATCTTCCACTGCTTTCCCAGACCATAGTAGAGAGCTGGAGCAGAAGTGGAGCAGCCGGGTCTCAAACTGGTGCCTATATGGGAAGTCGATGCTTTAGACCAGGGCATTAACCCACTGAGCCACAGAGCCGGCCCCATATTTTCCAATTTAACTAGTATACTGGGACTGGCACTGTGGCTAGCAGGTAAAGCCACTGCCTTCGTGCTGGCATCCCATATTGGTGCCAGTTCAAGTCCCAGTGGCTTCACTTCCAATCCAGCTCTCTGCTATGGCCTGGGGATTCAGTAGGAGATGGCCTAAGTCCTTGGGCCCCTGAACCCATGTGGGAGACCCAGAAGCTCTTCACTTCTAGCTTTGGACCAGTGTAACTCCGGCCATTGTGGCAAACTGGGGAGTGCACCAGCAGATGGAAGACTCTCTCTCTCTCTCCCCCTCTGCCTCTCTGTAACTCTGACTTTCAAATAAATAAAAAAAAAATCTAAAAAAATAAACTAGCATTAAACACCTAAAATGAGTACTGACAAGCTGGGGAATAATTAAAAAAAAAAAAAAACACTTACAGGTGATATATTAATTTTCTTTCCTCTTAGAAACATGTGGAGGACCCAGAATCATACCTGGGAGAGAAGGTGAATGGCAGGAGTTCAAAGAAAACTCGGGAGGCCAACGCTGTGGCATAATGGGTAAAGCTGCTGCCTTCAGTGCCAGCATTCCATATGGGTTCTGGTTTGAGTCCTGCCTGCTCAACATACAATCTAGCTTTCTGCTATGTCCTGAGAAAGCAGTGGAACATGGCCCAAGTCCTTGGGCCACTGCACCTGCATGGGAGACCCAGAAGCTCTTGGGTCTTGGCTTTGGATCGGCTGAGCTCCGGCCTTTGCAGTAATTTGGAGGGTGAGCCAGCAGATAGAAGACTTTCTCTCTCTGCAACTCTTTCAATAAATAAATGAAATCTTTAAAAAAAAAAAAACCCTCTGGTTTCCTTCTGCACTGAACAGTGGGGAAAAAAATGATATAATAGAATGAATAAAGAATAATAAATACATTAACCAAGAAAACATCAGGTTCACTGTGGAGGAATAATCCTGTAAAAATAAAAATACATAGGAAAATGCACCCACCTATATTAAGTGGCAGAGATTAAACAGAAGTTATCATTGGTTTAACGAAAGCATTATCTACAAATTTTGTAAAATAATAATGTAAAAGTAAAAAGAAAAGTTGAGTGTTCAAATGAATAAGGTTATCAGAGATAAACATTATGTTGTTATTAAAGTTTATACTAAAGAAAGTTAACAAATACACATAATGTATATTTAATGCAGTGCACTTTACCAGTAATGATTCCAAGTAGCACCTTTCCCTGTATTCATCCCTTCACAAAACCCTGGATTGGGGCTGGCACTGTGGCCTAGCGGGTAAAACTGCCACCTGCAGACTGGCATCCCATATAGGCACTGGTTTGATTCCCAGCTGCCCCACTTCTGATCCAGCTTTCTGCTATGGCCTGGGAAAGCAGTAGAAGATGGCCCAGTCCTTGGGCCCTGTACCCATGTGGAAGACCCAGAAGAATCTCCTGGATCCTGGCTTTGGATTGGCACAACTCTGGCCATTGCAGCCAAGTGGGGAGTGAACCATCAGATGGAAGAGCTCTCTATCTCTCTCTCTGCCTCTCCCTCTCTCTGTGTGTAACTCTTTCAAATAAATAAATAAATCTTTTTGAAAAAGACCATGAATTTCACCATTTCAATTGATTTACCCCATGAGATACCAGTAAATGTGATAGAAATAGACAATTTGTTAAAATATTTATTTATATGAAAGAGTTACACAAAGAGAGAAGGAGAGGCAGAGAAAAGAGAGAGAAAGAAAGAGAGAGAGAAGGAGGGAGAAAGAGAGGTCTTCGAACTGCAGGTTCACTCCCCAGATGGCTGCAATGGCTGGAGCTGTGTAGATCCAAAGATATGAACCAGGAGCTTCTTTCAGGTCTCCCACAAGGGAGCAGGGGCCAAAGGACTTGGGCCATCTTCTACTGTTTTCCCAGGCTGTAGCAAAGAGCTGGATCAGAGGTGGAGCAGCTGAGTCATGAACTGACACCCATATGAGATGCTGGCACTGCAGGCGGTGTCTTTACTTGCTATGTCACAGAACCAGCCCCAGAAATAGACAATTTGTAAAGTATTTGCCTTCTCAGCTTTTCTTTTTCTAACAGTTATCTTCTGTAAAACCCTGGGGCCTGCCTGTTGAAGAGATAGTATGTAGGCTGGCGCCGTGGCTCACTAGGCTAATCCTCCACCCGTGGCACTGGTATTCCAGGTGACAGTCTCAGTTGGGGTGCTGGTTATGACCCAGTTGCTCCTATTCCAGTCCAGTTCTCGGCTGTGGCCTGGGAAGGCAGTGGAGGATGACCCAAGTTATTGGGCCCTGCACCCACATGGGAGACCAGGAGGAAGTGCCTGTCTCCTAGCTTTGGATCAGCACAGCATGCTGGCCATAGCAGCCATTTGGGGGTGAACCAATGGAAGGAAGGCATTTCTCTCTGTCTCTCTCTCTCTCACTAACTCTGCCTGTCAAAAAAAGAAAAAAAGAGATAATACATAACCAAGATTCACCACAAACTCCTGACACTTAAGTGAAGCCTCAATCAGTTCCCCAGATGGCTAAACTCTCATTTCTGCTCCTGGACTGATCATAGGAACTGCCCAGCTGAGTACAGCCCAAAACACAGAGTCAGAACTGCAAATCAAATGGCTATTTGTTAAGCCATTGTGTTTTCCGATTTGTCCTACATCAAATGCTGATATATATCAGTAAGTATGGCAGAAAGTTGAATTACATGCAAACTACAATGCATACAACTTCAGAATTTCATTTGGAAGTTCCCATAAAACAGGGCCAGCATTGTCACATAGCAAGTAAACCTGCCGTCTGCAATACAAGCACCCCATATGAGCACTGGTTCATGTGCTGGCTGTTCTGCTTTTGATCCAGCTTCCTGCTGATGGCCTGAGAAAAGCAATGGAAGATGATCCAAATACTTGGGCAAATGCTACCAATGTGGGAGATCCAGATGAAGATCTTGGTTCCTGACCTCATTCTTTCCTGGCCCTGCTCAATGCAGCCATCTGTGATGTGAGCAAGCAGAAGGGAGATCTCTCTGGGTCTCTCCTCTATATACAATATTTTCAAATAATTTTTTTAAAAACTTAGAAAAAAAGCTCCTATAAACACAATCTTTGCCTATCAATTAGACCTTAGAAAAGCTGCTACTAAAAAAAAAAAAAAAGTCCTGGGATTCATAAAAATAAATTATCTGGAGACCATAAAGTTGTTCTTCACATTTCAGCGTATATATATGGTCACTGTGTTCTTTTGGTTTATATTTGAAGAAGCTTATTATCATATGAAATCTAATTTAATATACTTTTACTATCTCAGAAGGCAGGATAAAGGTTCACAGTAATTTTGTGTAGCTGCATGTATACTGCATATTGTTCAAGAAGAAATTACTGAAAGGGGGAAAATTTTTATGATATGCTTTTTGGTTTTTTTAAAGATGTATTTATTTATGTGAAAGTCAAATTTATGCAGAGAGAGAGAGAGAGAGAGATCTTCCATCTGATGGCTCACTCTGCAAATGGCTGCAATGGCCGGAGCTGCACCAACCAAAGCCAGGACCCAGGAGCTTCTTCCAGGTCTCCCACATGGGTGCAGGGACCCAAGGACTTGAGCCATCTTCTACTGCTTTCCCAGGCCATAGCAGAGAGCTGGATCAGAAGTGGAGCAGCCGAGTCTTGAACCCGTGCCAATATGAGATGTGGGCACTTCAGGCCAGGGCATTAACCCACTGTGCCACAGCACTAGCCTCATGATATGCTTTTTGAAGTCATACACTCCAAACATAGCATTAGTAGCAAAAGGAAGACATGCTCATGAAAGTTTTCTAAAGCAGTACTATTTGAACTGGTGACAATTTCTGAAATGGATCTGAAAAATAAATGTTTTTTAATTAAGTGTGGCAAGATAGAGAACATTAGGCAGAAGTTAAGGTGCTGGCTATTTACAAATCATGTGACACTACACAAAGCACTTTTCTCCTGAAATAAAATTTATTTCATCTTTTTTACAGAGATCCTGGCAAAACTTCCTTGAGCTACCAGGAAGGACTATTAGAATACAGGGGGCAGGAGTCCTCCAAGATGGTGGAATAGGGAGGGAGCACACTGATAGTCCAGGAAAAGATAGTTTAATAAAAGTGGAGATACTGTAGTTTCAGGGAAGAGTTAGGGGAAAAAACTGCAGAAGAAACTCTTCCAGAACTAGTGGGACATGGTGGACCTATGTGGAGGGCACTGGTGCCCATGGCTCGGGACCCCAGCTGCCGAGTCTACACGCCTGTGCTGGAAAGGGAGGTGAGGCAAAACCTCAGTAACCCAAGACACTGGCAGGGAAGTCGCGGGAAGAGCCTAGAGGGAATGAGGCTTGAAGCCCTGTGGGGGAAAGTCCACTAGGCTAACTAAAAGAGAGAAATAAAATAAATAAAATAAAATAAAATAAAATGGACCAGTATGGACATGATTCTCTCTCTCCACTCACCTTACAAAGGTGAGCAAGACAAAGAGCAGGCACCATTTTGGACATATGTAAAAGCTGTGCCACCTCAGGGCTGTGCCCACCCTCAGCCAAGCAGAAAAACCTGACTCTGGTGCAAGAAATAAAAGGAGGTTAGGACCTAGTGATGTGTGGGAGCTTATGAACTGTGACTGTAAAAAAAAAAACTGAGGGTGTGTGAGAGAACTCATGGAGTGCCTGAGATGTGAGTACTCTTGGGAGACACCGCAAACTTGGTAACTTGGCAACCTGGTGGAAGACTGCAGGGGAATCTGAGCTTACACTGAGGACTCCACAGATCCTTTGTGTGGTCCTTGGGACAGAGCAGACAAATATTATACCCACAGGGGCCAGAGCTCAGACACTGACTGCCTTCACTTCCACTCAGCTGTGTGGAATTACTTCCCTTCTTAATAATAAAAACAGAGAGAAAGAGAAAAAATTTAATATGCCTAACCTGGGTGTGTCACCCTTAACCCTGAAGGATCAAACAGAGCTCTCTGGCCACACCCATCACAAGCCTCTAAGGATCCATCAAAAGCAGACAGTCCACTTAATCGAGTCATAGTATAACAAGAAAAACCACAACAGAAAAAAGAAAAAAAAAAGAAGAAAACCAAAGAATATCTCCATAATGCCAAGCAAGAAATGCAGAAACTGAGGAAACAAGAACAAGGAAGACATTATGATGCCCCTAAGTGAACAAGACACCCCAAGCCAAGATTATAAAGGTGATGACATAGAAGAAATGCAAGATACCGATTTCCAAAAATATATGATAAGAACACGTAGAAGTTCTCAAAAACAAATTCTTGAACTACAGAAATCATTACTGGACAGGGTAGAAAATCTCTCTCATGAAAATGAAATCTTAAGGAAAAATCAAAATTAAATGAAGCAATTAGTAGAACATGAAATTGTGATAGTGAAGAGAAATCAAAATGAAATGAAGAATTCAACAGATCAAATGACAAATGCATTTGAGAGCCTTGAAAAGAGAGACTACCAGACTTAGAAGACAGAGCACAGGAAAGCATACAGTCAAACCAAAGAAAAGAAGAGGAAATTAGAAATCTAAAAAATATTGTTGGGAATCTACAGGATACTATTAAAAAAACCAACATTCAGGTTCTAGGAGTTCCTGAAGGCATGGAGAGAGAGAAAGGCCTTTTTAGTGAGATACTAGCAGAAAACTTCCTGAATTTGGAGAAGGACAGAAACATCCTAGTACAGGAAGCTCATAGAACCCCTAATAAACATGACCAAAAGAGATTCTCGACATGACACGTTGTAATCAAACTCACTACATTGAAACATAAACAAAAGATTCTAAAATGTGCAAGAGAGAAACATCAGATTACTCTCAGAGGATCTCCAATTAGACTCACAGCTGACTTCTCATCAGAAACCCAACAGGTTAGGAGGGAATGGCAAGATATAGCCCAGGTACTAAGAGAGAAAAATTGCCAGCCCAGAATATTATATCCTGCTAAGCTCTCATTTGTGAATGAAGGTGAAATAAAGACCTTTCATAGCAAACAGACATTGAAAGAATTTGTCACCACTCGTCCAACCCTGCAACAGATGCTTAAAGATGTGTTACACACAGAAACACAGAAACACGGCCATAAATATGAAAAAAGGTAAAGGAAGAAAATCTCCCAGTAAAAGATCACAGGAATTTCAAAGCATATATTAGAAATATCTGGGAAAATGGCAGGGCAAAGTTACTACTTATCAATAGTCACATTGCATGTTAATGGACTCAAATCTCCAGTTAAAAGACACAGACTGGCTGAATGGATTAAGGAAAAAAACCCATCTATTTCCTGCCTACAAGAAACACATCTTTCCAAGCCAGTGCCGTGGCTCACTAGGCTAATCCTCTGCCTTGTGTTGCCAGCACACTGAGTTCTAGTCCCGGTTGGGGCTCCAGATTCTGTCCCAGTTGCCCCTCTTCCAGGCCAGTTCTCTGCTGTGGCCAGGGAGTGCAGTGGAGGATGGCCCAAGTACTTGGGCCCTGCACCCCTTGGGAGACCAGGATAAGTACCTGGCTCCTGCCATCGGATCAGTGCGGTGCACCAGCCATGGCAGCCATTGGAGGGTGAACCAACAGCAAAAGGAAGACCTTTCCCTCTGTCTCTCTCTCACTGTCCACTCTGCCTTTCCAAAAAAAAAAAAAAAAAAAAGAAAGAAAGAAAGAAAGAAAGACAGACATCTTTCCAACAAAGATGCATACAGACTGAGAGTAAAAGGTTTGAAAAATGTATTCCATGCCAACAGAAAAAAAAAAAAAGCAGGTGTAGCCATATTAATATCAGACAAAATAAACTTTAACACAAAAACTAAGAGAGACACAGAGGGGCACTATATAATGATTAAGGGAACAATTCAACAGGAAGATGTAACTGTTATAAATGTATATGCACCTAATTACAGGGCACTGGTTTATTTAAAAGATATGTTAAGGGAGTTAAAAGGGAGACATAGACTCCAATACAATAGTATTGGGGGACTTCAATACTCCACTCTCAGAAATAGATCAACCCGACAGAAGATCAACAAGGAAACAGCAGATTCAATTGACACTACAGCCCAAATGGATCTAGCAGATATCTACAGAACTTTCAATCCTACACTTAAAGACTTTACATTCTTCTCAGCAGTGCATGGAACCTACTCTAGGACTGACCACATACTAGCCCATGAAGCAAGTCTCTGCAAATTTAAAAGAATTAGAATCATACCATGCAGTTCCTCAGACCATAGTGGAATGAAGTTGGAAATTAGCAACTCAGGAATCCCTAGAGCATATGCAAACACATGGAGACTGAACAACATGCTCCTGAATGAACACTGCGTCATAGAAGAAATCAAAAGAGAAATCAAAAACTTTCTGGAAGTAAATGAGGATAACAAAACATATCAAACTTATGGGATACAGCAAAAGCAGTGTTAAGAGGAAAGGTTATAGCAATAGGTGCCTACATCAAGAAATTGGAAAAACACCAAATAAATGAGCTTTCAATTCATCTCAAGGATGTAGAAAAACTGCAAAAAACCAGACCCAAATCTAGTAGAACAGAAATAATTACAATCAGAGAAGAAATCAGCATGATTGAATCAAAAAAAAAAGAATTACAAAAGATCAGCCAAAAAAAGAGCTGTTTTTTTTTTTGAAAAAATAAATAAAATTGACACCCCAGTGGCCCAACTAACTAAAAAAAGAAAAGACCAAATCAATAAAATCAGAGATGAAAAAGGAAACATAACAACAGACACCAAAGATATAAAAAGAGTCATCAGAAATTACTACAAGGACTTTTATGCCAGCAAACAGGGAAAACTGTCAGAAATGGATAGATTCCTGGACACATGCAACCTACCTAAATTGAACCAGAAAGACATAAAAAATCTAAACAGACCCATAACTGAGATAGAAATAAAGGCCCTCCCAAGAAAGAAAAGCCCAGGACCAGATGGATTCGCTGCTGAATTCTACCAGACATTTAAAGAACTAACTCCAATTTTTCTCAAACTATTCAGAACAATCAAAAAAGAGGGAATCCTTCCAAATTCTTTCTATGAAGCCAGCATCACTTTAATTCCTAAGCTGGAAAAAGATGCAGCATTGAAAGAACATTCAGACCAATATCCCTGATGAACATAGATGAAAAAAGCTTAATAAAATTCTGGCTAACAGAATGCAACAACACATCAGAAAGATCATCCACCCAGTCCAAGTGGGATTTATCCCTGGTATGCAGGGATGGTTAAATGTTCGCAAATCAATCAATGTGATACACCACATTAACAAACTGCAGAAGAAAAACCATATGATTATCTCAATAGATGCAGAGAAAGCATTCGATAAAATACAACACCATTTCATGATGAAAACTCTAAGCAAATTGGGTATAAAAGGAACATTCCTCAATACAATCAAAGCAATTTATGAAAAACCCATGGACAGCATCCTATTGAATGGGAAAAGTTGGAAGCATTTCCACTGAGATCTTGTACCAGACAGGGATGACCACTCTCACCACTGCTAGTCAACATAGTTCTGGAAGTCTTAGCCAGAGCCATCAGACAAGAAAAAGAAATTAAAGGGATACAAATTGGGAAGGAAGAACTCAAACTATCCCTCTTTGCAGATGATATGATTCTTTATCTAGGTGATCCAAAGAACTCTACTAAGAGACTATTGGAACTCAAAGAAGAGTTTGCAAAGTAGCAGGATATAAAATCAATGCACAAAAATCAACAGCCTTTGTATACACAGACAATGCCATGGTTGAGAAAGAACTTCTAAGATCAATCCCATTCACAACAGCTACAAAAACAATCAAATACCTTGGAATAAACTTAACCAAGGATGTTAAAGATCTCTACGATGAGAATTACAAAATCTTAAAGAAAGAAATAGAAGAGGATACCAAGAAATGGAAAAATCTTCCATGCTCATGGATTGGAAGAATCAATAGCATCAAAATGTCCATTCTCCCAAAAGCAATTTATAGATTCAATGCGATAACAATCAAAATACTGAAGACATTCTTCTCAGATCTGGAAAAAATGATGCTGAAATTCATATGGAGACACAGGAGACCTCAAATAGCTAAAGCAATTTTGTGCAACAAAACAAAGCCGGAGGCATCACAATACCAGATTTCAGGACATACTACAGGGCAGTTGTAATCAAAACAGCATGGTACCGGTACAGAAACAGATGGATAGACCAATGCACCAGAATAGAAACACCAGAAATCCAAACATCTATAGCCAACTTATATTTGATCAAGGATCCAAAACCAATCCCTGGAGTAAGGACAGTCTATTCAATAAATGGTGGTGGGAAAATTGGATTTCCACATACAGAAGCTTGAAGGAAGGTACCTACTTTACACCTTACACAAAAATCCACTCAACATGGATTAAAGATCTAAATCTATGACCCAACACCAGCAAATTATTAGAGAGCATTGGAGAAACCCTGCAAGACATTGGCACTGGCAAAGACTTCTTGGAAAATATCCCAGAGGCACAGGCAGTCAAGCCAAAATTAACACTTGGGATTGCATCAAATTGAGAAGTTTCTGTACTGCAAAAGAAACAGTCAGGAAAGTGAAGAGGCAACTGACAGAATGGGAAAAAATATTTGCAAACTATGCTACAGATAAAGGATTGATAACCAGAATCTACAAAGAGATCAAGAATCTCCAAAACAAAACAAACAACCCACTCAAGAGATGGGCCAAGGACCTCAATAGACATTTTTTTCAAAAGAGGAAATCCAAATGGCCAACAGACAAATGAAAAAATGTTCAGGATCACTAGCAATCAGGGAAATGCAAATCAAAACCACAATGAGGTTTCACCTCACCCTGGTTAGAATGGCTCACATACAGAAATCTACCAACAACAGATGCTGGAGAGGATGTGGGGAAAAATGGACACTAACCCACTGTTGGTGGGAATGCAAACTGGTCAAGCCACTATGGAAATCAGTCTGGAGATTCCTCAGAATCCTGAATATAACCCTACCATACAACCCAGCCATCCCACTCCTTGGAATTTACTCAAAGGAAATTAAATTGGCAAATAATAAAGATGTCTGCACCATAATGTTTATTGCAGCTCAATTCACAATAGCTAAGACCTGGAACCAACCCAACTGCCCATCAACAGTAGACTGGATAAAGAAATTATGGGACAGGTACTCTATAGAATACTACACAGCAGTCAAAAACAATGAAATCTGCTCATTTGCAACAAAATGGAGGAATCTGGAAAACATCATGCTGAGTGAATTAATCCAGTCCCAAAGGGACAAATATCATATGTTCTCCCTGATCTGTGACAACTAACCAAGCACCTAAAAGGAAGCCTGTTGAAGTGAAACGGACATTTTGAGAAACAGTGACTTGATCACCCCTTTTCCTGACTATTGATGAGCAACTTAATACTTTATCCCTTTTAGTCCTTTTTTGTTCTACTTAATACTTTGGTTGAACTCTTTAATTAACACACAATTATTCTTAGGTGTTTAACTTTAACTGAAAAGTGGTCCTTGTTAAATATAAGAGAGCGAATAAGAGAGGGAGGAGATGTACAATTTGGGAGATGCTCAATCAGACTTGCCCCAAATGGTAGAGTTAAAAACGTACCAGGGGATTCCAATTCAATCCCATCAAAGTGGCATGTACCAATGCCATCTCACTAGTCAAAGTGATCAATTTCAGTTCACAATTGATCATAATGATAGGATTAAGAGTCAAAGGGATCACATAAGCAAGACTAGTATCTGCTAATAGTAACTGATAGAATTAAAAAGGAGAGAACTATCCAACATGGGAAGTGGGATACACAGCAGACTCATAGAATGGCAGATGTCCTAAACAGCACTCTAGCCTCAGAATCAGCCCTTAAGGCATTTGGATCTGGCTGAAGAGCCCATGAGAGTATTTTAGGCATGGAAAGCGAAGACACACTGGAAAAAAAAATAAAAAAAAATAAGAAATAAAAGCCTAAATAAAAGATCCCTGTGAGTGATATCTCAATGGATAGAACAGGCCTTCAAAGAAGGAGCTACCTTTCTCTGAAGGCAGGAGAGAACTTCCACTTTGACTATGACCTTGTCTAAGTAAGATCGGAGTCAGTGAACTCAAAAGGCTTCCACAGCCTTGGCAACACATGACAAGAGCCTAGGGTGATTACTGATGCCATAAACAAGACTGTCAATAGTTAAATCAACAACAGGAGTCACTGTGCACTTACTCACCATGTAGGATTTCTGTACTTAATATGTTGTTCAATGTGAATTAATGCTATAACTAGTACTCACACAGTACTTTACACTTTGTGTTTCTGTGTGGGTGCAAACTGTTGAAATCTTTACTTAATATATGCTAAATTGATCTTCTGTATATAGAGATAATTGAGAATGAATCTTGATGTGAATGGAATGGGAGAAGGAGCCGGAGATGGGAGGGTTGCAGGTGGTAGGGGGAAGCCATTGTAATCCAAAAGCTGTACTTTGGAAATTTATATTTATTAAATAAAAGTTAAAGAGGAAAAGAATACAGTGGGCCGAAGCATAGCCCAGGTACCAAGTATATAACAGACTAGATTTTACAGACCTCCATTTCTAGAGATCCTGATAGTGGAATGATGTAATGGGCATGTGGCAGGAAGCAATGCAAATAGTGACTCTCAGATTGGAGAGGTTATCCCTCCACTCCAGGCTGCACCCTTAAGACCACTGTCTTTCTAATCCACTCACAACTCTCTTTTGAATGCTGGTCCAGAACTCCTATTACCACCAAGTTTTGAAAACTAATGGGTGAGGTAATGTAATATCAAGCACATCTTGTTCACTCTGGTTAGTATGATCCATAACTGCTTGAACCATGCAACTAGGATCTTTACTTTTTAATGATTCTTCTCTCTGCTCTGAGCCTTAAGCTGTTATCTCAGAGAGCATTAAGTTGTATTCTGTTAGAAAAGATTCCTATTTATTGAGCTCCCTTCTTCAAATGCCATAAAAATGTCTCACTTCCAAAGGAAATGGGACTGTCCCCCAGTACCCAAACTTCCATGTTCCCAGAAACTGTTTATTGTATAAGTTCTGTAACCTCGAATGAGTAGCACTGGGAAGGCTATACAGTGCAGGAAATGAGAAACTTCATTTAAAGAAGATACACCAGAAACCCCATAAGTGCAATTGCAACACAGTGTAAATCAGCGTGCACACATCTCACAGTAAAGACATTTCACTAGTATTGTTGCTCTGCTCATCTAAAAGATGAGTAAACAGTGACAGAGGTGCAACCTACATTCAGCTCATATACAATTCAGCTCAAATGGTCTGAATACCCATCTCCATTCCACGGCCATCTTGTATGAGACTAGTTGTCTACAGAAATTTTAGAACCCCTTTCTGTATACCTAGAGACCCACTGGTCTTCTGTCAGACACATCATCTTCTCTTTTTTAAAAAATATTTATTTTTATTTATTTGACAGGAAGAGTTACAGAAAGGCATAGAGACAGAGAGAGAGGTCTTCCATCCACTGGTTCACTCCCCAAATTGCTGCAACCGAGCTGTGCCAATCCGAAGCCAGGAGCCAGGAGTTTTTCTGGGTCTCCCACATGGGTGCAGGAGCCCAAGGACTTGGGCTATCTTCTACTGCTTTCCCAGGCCACAGCAGAGAGCTGGATCAGAAGAGGAGCAGCCAGGATTAGAACCGGCACCCATATGGGATGCTGGCACTTCAGCCCAGGGCGCTAATCCATTGAGCCACAGCGCTAGCCCCTCATCTTCTGACAAAAAAAAAAAAAAAAATCCTTGAAAATCCAACATTATTCTTTCCTTCTATGACTTTGGAACTGAGGATCTACCACTGGTATCCCTTCCTGAACCAGCCAAGGTCTATAGGGTGTACCTGAAAGAGAGATTATAATGCCTCCAATCTACAACTGCACCTATGCCATCAAGAGACAGGAACCTGCCCTGCTCTCCAAAGTTCCCTTTACCCCCACACTAACATTCACAGACATAGAAACCAATCACACAGTCCTTGAGCAATATGAGGACAGCTTCAGGACCAGAAATTCTCTAAAGATGGTGGCAGTGGTTGCAATGGCATATGCTGAGAAGGAAAACAAAGGAGACTTTCCATGATCTTTCCCTGTTGACATCATGGGCTGATGAAGCTACTTTCCCCGCAAAACAGTGCACACCTCCATTAGGAAGAAATTTGCTGGAAAATCAACCTCTTAGGATACAGCGAAGATACATAAAACTTGTCTAACCACATGAAGTGCTCGCATAATATTCCAATTCCTCATTAATTCCTGGCTTGGCAAATACATTTGAAAGAAACATACTATAACTTGGCTGGCACCATGGCTCACACGGCTAATCCCCCACCTGCAGCGCCAGCACCCTGGGTTCTAGTCCCAGTCGGGGTGCTGGATTCTGTCCCGGTTGCTCCTCTTCTAGTCCAGCTCTCTGCTGTTGCCCAGGAGTGCAGTGGAGGATGGCCCAGGTCCTTGGGCCCTGCACCTGCATGGGAGACCAGGAGGAAGCACCTGGCTCCTGGCTTTGGATCAGCACAGTGTGCCAGCCGTGGTGGCCACTTGGGGTGTGAACCAACGGAAAAAGGAAGACCCTTCTCTCTGTCTCTCTTTCTCTCACTATCTCACTGTCTAACTCTGCCTGTCAAAAAAAAAAAAAAAAAAAAAAGAAAAAGAAAAGAAACATACTATAAGTCGAGAAATTAAAATGTGGAAAGAATTTTTGGAAATTGTCATTATATATTAATATTTTTTAAATTCTCATAATTAAATTGTGGTTCTAAAACCTCAAATACTTCTTCAGATACTTAGAAAAAACCTCCAAGGACTCTCTTTAACTTTAGTGTTTAAAGAAGAAAATAATAACTTGAATAAATCATTTTTAATCCTTTAAAATTATGCTTGATCTTACCTATTAAAATAATTTGTGGACCATCAATGGATCATATTTTACAATAAAATAGTAATAATTTGGTGCATTAATATGGCTGGAAAACAGGGTGAATGCCTTGTAAAGTCTTTGTGAATATTTAAAACTGCACTATCTAGAAATTCTTGACCCAAAACATCCTGAATTCATCTATCCATTACATCCAGTTATCTGTATATTTTTAACAAAGCTATATTTAAAAAAAAACTGCACTTAAGTAGTGGTTTCTGACACAAATTAGGCAAGAGACAAATATTAGGGTGTCACGGAGCTCCTGCTTTTACTCCTCTTCTAGTCTAAATGAGAATTGCCATGAAATTATAGACAAACTCTTGAGGATTTGCGTGATGGTTTCATGGGCCATTGACTGTTGGCCCACAGCTACTGGTCATTTTTTTTATGTATAGTGTATGAATTGTGCCATGCAAATGCCTATATCAGCACTTATCTGGTAATTGCCTTTCAGTGACTTCATTCTGCAAATTGAAGGACCTCAGTCTTGAACTTCAATCTTACATAACTTCACCTCAGACCCAGAATAAAATTATTACTTAGTTCCCAGCATCATACAATGTAAACAGAAAATGAAGTTGTAGGCATCAAACAAGAATAGTATCATGAAATAGTG
The DNA here is from genome assembly GCF_051225735.1 of Oryctolagus cuniculus. Classification (NCBI taxonomy): domain Eukaryota; kingdom Metazoa; phylum Chordata; class Mammalia; order Lagomorpha; family Leporidae; genus Oryctolagus; species Oryctolagus cuniculus. The sequence continues at coordinate 114,566,326 of NC_142879.1, forward strand.
AATTCCTTTGTCCTTTCTAAAAATTATTGCTCCCCATAGTGGTAGCCACACACTTCTGACAGCAGGAGTTGCTGATTTTAGAATTATGCTGGAAAATTCTGTGGGGATTCCTGAGAAGAAAGTGGGAAGGCAGCACGCAACACTTAATTGTTGTTGATTGATCTTTTACAATTCATTTTCTCTCACTGATTTTAAATACACCTTTGTTTTTATTTGACAGGTAGAGTTATAGACAGTAAGAGAGAGACAGAAAGGTCTTCCTTATGCTGGTTCACTCCCCAAATGGCCGCTGTCACCAGTGCTGCATTGATCCAAAGCCAGGAGCCAGGTGCATCTTCCTGGTCTCTCATGGGGGTGCAGGGGCCCACGCACTTGGGCCATCCTCCACTGCCTTCCCTGGCCACAGCACAGAGATAGACTGGAAGAGGAGTAACCAGGACTAGAATCTGGTGCCCATATGGGACGCCAGTGCCACAGGTGGAGGATTAACCAAGTGAGCCATGGCGCCAAACCCTAAATACACCTCTGACCAGCATTTCTAATTTCAAGCACTTAGAAATAGGAGCTCTAACACTTAATTTTACTGAATCAATAATGAAAAATATAGTCCCTAAGATATAAAGAGAGTGAGGATCACAGACTGAAACTAATTCAGGATCCTACAAGGACTAAATTTGAGGTCAAGCTTGAGCTACTTATCACTAATAGAAGCAACCAGTGTTATCTGATCAAGTTTTACTAGATGGGAGTGGTATCCCATATTTGTGCCAGTTTGTGTCCCAGTCTCTCCACTCCTGATCCAGCTCCCTGCTATTGAACCTGGGAAAATAGCAGCAAAAGATGGCCCAAGTGTGTGGGCCTCTGCCCACACCACAGTGCCAGCCCTAAGAAGTCTTAAAAACCTAAAGAAAGAAAATGTATAATATATCAACTATAGTTGTATATAGGTATAAATTTCTGAAAAGTACATAATTTCATCCTTTTAGACATCTAAAACTTATTTGTAAATTATATAATTAAAAAAGATAAAAAGACATTGATTCTTATGTCTCTTCAGCATAAGACATCAACTTTTCCAGGTTCTAGATGCACTTATTCACAGATTTTCATAGAAGAAATCAGTAATGTGGCTCAAATAACAGTCTTACCCAGGGAATCCCCCTAAATTTAAACAGGGTGCTCAATACCATTTTAGAAAAGTTCCAAAATATGTATCAGAAGAAAAAAATTATTTATTTGGTACATCTCATTTTAACTATAGTATTATCTAAATTTCCAATAGTCAGATGTACTCAAAAAATCCCACAGGTGGGAGAGATGGCCTAACACAGCAAGTAATTATTAAAATATAAATGTTAAGCTACAACTTAACTAGGGAAATAACACTCCACAGGTCCCAAACTAAAATAATTAAGATGACATAATAAAAGGAAACTCAATGTCTTCATGCATTAAAATCTATTACATTAAACTTAATAAACAAAAAGGTGAGTATTCCAGCTGTTTCCCACTTGGCAGCCCAATTTTACCTGTTGAATCTGGAAAAAAGTAAATGGAATCTCATGGTAGATTACTAAAATCTTAATGCTATAGGCCATCGATTATGTCCACCATACTTTGTATCTAATATTAACATATCTGATGCTTCTTAGTAGATAAATGACCTGTCTTAACTATTACAAAAGTGCCAAATGTGTTTTTGCTCAAAGCTTTTCCAACAGCTGCTCAGTCTAGTTTGCCTTCACTTTGAAAAGACACTTTTTCTAGGGTATACATGAGCATCTCATTGACTTGGCCATCAAACATAATTTTTGCAAAGAATTTAACTGTACCCAGCTTTTATCAGGAGCACAAGAATATATCACATTGATGACTTCCTCCCTTCATGAGACTATTTGACACACTTGTGAAGAACATACAATGCTAATACCTTTTAGTCCTTCCTGGGTTTTGGTGCAATGCATGCCTCATTTAAAAAATTAATTGTCATGGATGCTACAAATCAGTCCAGCTTATATGGCCCCCCTTCCAGTGAAAAGTCAAATTGAATACTGTAGGCACTATCCTTAGTGCTCTCAGTGACTTCTTCACTCGAGGAGATCATATGCCTTCTAAATTCTCTGGATCATTTGTGATATCCACTGCTTCTCAAGGGCTGTGATGCAAGGAATAACCTCTCTTGGAAACTTGCTATGTGCCAGTAAAATTAAATTAGATTTCTATTAATTGTGCTATACTGGAAAAACAGTCACCTACACACCTTGAGCCTGTGATTCTCCAAACCTTGTTATCTAGTAGGACTTTGGCCATGGATATAGAACAGTAAAACATGAGAATGGCTACTAAGGCCTCCTTAATAGATGATGGACCCAAACTTGGCATACTCCATTTGGCAAAGGGGATGGCTTCCAATGTCTGCTGTCTATGTCCAGATGCCAGGGTACAGCAGGAGTTCACTATTCTAACAATAATAAAGAAAAACCATTTAAGTTCAGCTGGACACCATTCTACTGACTGTTGATTTCATTACTATTAATCTGGATGCCTTCACTGGTGACAATCCAGAGACCCAAAGTAGTCACAGCCGTTATCTGCTAACAAAAACTTAAACCAAGAATTATGGATTAATATCTGCTATAACACAATTCCTCAGGACCCATCTAGTCCAAACCTTGAGAGTTGGAAGCTGTTATACTTGGCCCACCCATATACAGGACGTTAATTGTGCCAGATGGGCTCTATATCCTTGTACTGCAAGGAAGATGTCATAGATATTAATGCTCCAAACTTACCCAGCTCCCTGCTAATGTGTCTGGGAAAGCAGCAAAGGCTTGCCCAGATGCTTGGGCCCCTGAACCCATGTGATATCTGGAAGAAGCTCCTATCTCATGAGATCAGCCTGGTCTAGCCCCAGTCATTGCAGCCATTTTGGAGAACAAACCAGAAGGAAGATCAGTCTCTCCCTTTCTCACTCTAACACTGCCATTCAAATATATAAATAAATCTTTTAAAATGTAATCATTTCAATAGATTCCTCAGTGCTCAATCATGATGACTTTTACCATCTTAAGGACATTTTCATTTCTTTTTTAAAGATTTGTTTATTTGAAAGGCAGAGAGGAGGACAGTGTGCTGCAGTATGCAAAGCTGCCATCTGTTATACTGGCATCCTATATAGGCACCAGTTCAAGTCACACTTGTTCCACTTCTGATTTAGCTTCATGCTAATGGCCTGATAGAGTGGAAGATGGCCCAAGTACTTGGGCTCCTGCCACCCCCATGGGTGACTCAAAAGACGCTCCTGGTTTCAACCTGGCCCTTCACTGGCCATTGGAGAAACCAGGGATGTGAAACAGATGATGGAAGATCTCTCTATGTCTCTCTCTCTCTCTCTCTCTCTCTGTAACTGTGACTTTCAAATAAAGAAGTAAATAACTTTTAAAATGATTTTAGAAAGGGCAGAGAAACACACAGAAAGTGGGTGAAGAGAGAGAGGAAGAGAGGTCTTCCATATGTTGGTTCACTCTCTAAATGTCTGCAACAGCTATGGCTGGACCAGGCTCTCAGGTCCCCTAATAAGTAGTAGATCTTGCACTTAGGTGAAAGGAACCGAAGAATTTGAGCCACTACCCCATGCTTCTCAGAGATATTAAGCAGGAAACTAGTTTGGAAGTGAAACACTGAAAACTTAGATTAGCACTGCAATATAGAATGTGGGCATCACATGCAATGACCAACAAGTTAGAAAACCTGGAAGAAATCAAGACACATGCTAGGTAAAAAAATTGAGCCATGAAGACATATAGAAAACCTAAACAAACCAAAAACCAAAACAGATATTGAATCAGTAACAAAAACCCTCCAAAGAAAAGCCCAAGACCAGAAAGCTAAATTCTACCAGACTTTTAAAAATAGAACTAATTGGCCAGCGCCGAGGCTCAATAGGCTAATCCTCCAGCTTGTGGCACTGGCACACCAGGTTCTAGTCCCAGTTGGGGTGCCGGATTCTGTCCCAGTTGCCCCTCTTCCAGGCCAGCTCTCTTCTATGGCCCAGGAATGTAGTGGAGGATGGCCCATGTGCTTGGGCCCTGCACCCCATGGGAAACCAGAAGAGGCACCTGGCTCCCAGCTTCGGATCAGCACGATGCACCAGCTTCAGCATGCCAGCCGCGGCGGCCATAGGAGGGTGAACCAATGGCAAAGGAAGACCTTTCTCTCTGTCTCTCTCTCACTGTCCACTCTACCTGTCCAAGAAAAAGAACTAATTCCAATTCTCCTTAAGCTATTCAAAGCAATTGAAAGAGAAGAGTATTCCCAAACTTCTTCTGTTTGGCCAGTGTCACCTTATTTTCTAAACCAGAAAATGATACAATAGAGAAAGAGAATTAAAGAACAATATCTCTGATACCCACAGATCCCAAAATTCTCAACAAAATACTAGCTAATAAAATCCAACAACAGATCATAAAGATAATTTACCTGGACCAAGTGGAATGTACCTATGGTATGCAGGGATAGTTCAACATATGCAAATCAATAAATGTGATATGTGACACTGGCAAACTAAAGAATAAAAACCACATGATGATCAATAGATGAAGAGAAAGTATTTGATAAAAAACAGCCTTTCATTATAAAAACCTTGAGCAAGTTGACAATAGAAGGAACATTCCTTATCACAATCAAGGCAATATATGACAAATCTTCAACCAACATCATATTGAATGGGAAATCGTGGAAGCATTTCCACTAAGATCTGAAACCAAAGTTGCTCTCCCACACTACTGCTGTTCAATACACTACTGACAGTTTTAGCCATGGCAATAATGCAAGAAAAAGAAATCAAAGGAAAACAAATTAGAAAGGAGAAAGTCCAATAATTTGTTTGCAGATGACATGATCCTAAATATTGGGAAACCAAAGACTCCACCAAGAGATTATTGAAACTCACAAGAAAGTTTGGCAAAGTTGTAAAATATGAAATCAACACACAAAAATCAATAACCATTATATACACAAAAATGCCATGGCTGAAAAATAACTTATCAGAACAGTGGCATTCTCGATAACCATAAAATTTTTTATTACCTTGGAATAAATTTAGTCAAGGGTGTGAAAGATCTCTATAAGAAAAATTACAAAACATTAAAGAAAAAAAAAACACAAAAAAAGGAAAAATCTTTGATGTTCATAAATTGGAAGAACAAATATCATCAAAATTCCCATTCTACCAATAGAAATTAGTTTTAATTTTACTTTTACAATCATTTATTTATTTGAGAAGAAGTTATAGACAGAGAGATGGAGAGACAAAAAGCAATGCCTTCTAACTGTTGGTTAATTCTCCAAATAGCTGTAATGGCTGGTGCTGGGCTGATCTGAACCCAGGAGCTAGAAGCTTCCTCCTCATATCCTATGTGGATACAGGAGCCCAAGCACTTGGGCCATCTTCCACTGCCTTCCTAGGCCATGAGCAGAGAGCTGGATCAGAGGACCAGCTGGGACCCAAACTGGCATCCATATGAGATGCCAATGCCACAGACAGAGGCTCAAACTACTATTCCACAGTGCCAGCCCCTCAAAAGCAATTTACAGATTCAACATGATCTCAATCAAAATACCAACAACATTCAGAAGGAAGACCTTTCTCTCTCTCTCTCTCTGTCTATAACTACCTGTCAAAATAAAAAAATAAAATAAAAAAATTTAAAAAATGAAAGAACATACAGCATCACCTGATGGTTCAGGAGCATGACAAGTAGGGCCCTGTGGTGGCTTATTACTGAATAGTTGCTCAAGAATGGACCTAAGGGTGTTTGTTGTCAGCCATTGTTTGATCATTATGTATTTCACCAAGGGGGTCATTTATATGCCATGCAAACTAGAATGAAGATTCATAATAAAACTCATGAGTGTCATAAATTTTTATCAAAATTAACAGGTCAGTTAGGAGCTCTTAATAAATAGTTGGGGGGCTGGCACTGTGGTGCAGCAGGTTAAAGCCCTGGCCTACAGTGCTGACACACCATATGTGCTCCAGTTCAAGTCCCAGCTGCTCACTTCTGACTCAGCTCTCTGCTCTGGCCTGGGAAAGAAGTAGAAAGATGGCCCAAGTCCTTAGGCCCCTGCACACATGTGGGAGACCTGAAAGAATTTCCTGGCTCCTGGCTTCAGATCAGCACAGCTCTGGCCATTGTGGCCATTTGGGGAGTGAACTAGCGCATGGCAGAGGCCAACTCTCTTTCTGTTAGACCGAACTTGGATGGGACTCAATTATCCCAATGAGAGACTTCAATGATGCAAAAGCAAAGAGGTTTATTGTTCTAGCTTGATCTAGGGTCCACTCCTCCAATCATCACAGTGGTCATCTGATGAGGACCCATCCCATATACTTTGTGGGGTTTATATAGAGTTTTCAGAGACATTCTACATATTATAGCACCATTCAGCAAATCATCTCATTCTGTGGGAATTTAAAGAACATCTCTTAAAATTGATTAGTAAATCCAGTGGTGGGAATAGACCTAGTAAAGGTGGTTAGATGGCTTTGGGGGTGATGCTTTTTAAAATGATTGGCTAAAGTGTAGGGTCCAAACCGCTAGGGTGTATGTTCCAAACTACAGGGTTTGGGGATGTTATCAATCACCTTAATGGCCTAAAAAGACACCTGGAAAAAATTCAGATTCCTTTTGAAGCATTCATCAGTAGCCTCAACCAGTTTTTATTGTCCATTTAATGGCTCCAATAATTATGGGTACATAGGGCTGATGTTGGCAAGATCCTAAAAACACCCTTTGAACCCTGCTTCAGCAAATGAAAATACAGAAAATAAATATTGGAAATAAGCTTTATTAATTTACATACATGAAGAGAAGTTTTTAAAAGGCATACTATTTGGACAGATCATATTACTTTGCTGTAAAATTCTAAATCTAATGAAAGAGTCCAGGATTGTCTAGATTAGAGATTATCTTTTTGTTTTCCTTAAGGCTTATAAAACAAATACAAATGTCCTAAAGTGCTAGATTAACCTGAAAAAATTATGTTCAAAACACAATTTTTATTCATTAGAGTTTAACATTGACAGAAGGGAAAGTCATTCAGTAAAGAGGTAGAAATGCTTTCAGACTTAATATTAAGAATGTTGGTTTCCCAAATGCTTTCTCTTATCCATTCAGCTTAAGGTGAATTGGTATTTGCTGCATCAGCAGTCTGACTGCATGTCTTAGGGAATGAAAAATAGAGGTCTGTAGAGATGCCTGAAGAGTTGGTGCTTTTAAGTTAAGATTCTTCTCAGCTGCTGAGGAGTACGTTCCATCGAGTGCATAACTATGAATGATTCAGAAGATTTATAAGACTTAAGATACTCAGTTGTTAACTTTATGAATTTTGTGGGAAATTATGGACTTACTGTGTCACCTGAGTTTGCTGTGTTAAAAAAATGAATACAAAGATTCTTTTTAAATAAAACTTAAAAAAAGTATAGGCTTGTATTGAACAAGGTGTATCTAAACTTCATAAAATGCTGTTATTTTAATATAAAACATACATAAGCATATGTTTTAAACATAAATAATTGATTATAAAAGCTTGTGTTTCTACTCAAATACACTTGTGAAAAGAAATTACAATTTATCCCCAAAATAATCTAGAATTTCCTAACAGTATCTAACTTTTTTTTTTTATCTTTTATTTAATGAATATAAATTTCCAAAGTACGACTCATGGGTTACAATGGCTTTCCCCCCCATACCGTCCCTCCCACCCACAACCCTCCCCTTTCCCACTCCCTCTCCCCTTCCATTCACATCAAGATTCATTTTCGATTATCTTAATATATAGAAGATCAGCTTAGTATACCTTAAGTAAGGATTTCAACAGTTTGTTCCCACACAGAAACATAATGTGAAAAATAATAGATGATTTTTTTTTAAATCATGATGAAATCAGATCAGACCTATTGTCATGTTTAATCCCAGTGAGAGTGAAGTTGGGAATTGATAATTTCTTTTTTTTTTTTTTTTTTTTTACAGAAGATCAGTTTAGTGTACATTAAGTAAAGATTTCAATCGTTTGCACCCCCATAGAAACACAAAGTGAAATAAACTGTTTAAGTACTCGTTATAGCATTAAGCCCCAGTGCACAGCACACTAAGGACAGAGATCCTACATGAGGAGTAAGTGCACAGTGACTCCTGTTGTGGACTTTACAAACTGACACTCCTGTTTATGGCATCAATAATCTCCCTATGCACCAGTCATGAGTTTCCAAGGCTATGGAAGCCCTCTGAGTTCTCCGACTCTTATCTTGTTTAGACAAGGTCATAGTCAAAGTGGAGGTTCTCTCCTCCCTTCAGAGAAAGGCACCTCCCTCTTTGAAGACCTGTTCTTTCCACTGGGATCTCACTCACAGAGATCTTTTTGCCAGAGTGCCTTGGCTTTCCATGCCTGAAATACTCTCATGGGCTTTTCAGCCAGATCCGAGTGCCTTTAGGGCTGATTCTGAGGCCAGAGTGCTATTTAGGACATCCGCCATTCTATGAGTCTGCTGAGTATCTCACTTCCCATGTTGGATCACTCTCCCCTTTATTTATTCTATCGGTTAGTGTTAGCAGATACTAGACTTGTTTATGTGCTCCCTTTGACTCTTAGTCCTTTCATTATGATCAATTGTGAACTGAAATTGATCACTTGGAATAGTGAGATGGCATTGGCACATGCCACCTTGATGGGATTGAATTGGAATCCCCTGGTATGTTTCCAACTCTACCAATTGGGGCAAGTCAGCCCGAGCATGCCCCAAATTATACATCTCTTCCCTCTCTTATTCCCACTTTTATGTTTAACAGGGATCACATTTCAGTTAATTTTCAACACTTAAGAATAACTGTGTGATAATTACAGAATTAAACCAGTCATATTAAGTAGAACAGACAAAAAAAAATACTATGAGGGATAATATATTAAGTTGTCCATTAGCAGTCAGGGCTATGCTGATCAAGTCACCATTTCCCATAGTGTCCATTTCACTTCAGGAGGTTTCCTTTTTGGTGTTCAGTCAGTTGTCACCGATCAGAGAGAACATATGGTATTTGTCCCTTTGGGACTGGCTTACTTCACTCAGCATGATGTGTTCCAGATTCCTCCATTTTGTTGCAAATGACTGGATTTCGTTGTTTCTTACTGCGGTATAGTATTCTAAAGAATACATATCCCATAATTTCTTTATCCAGTCTACCATTGATGGGCATTTAGGTTGGTTCCAGGTCTTGGCTATTGTGAATTGTGCTGCAATAAACATTAGGGTGCAGACCGCTTTTTTCTTTATCAATTTAAACTCCTTTGGGTAAATTCCAAGGAGTAGGATGGCTGGGTCGAACGGTAGGGTTATATTCAGGTTTCTGAGGAATCTCCAGACTGACTTCCATAGTGGCTTGACCAGTTTGCATTCCCACCAACAGTGGGTTAGTGTCCCTTTTTCCCCACATCCTCGCCAGCATCTGTTGTTGGTAGATTTCTGAATGTGAGCCATTCTAACCGGGGTGAGGTGAAACCTCATTGTGCTTTTGATTTGCATTTCCCTGATTGCTAGTGACCTTGAACATTTTTTCATGTGCCTGTTGGCCATTTGGATTTCCTCTTTTGAAAAATGTCTATTGAAGTTCTTGGCCCATCTCTTAAGTGGGTTGTTGGTTTTGTTTTTGTGGAGTTTCTTGATCTCTTTGTAGATTCTGGTTATTAACCCTTTATCTGTTGCATAGTTTGCAAATATTTTTTCCCATTCTGTTGGTTGTCTCTTCACTCTCCTGACTGTTTCTTTTGCAGTACAGAAACTTCTCAATTTGATGCAATCCCAATAGTTGATTTTGGCTTTGACTGTCTGTGCCTCCCGGGTCTTTTCCAGAAATTCTTTGCCTGTGCCAATATCTTGAAGGGTTTCTCCAATGTTCTCTAATAACTTAATGGTGTCAGGACGTAGATTTAGGTCTTTAATCCACGTTGAGTGGATTTTTGTGTAAGGTGTAAGGTAGGGGTCTTGCTTCATGCTTCTGCACGTGGAAATCCAGTTTTCCCAGCACCATTTATTGAATAGACTGTCCTTGCTCCAGGAATTAGTATTAGATCCTTGATCAAATATAAGTTGGCTGTAGATGTTTGGATTGATTTCTGGTGTTTCAATTCTGTTCCATTGGTCTATCCATCTGTTTCTGTACCAGTACCATGCTGTTTTGATTACAACTGCCCTGTAGTATGTCCTGAAGTCTGGTATTGTGATGCCTCCGGCTTTGTTTTTGTTGTACAAGATTGCTTTAGCTATTCGAGGTCTCTTGTGCCTCCATATGAATTTCAGCATCATTTTTTCTAGATCTGCGAAGAATGTCTTTGGTATCTTGATTGGGATTGCATTGAATCTATAAATTGCTTTTGGGAGAATGGACATTTTGATGATGTTGATTCTTCCAATCCATGAGCATGGAAGATTTTTCCATTTTTTGGTATCCTCTTCTATTTCTTTCTTTAAGGTTTTGTAATTTTCATCGTAGAGATCTTTAACGTCCTTGGTTAAGTTTATTCCAAGGTATTTGATTGTTTTTGTAGCTGTTGTGAATGGGATTGATCTTAGAAGTTCTTTCTCAGTCATGGCATTGCTTGTGTATACAAAGGCTGTTGATTTTTGTGCATTGATTTTATATCCTGCCACTTTGCCAAACTCCTCTATGAGTTCCAATAGTCTCTTAGTAGAGTTCTTTGGATCCTCTAAGTACAGAATCATATCGTCTGCAAAGAGGGATAGTTTGACTTCTTCCTTCTTGATTTGTATTCCTTTGATTTCTTTTTCTTGTCTGATGGCTCTGGCTAAAACTTCCAGAACTATGTTAAATAGCAGTGGTGAGAGTGGGCATCCCTGCCTGGTGCCAGATTTCAGTGGAAATGATTCCAACTTTTCCCCATTCAATAGGATGCTGGCTGTGGGTTTTTTATAAATTGCTTTGATTATATTGAGGAATGTTCCTTCTATACCCAATTTGCTTAGAGTTTTCATCATGAAAGGGTGTTGAATTTTATCAAATGCTTTCTCTGCATCAATTGAGATAACTATATGGTTTTTCTTCTGCAGTCTGTTAATGTGGTGAATCACATTGATTGATTTGCGAATGTTGAACCATCCCTGCATACCAGGGATGAATCCCACTTGGTCTGGGTGGATGATTTTCCTGATGTGTTGTTGTATTCTATTGGCCAGAATTTTATTGAGGATTTTTGCATCTATGTTCATCAGGGATATTGGTCTGTAATTTTCTTTCAGTGCTGCATCTTTCTCTGGCTTAGGGATTAAGGTGATGCTGGCTTCATAGAAAGAATTTGGGAGGATTCCCTCTTCTTCGATTGTTCTGAATAGTTTGAGAAGAAATGGGATTAGTTCTTCTTTAAATGTCTGGTAGAATTCAGCAGTGAATCCATCTGGTCCTGGGCTTTTCTTTGTTGGGAGGGCCTTTATTACTGTTTCAATTTCTGTTTCAGTTATGGGTCTATTTAGGTTTTCGATGTCTTCCTGGTTCAATTTAGGTAGGTTGCATGTGTCCAGGAATCTATCCATTTCTGATAGGTTTTCCTGTTTGCTGGCATACAGGTCCTTGTAGTAATTTCTGATGATTCTTTTTATTTCTGTGGTGTCTGTTGTTACGTTTCCTTTTTCATCTCTGATTTTATTGATTTGGGTCTTTTCTCTTCTTTTTTTAGTTAGTTGGGCCAATGGGGTGTCAATTTTGTTTATTTTTTCAAAAAACCAGCTTCTCGCTTGGTTGATTTTTTGTAATGTTTTTTTTTATTCAATCCTGTTAATTTCTTCTCTGGTTTTAATTATTTCTCTTCTCCTACTAGATTTGGGTTTGGTTTGCTGCAGTTTTTCTAGGTCCTTGAGGTGCGCTGAAAGCTCATTTATTTGGTACCTTTCCAATTTCTTGATATAGGCACCTATTGCTATAAATTTGCCTCTCAATACTGCTTTTGCTGTATCCCATAAGTTTTGATATGTTGTGTTGTTGTCTTCATTTACTTCCAGAAAGTTTTTGATTTCTCTTTTGATTTCTTGAATGACCCAGTGTTCATTCAGGAGCATGTTGTTCAGTCTCCATGTGTTTGCATACTTTCTGGGGTTTCCTGAGTTGCTAATTTCCAGCTTCATCCCGCTGTGGTCTGAGAAGCTGCATGGTATGATTCTAATTCTTTTAAATTTGCTGAGACTTGCTTTATGGCCTAGTATGTGATCAATCCTAGAGAAGGTTCCATGCGCTGCTGAGAAGAATGTGAAGTCTGTAGATGTAGGGTTGAACGTTCTGTAGATATCTGTTAGATCCATTTGGGCAATAGTGTCAATTAAATCTGCTGTTTCCTTGTTGATCTTCTGTCCGGATGATCTGTCTATTTCTGAGAGTGGAGTATTGAAGTCCCCCAGTACTATTGTATTGGAATCTAAATCTCCCTTTAAGTCCCTTAACATATCTTTTAAATAGACCGGTGCCCTGTAATTAGGTGCATATACATTTATAATAGTTACATCTTCCTGTTGAATTGAACCCTTAATCATTATATAGTGTCCCTCTTTGTCTCTCTTAACAGTTTTTGTATTAAAGTTTATTTTGTCTGATATTAATATGGCTACACCTGCTTTTTTTTGGTTTCTGTTGGCATGGAATATCTTTTTCCAACCTTTCACTTTCAGTCTGCATGCCTCTTTGTTAGAGAGATGTGTTTCTTGTAGGCAACAAATAGTTGGGTTGTGTTCTGTGAGCCAGTCAGCCAAACGGTGTCTTTTAACTGAAGAATTCAGACCATTAATGTTCAATGTGACAATTGATACGTAGTGACTTTTCCCTGCCATTTTCCCGGAAATATTTTCTAGTATATGCTTTGAGCTTCCCATGCTCTTTTACTGGTAGGTGTTCTTCCTTTCCCTTCTTTCATATTGATGGCCGTGTTTCTGTGTTTCTGAGTGTAGCACATCTTTAAGTATCTTTTGCAGGGCCGGACGAGTGGCCACAAAGTCCTTCAATTTCTGTTTGCTATGAAAGGTCTTTATTTCACCTTCATTCACAAATGAGAGCTTGGCAGGATATAATATTCTGGGCTGGCAATTTTTCTCTCTTAGCACCTGTGCTATGTCTCGCCATTCCCTCCTGGCTTGTAGGGTTTCTGATGAGAAGTCAGCTGTGAGTCTGATTGGAGATCCTCTGAGAGTAATCTGACGTTTCTCTCTTGCACATTTTAGGATCTTTTCTTTATGTTTCACTGTGGTAAGTTTAATTACCACGTGTCGTGGTGAGGATCTCTTTTGGTCATGTTTATTGGGGGTTCTATGAGCTTCCTGTACTAGGATATCTCTGTCCTTCTCCAAACCTGGAAAGTTCTCTGCTAGTATCTCACTAAAAAGGCCTTCCAATCCTTTCTCTCTCTCCATGCCTTCAGGAACTCCTAGAACTCGAATGTTGGTTTTTTTAATAGTATCCTGTAGATTCCCAACAATATTTTTTAGGTTTCTAATTTCCTCTTCTTTTCTTTGGTTTGACTGTATGTTTTCCTGTGCTCTATCTTCTAAGTCCGATATTCTCTCTTCTGCTTCACCCATTCTGTTTTTAAGGCTTTCTAATGTGTTTGTCATTTGATCTATTGAGCTCTTCATTTCATTTTGATTTCTCTTGACTATTACACTTTCCTGTTCTACTAGTTTCTGAGTTTCATTTTGACTCTTCCTTAAAATTTCATTTTCACGAGAGAGATTTTCAATCTTGTCCATTAAGGATTTCTGTAGTTCAAGGATTTGCTTTTGAAAACTTCTAAATGTTCTTATCATAAATTTTTTGAAATCCGTATCTTGCATTTCTTCTATCTCATCATCTTCATACTCTTGGCTTGGGGTGTTTTGCTTATTTGGAGGCATCATAGTGTCATCGTTGATCTTGCTCCCTCTATTTCTGTGTTTGTTACTCGGCATAGTTAATTCTTCTTGCGTCACTGTGCTTTTTTTTTTTTTTTTTATACTGTGTCCGTGTTAAGTGGACTGCCTGCTGTTGGAGGAGCCTTGGAGGCTTGAGATGGGTGCGGCCTGAGAGCTCTGCCTGGTTCTTCCTGGTTAAGGGTGTGCAAAGGTGACACCCTCAGGTTATGCGTGGTAAATATCTTTCTTTTTATTTATTTATTTATTTTATTTATTCAGGGGGTAAGTAACACCGCAGGGCAGGGCTGTGCAGCATTGATGGTATTTAGCTTCCAGTCTTTGGCTCCTCTGGACTCCCACTGGGTTGCCTAGGCTACTGAATTGTAGTGACTCAGTTCCTTAGCTCTCCCCCATTGATATGTAAATCCAAAGAGGAGGCCTGCTCTTTGTCTCTTGGGGATTCTTCAAGCAGCCTTGTAACCTTTGCAAGGTTAGGGGGAAGAGAAACCCCGAAGCTTTTTTTTTTCCTTTTTTCCGGTAGTGAGTTTGCTGCACTTTCTGGCCCCCCTCTAGATTCTGACCCCCGTTTCCCCACCAATGTCTCGGGTTATTGAGCTCACCTCCCCTTCCAGCGCCGATGTGTGGACTCGGAGCCCTGAGCGTCCCAAGTCTCCCCGCTGTTGTCTGTGTGGCATGCACTCCCCTTGGAGCACTGTCGCGTAGACCCTGGGGCTTCTGCGGCTGGGTCCCGCAACTTGGCTTCCACGCGGTGGGCGACCTTGTTCTCCCAGTAGGTCCTCCAATTCACGCCTGCTCCATCCAGAAGGGTTTCCCCTGCAATTTTTTGGTTCTATTTTCTGCTGCTACCGTAACTCCCCTTTTATTAAACTAAATTTTCCCGGACTATCGGTGCGCGCCCTCACTATTCCGCCATCTTGGCCTGCAGAGCCAACAGTATCTAACTTAAATAATGAAGGAAAACATCCTAAAACATCTTTTGTTTGTGTGAACTTAATTACAGTACCTTAAATTAGCATTCTCCATCCCAAAGGCTATTAAAAGTTTTGAAAGGGAGATAAACTCCATGAGGTTGGTAGATTTTCTGTTCTACATTCTTCATGTACTTGGGGCTGGTGATGTGGTGCAGAGGTTAATCCTCTGCCTGTGGTGCCAGCATCCAGTATGAGTACTGGTTCTAGTCCCGGCTGCCCCTCTTCCAGTCCAGTTCTCTGCTATGGCCTGGGAAAGCAGTGGAAGATGGCCCAAGTGCTTGGGCCCCTGCACCTGCATGGGAGACCAGGAAGAAGCAGCTGGCTTCTGGCTTTAGACCCATGTAGCTCTGGCCATTGCAGCCATCTGGGGAGTGAACCAATGGAAGGAAGACCTTTCTCTCTGTCTCTCACTCTCCCTCTGTCTGTAATTCTACCTCTCAAATAAATAAATAAAATCTTAAAAAATATATTCTTTAAATATTCATATTAATTACAACCTCTTATTTTAGAAAAATGAGGGTTAATGGTTTATGACTTCTGCTAGTCTGTGATTGTTACAAAGTAAAACTTCTAGTCAAGGTATGAATTTGTAAATTCCTTATTGGCAATCAAATTATTATAACAAAAATTGTCATACTGAGTTAATAGTCTTTAAATAAATACAAATTAGGAGAATATTTAGCAACTTAAAAACACCTGGCGGCTGGCGCCACGGCTCACTAGGATAATCCTCCACCTTGCGGCGCTGGCACACTGGGTTCTAGTCCCAGTTGGGGCATCGGATTCTGTCCCAGTTGCCCCTCTTCCAGGCCAGCTCTCTGCTGTGGCTTGGGAGTGCACTGGAGGATGGCCCAAGTGCTTGGGCCCTGCACCCCATGGGAGACCAGGAGAAGCACCTGGCTCCTGCCATCAGATCACCATGGTGCGCCAGCCGCTGCATGCCAGCTGCGGCGGCCATTGGATGGTGAACCAATGGCAAAAGGAAGACCTTTCTCTCTGTCTCTGTCTCTCACTCACTGCCCACTCTGCCTGTCCAAAAAAAAAAAAAAAAAAAAAAAAAACACCTGGCTATCAAAATTATTCAGATGCA
The DNA here is from genome assembly GCF_051225735.1 of Oryctolagus cuniculus. Classification (NCBI taxonomy): domain Eukaryota; kingdom Metazoa; phylum Chordata; class Mammalia; order Lagomorpha; family Leporidae; genus Oryctolagus; species Oryctolagus cuniculus. The sequence continues at coordinate 114,582,344 of NC_142879.1, forward strand.
GACAAGATAAGACTCCTTGTGGGGTAACCACATGCTGAATATCTGGTTTTTTATTTACATGTCACTGTCACAGGCTGAACAGCAACAGAACACAGTATGAGAATGATGAGCGCTCCTCTAATTCTAGAGACATATGTGCCCTGTCAGGACTTCATTGGCCTAACTCATCAAAAGACTCAGGAATAAATGTTTCTGTTTTCAAGAGAATTGTGGGGCTGGTGCCATGGCACAGTAGGTTAATCTTCCACCTGTGGCACTGGCATCGCCTATGGGCACTGGTTCTAGTCCCAACTACTCCTCTTTCACTACAGCTCTCTGCTATGGCCTGGGAAAGCAGTAAAATGTGGCCCAAGTGCTTGGGCCCCTGCACCCATGGGCAACTAGGAAGAAGCACCTGGCTCCTGGCATTGGATCAAGCAGCTCTGGCTGTTGTGGCCATTTGGGGAGTGAACCAGTGGATGGAAGACCTTTCTCTCTGTCTCTACCTCTCACTGTCTGTAACTCTGCCTCTCAAAGAAATAAATAAAATCCTTCAAAAAGTCTGTTAAAGTGAATTACAACCACCATTGTATGTTTTCTTTCACAACTTCAAGTGGACATAGCTCATAAAATAAAATAAATCATAGGCTGAGGCCATGGCTCACTTGGCTAATCCTTCACTTGTGGCACCAGCACCCCAGGTTCTAGTCCCAATTGGGGTGCTGGGTACTAGTCCCATTTGCTCCTCTTCCTGGGCCCAGGAGGGCAGTGGAGGGTGGCCCAAGTGCTTGGTTCTCTGCACCTGCACAGGATAACTGGAGGAAGTACTTGACTCTGGGCTTTGGATCGGCAGAGCACTGGCCATAGTGGCCATTAGGGGAGTGAACCAACGGAAGGAAGACCTTTCTCTCTCTCTCTCTCACTGTCTATAACTCTGTCAAATATAAATAAATAAACAAATAAATAAATAAATCATTGTTTCATAAACACTAAAGCTTAGACAATTGGTACCAATGAATAGCTTCTTTCATAGTCTCTCTTTATAAATAATTAATAAACCAATTTTCTTCCTACTCTGCAAAGCCAGTCAACGTAATTGATTTCAAATTTAGAGTTTCCAAATCACCCAGAAATGCACAATGTTAATGCTTTTGCAGCGTTATAAGAGCATAAAATAATAGCAATTTTTAATTCTTGCACTTTTTAACATTAGAGAGTTCTAAGACATTAAATGGCATTTTTTTCTAACCCATGTAAGACTAACAATATGCAGAAAAGCATGAGGATTTTTGTTATGCAGATAAATAATTGTGCTTTGCCTAGAATCATGCTTCAACTGTGGTTATTTTTCCTCTCCACTGAAGCCAGGAAGAAGAGAGTCCTGTGAAACTAATGAAATGCCCCTGGTGTTCTTAAATGATTACTTTTTGGCAGGAACTTCCAAGGAACAACACCACAGTCATAGTGAACTTCTATGGTTGGAATCTTCTCTTTGCTTCCAGGAGACCAAGAGAAGCCACCTGGAGATCTCAGGGGAAGGCCACATGGGAATGGAGAGTCATTCATCTCCTCTGGAAGCAGTTGTGTCTGTGAAATTTTTTGCTCATAGTAAATTTGACAGGTCTCTATCCATTGATAAAGAAGAGACTCATCATAAAAATTAGTAATACATAAAAAAAATCATTGAAATCTCATTATTTTCTGCCACAGGCAAGTGGAACAACATCTCTCACAGTAAAACAGACTGTAAAGAGTCTATCCAATATCTCTGGCTCTCCTCACATTCTAAGGACAGACCTCGGAGAACTTCCAGCTGCCTCTTCCAGAAAGGTAAATCAATAAATAAATTGTTAATAAAAAGAAAAAGGAAGTAACTTTTTTTCTGTATTTCTGGATAGGATTTCTGTCTTTGAATCAATATCTCATGATTTTTATTCATTTTTCCTTCTTTGGAATTGGAGTAGGAGTAGGCAAAAACATGCATGAAAGAAGGGGGAAAAAAGCTTAAAGTACTAGATTGTAAAGTAGGAACAAATGGACAGGAAGGCTGGAGGTGAAGGGGTAAAGACTAGGTTAGGGAAAAAAGCCAGCTTATTAAATCCTTAAAAAGAGAAAGGAAGAAAGGAGGGGGAAATAGAGAAGTATGGTTATGTTCTTCTGGAATTACCATCTTATGCAATCTGTTCTCTTTGTATTAATAAAAATAAAAATGTTTAACAACTGAAAGTTCATTCCTTTATTGCATCACTACTGCCTCATTCCAACACTCTATGAAAGCAGAATCCAAAGGCAGGCATGGGTTGCAGGGCGGAAGTGACAGTGCTAGCTCTATTTCTCTAATGTCAACCTCTGCACCCCAATTTCTGATCCAGCAAAGTTCTATACAGTACCCAGAATCAGCTTCATAAAATAAACCACTTAGGGCAAAAGCTCAGAAAAAATCAATGTCCCCATTATTCTTTGCCTATGAAGCACTCATAAAAATTAGCATGTTGCTAAAGAAAATGAGATTGTGGCCCAGCTATGTATAAAGAATGTAGGGATGCAAAGTCAGGAGGCAGTTTGGTGTTTTATGAGCACCCAAAGTGAACTGCAGATGATGGAAGGGGATGCATTACAGAATGGGAGCTGAGTAGGCAGCCCAGCCAGTAGTGAGTATTTGTGAAGTGTACAAATGAGTTCTACCTATAACAACAGTAATTACTTTTGCCTTAGGACACAAGGCAAAGCACACTTTTTCCATTTTTTATCTGTTTTTCATTTTATTTGAAAGGTAGAGGGAGATGGAGAGGGAGAGAGATTTCTTCCATTTTCTGGTACACACCCAAATGCTCACAACAGCAGGCAATGTTCAGCCTGAAGCCAGGATCCCAGAACTCCATGCAGGCCTGGGTGAGTTCAGTTGATTCTGAGGACACACAGTCTTCAGTGACACCTGTCTTTATAAAGACACATCTCAATACAAAATAAAACTCCCTACTCAGGACTCTTGAGATCCAAGAGAAAACTCAAATATTTTCCAGATGAGTGCAAAACAGTAATCTGGAGCCAACAAGTTCCCTGCCTACCTGAGAATCAGCCTGGTCACCAGGGAGATCTAGGGAAGAGGACCAAGCAAAGCCACTTGGGACCTGTGCCCAGAGTCTTATCTCTTGAGTGAGCATAAAGGCAGCATTGGGCACTGGCAGTTTTGGACCACCTTAATCCTGAAGTGGCTACACAAACTAGTCAACTCCAATTTGGGCTGAGTTATCAGACTGGCAGTCTGGCCAATGATTGTCACCCATTAAGGAGTCTGGACACAGCAATGGCCAAAAAAGAACCATCAGGAGATACGCACAATAGCAGTCAGAGTACTAAGTGGGTAATAAATGCACAGATCTCAGACCAAGGCAACAGGCAATGCCAACCTTCTCTTTTGTTGCAAAGTTTTCTTATTTTATCTTAAAGGCCTTGAGAAACAGATCTGTAGACATCTCATGTGTAAGACAAACATGCATCATTCCTAATTGGCCTATAAATATTAGCATTCTTGGCCTGATCAATCAGCCTCAGGAACTAGCTCAGGGAGGGGCAAGTAAAGGGAATCACTTCTATCTCATTTCTAGGGAAGTACACTTCCTCCATGAACTGCTTCTTACAAAATATTTCTCCAATTTTCCAGGAGAAATACATCAACTCTGAAGAGGCTACTTTTTTTTTCCATAGAGCCCAACACCTGTCTTGGGAATCACCTGTGATGCCAGGTAGATGGATAAGAAAGCCAATTGGAATCATCTACTAGAAGACAAGATACTTTACCCAAATCACTATATTTTACTCTACAGAAAAATGCAAACTGAATCACAAAGAACTCCAGTTGATCAATCCCCTGGTTTAAGCAAAGGGCATATTTGCATTACTCCAGATATGCAGGCCTCTCTTTCTGCTGTACCTTCATGTGGACTATCTGCATAGGGATACAGAGTGAGGGGGAGGCTGCAGCAGTAAAAATGGTCAATGTGTCAATTATGAAACTGATTTTTAATTATCTCAAATTCAGTCATAAAAATTCTGCTCTAAGCAAGACACACATAAAGCCAAGCGCATCCCTTTCTCAACAAAAATTTAATGCTAACTGCATATTTAGGAGTGTACTATTGCATTTAATTCCAGTACTTCTCTACATCTTATTTTTTAAGATTTTCTTTATTTGAGAGGTCGAATTACAGACAGTGAGAGGAAGAGACAGAGATAAAAGTCTTCCATCTGCTGGTTCATTCCCCAAATGACTATAACAGATGGAGCTGCACTGATCTGAAACCAGGAGCCAGGAGCTTCTTCTCTGTTCCTCCTTGGGTACAGGGGCCTAAGCACTTGAGCCATCTTCTACTACTTTCCCATGTCATAGCAGAGCTGGATCAGAAGAGGAGAATCTGGGACTAGAATGGTGCCCATATAGGATGCCAGTGCCACAGGCAGAGGATTAAACTACAAAGCCACAGTACCAGCCCCTCTACATCTTATAAGCGCATCTTATCTGTAAGAAGAAAACTGAAGAGAGTCCAATATATCACAAATTATGTTAGAAATTATCTCTAATTTAAGCCAGCGCCGTGGCTCACTAGGCTAATCCTCCGCCTTGCGGCACCGGCACACCGGGTTCTAGTCCTGGTCGGGGCACCAGATTCTGTCCCGGTTGCCCCTCTTCCAGGCCAGCTCTCTGCTATGGCCAGGGAGTGCAGTGGAGGATGGCCCAGGTGCTCGGGCCCTGCACCCCATGGGAGACCAGGAAAAAGCACCTGGCTCCTGGCTCCTGCCATCGGATCAGCGCGGTGTGCCGGCTGCAGCGGCGGCCATTGGAGGGTGAACCAACGGCAAAGGAAGACCTCTCTCTCTCTGTCTCTCTCTCTCACTGTCCACTCTGCCTGTCAAAAAAAAAAAAAAAAAGAAATTATCTCTAATTTAAAAAAAAAAAAAAAAAGGAAAACCCTATAATAGAAACCTGCACAAATGACCTGTGTCCTATTACTTTATCCTTTGGAATACTTCTCAAGATTTCTTCTGGCCTTCCCATCTTCCCTTGTTCCTCATACCCTTTCAACATCACTGCCTCTCTGTCCCTGCAGTTCTCTCCCTTTGGAAGCAGTCTTGTGGACTGTCAATCATTATTTCAAAATGTATTGTAGGAAGGGCCTGAATGGCCTTCTAATGTCCCTTAAATATTTCCATAAAACAGATGATAGAGGGGCTGGTACTGTGTCCCAGCAGGGAAAGCTGCTGCCTGCACTGCTGGCATCCCATGTGGGCACTGCTTTGAGTCTCGGCTGCTCCATTTCTGATCCAGCTCTCTTCTAAGGTCTGGGGAAGCAGTAGAAGATGACCCAAGACCTTGGGCCCCTGCACCCATGTGGGATAACTGGAAGAGGCTCCCAGCTCTTGGCTTCAGTTCAGGGTAGCTCCAGCCATTGTAGCCATCTGGGAGTAAACCAGAAGATGGAAGGCCTTTCTCCCTCTCTCTCTCTCTCTGCCTCTGCTTATCTCTAACTCTCTTTCAAATAATAATAATAAAAATAAAAACAGACAGTAGAGCATAGTGGGAAAGCTGTTGCCTGTGATGCTGGTATTCCATGTTGTGCACGAGTTCATGTCCCAGCTGCTCTACTTCTGATCCAGCTCTCTCATGTGCCTAGGAAAGCTACAAAGTTTGCTGCCTATGCTCCTACTCCCACATGGGAAATGTGGAAGATGATACTGGCTCCTGACTTTAATCCAGTTTCAACCCCAGGTGCTGTGGCCATTAGGGGTGTGAAACAGTGGATAAATGATTTACATCTCTCTTTCTCTCTTTGTAACTCTGCCTTTCAAATAAATGAGTATTTTTAATTTTTTAAAAAATTTAACAAATGGCCCTAAATATTCTGACTCATCTTGACATGTAACAAGAGCCAAGAAAGTCACTGCTGACTTTATGTAGTGCCTCCTCAATCCATTCTATAATAAAAAAAAAACATGTATTTCTTTTGCTCTCCAAGCACTCAAATCCAAAAGAAATAATACTACCCAGTACCGCTCTCTTTAAGGCTGCTCTTGCACTGAAGAAAAGTAAAGGAGCAAGGGACCCAAACCCTGTGTGGCAGGCTGGCAGTCCCCTCCTCACTCTGCATCTGAGTTTCTGGTTAGAGATGGAGACAAAGGCAACTCCAGATGCTGCAGTGGTCCACAAACAGCCTCAATCACAGACATGCCTTGTGTGTGTGCAACAGAAGGAGAGCACAGAGCACTATGTAAGGGAGGAATACAATGAACAAAAAGGAAAGGATGTGAATGGACATAGCAAAGAATTTCCCCACTCTGCTGATCATGATCTCGAGGATGTCCAGGCCAGAATTCCATTTCACTTTGGAAAACCCACTCCTTGAAGTTTTCTCCTCCTAGGTGTATTCTTCTGTGAGGACTCTGTCCTCCTGTGAGAGAGGGCACCACCACAAATTGAAAACCAGTCAAAAAGCAGAGTGATGGCTTTAATTCTCAGAGGTGAATGGACAACCACATCTATGAATTCTGCATTAAAAAATAAGCTTCCTTCTGCTCTAGGAGTCTATATAGGTTTGGGCTAAAATGAGAAACACAGAGACCAGCTGGGTCTGTTAGGTGAGAAGAAAGGAAGCTTGATTTCCAGTTGTTACTTGTAGCATGTTAGTTTTGAGAGGATTTCATTTTCCACTTCTACTTGAAGAAATGGAAAGGTAGAATCAGTGCCAGCCTAACACACAGCAGCTTTAGCCACTGATGACATCACAGCTTGCTCCCCAAAAGTGGCAGCCAAAATAAACTCAACAAATGAGAACCAAAATAAAACAGAAGAGTCTACCATAATACCAACAGTTGTTCAGCAGATATTACCCAGATCTTGACACACAAGTCACCAGGATAAAGGGTAGGGCTGGCTTTGTGGCACAGTGGATTAAACCACCACCAAATAAAATGCTGGGATCCAATATGTGTGTCCAGCCTTTAAAAAAGATTTATTTATTTTAAAGTCAGAGTTTTGGGGGCCAGTGCTGTGGCACAGCTGGTTGAGACACTGGCCTGCATCCCATATGGTCCCTGGTTCAGGTCTTGGCTGCTCCACTTCCAATCCAGCTGCCTGCTAATGTGCTTGGGAAAGTGGCACAGTATGGCCCAAGTCCTTGGTCCCCTATATCCACATGGGAGATCCAGAAGAAGCTACTGGCTCCTGGTTTCAGATCAGCTCAGATCTGGTCACTGTGGCCATTTGGGGAGTGAACCAGCAGACTAAAGACCTCTCTATCTGTCTCTATCTCTATCAGTAACTCTGTCAAATAAATAAAATACATCTTAAAAAAATGTAAGAGTTATGGAGAGGAGGGAGAGTCAGATGGGATGCCGTTGTGGACTAGCAGGTAAAGCTGCTGCCTGCAGTGCTGGCATCTGGTATAGGCACCAGTTCATGTCCTGGCTGCTCCACTTCTGATCCAGTTCTCTGCTAGTGGCCCTGGAAAAGTAGAAGATGGCCCAATACCTGGGTCCTTGACACGCAAGTGGGAGACCTGGATGAAGCTCTTGGTGCCTGGCTTGGGCCTGGTCCAGTCTTGGCCATTGCAGCCATCTAGGAAGTAGACCAGCAGATGGAAAATCTCTTTCTCATTCTCTCCCTTTCTCTATCTCTGCCTTGTAAATAAATAAATAAATGCTAAAAAAAGAGAGAGATCTTCCATCTGAGATGGCTGCCATGGCCAGGGCTGAAGCACACAGAAACCAGGAGCCAGGCACTTCATCTGGGTCTCCCACATGGGTTACAATGGCCCCAACACTTGAGTCATCTGCTGCTGCTTTTCTCAGACCATCAGCAGGGAGCTAGGTTAGAAGTGGAGCAACTGGGACATGCACTACTGTTCATCTGGGAAGCTAGCATTGCAGATGGTCGCTTTCCCCACTGTGCCACAATGCCAGCCCCATGAGTGCCAGTTTGAGTCACAGCTGTTCCACTTCTGATCCAACTCCCTGTAATGCAACTAGGGAAGCAGAAACAGATGGCACAAGTACTTGGGTCCTTGCACCAATGTGGGACACTGGGTTGGACTTCCAGGCTGGGCCAGCATTATTCATTGCAGTCTCTTGAGTGAACCAGCAGATGCAAGATCCCCATCCTTCTGTCTCTGCCTCTTTCTCTGTAACTCTGCTTTAAAATAAAATTTTTAAATCTTAATAAAATAGAGAGGGTGAGAGAGTAGCCACAGTAAAGCAACAGAGCAAAGCTACAGTTGTGCTGTCCCTCAGCAGCCTTCTGCCTTAAGTGGGAAGTCTCCAGCTTACAGACACTGACATAAAAGACACATTCACAACACATTCCAAAACAAGAGATGAGAGGTTTACAAGGCATATTGATTTTATGATGACTTTCATTCATTAGGTACACTGGGTTTAGATATATGCCTTTTGTGCAGCCAAGTTAACCCAGGGTCTAATTCAAAGAGACGTAATGAGGAAGATGTGCTGCCAGGGGAGAGAGCTGCAGTATCCCACTGCTCTTGTAACATCATAAAGAGAAGGAAAAGAAACGGCGCCATGGCTCACTAGGCTAATCCTCCGCCTTGCGGCACTGGCACACTGGGTTCTAGTCCTGGTCGGGGTGCCGGATTCTGTCCCAGTTGCCCCTCTTCCAGGCCAGCCCTCTGCTATGGCCCAGGAGTGCAGTGGAGGATGGCCCAGGTGCTTGGGCCCTGCACCCCATGGGAGACCAGGAGAAGCACCTGGCTCCTGCCTTTGGATCAGCATGGTGTGCCAGCCACGGTGGCCACTGGAGGGTGAAGCAACAGCAAAGGAAGACCTTTCTCTCTGTCTCTTTCTCACTGTCCACTCTGCCTGTTTAAAAGAAAAAAGAGAGAGAGAGAGAGAGAGAGAGAAGGAAAAGGGCTACTTATGTCCATGCTTATAAGGAGGACAGAAGCACAAACATTTCAGAAAGGGGGAGCAAATTACAAATATAGTAATTTTAGGAAAATAAAAGGAAGTAAATTTCAGAATATAATGTGGGGTAGAAACACACCATCAGCTCAACAATTCTCACAGGGATCCAGGAAAACTGCCCTGCCTACCCACAGACCAAATGTTTCAAAACACATTTTTTGATTAAATTCAGGAGATTACGGGACTCAGCACTCTGGGTGTTCAAATGCCAAATTAAGTTTTAGTTTCCACTACGGGCAGATGTAGCCAATCACTCAGATCATGAGAAAAACTTTTCCATAAGAAGGAACATGAAATATTCAGTCACACAGAATAACTGTGCTTAGTGCTCAAAGTGAACCCCAGGATAAGCACCCAGAAAACCTGTTAGGTCTTGGGGCCAGCACAGTGGTGTAGCATGTAAATATTTATTTATTTATTTAAAAGGCAGAGTTACAGAGAGGCAGAGGCACAGAGAGAGGTCTTTCATGCACTGATTCACTCCCCAAATGGCTGCAATGGCCAGAGCTGGATCTATCTGAAGCCAGGAGCCAGAAGCTTCTGTCAGATCTCCCATGCGGTGCAGAACCCAAGAACTTGGGCCATCTTCCACTGCTTTCCCAGGCCATGGCAGGAAGCTGGATCTCAAACAAGCACCCATACGGGATGCCAGCACTGTAGGTGGCAGCCTCACCTGCCATGCCACAGTGCCAGTCCTCAAAATAAACCTATTTTAAAAAGCATTTTAAATGAGGGATGGGAGAGTTTGTTTATCCAAAGCAAGGATAGCATAAGATAACTACTACACAGAAGAAGCTCCTGGCTCCTGGCTTTGGATCGGCACAGCTCTGACCACTGTAGCCAATTGGGGAGTGAACCAGCAGATGGAAGACTTCTCTCTCTCTGCCTCTCCTTCTCTCTGTGTATAACTCTGACTTGCAAGTAAAATAAATAAATATTTAAAAAAAAATAACTACTAGTACTCATTAACTTCAAAAATATAGAAATTTAATGAAACTCAAAATATAACCAAAATCATCATCTACTACACATTATAATCTTTATTTTGAGAGTTATATTAGAAAAAAATTAACCCCTCCCCCATTGAAGAAATGCACATGGGACTGATATAGTAAGTTAAGCAGACCCTGGCAGTGCCAGCACCCCACATGGGCACTGGTTCAAGACCTGGCTGCTCCATTTCCAATATAGCTCCCTACTAATTCACCTGGGAAAGCAGAGGATGATGGCCCAAGTGTTTGGGCCCCTGAAATCAAGTGTGAGAACCAGAAGAAGCTCCTAGCTCCTGGGTTCACCTGGCCCAGCCCAAGTCATTGTGGCCATTTGAGGAGTGAACCAAGGGATGGAAGACCTCTCTGTGTCTCTCTGTAAATCTGCCTTTCAAGTAAATAAAATGCATTAAAAAAACCCCTATATAATGTAGTATTTTGGTGATTCCCTCATACAAGGAAAGCTCAGATAAACTGTAGAGGAATCCTCCTGGCTTCATGCAATTCAGAAGGAGGATTGCTTCTGTCACCCTGTGGTAGACATCAATGAGAGTTATTAATGGGAAGATGAATGGACACATCAGACTGCTTCCTCACATGGCACCTTTTCTTAAAGACATCACTGCTGCATTACCAGATTATGTCTCTCATGTGAAATATGTCTCTCCTAAAAATTTTAAAGAACTTGCCAGAAACTTATTGCAGAGCAGGGAATGATGTGCCAAGGACAGTGAGTTAGCCTGAGTAGTCCAGGAATCCTGTTCTTGGCTGTTTTCAAGTTCGTATTAATGTACACACAACATAGTTGCTGAGAAAGTGTCTTACAGTTGTTTCCTGGGTGTGAAGCAGCTCTTCTCAGCAGAAACACATCACTGCTTGCCCACTCACAAGCACTGTGATAGGGAGTACATGGGAGAAAAGGTCAAAACACACTGGGTTTGAGAGGAAGAATGCTGTCACCCTAGCAACCTCTATCCAGGATTCCCTTTCTATTCTTACCTCCTAGGTAACCTTACTATGCTAAATGAGTTTCACAGATTAGTAATCTGGTGACAACAGGACTCTAACAGAGTCTATGAATCACTCAGTTAATCAAGTGAAAACTTCATTACACTGAAAGTTAGTCTATAGCAATAGTTTTCAGGGTCACATCTCTCTTTTTTTAAAAGATGTTTATTTGAGAGGTAGAATTACAGATAGTGAGATGGATAGACAGACAGAAAGGTCTTCCTTCTGCTGGTTCACTCCCCAGTTGGTCAAAATGGCCAGAAGAGCTGCACTGATCTAAAGCCAGGAGCCAGGAGCTTCTTCTGGGTCTCCCACATGGGTGCAGAGGCCCAAGCACTTGGGCCATCTTCTACTGCCTTCCCAGGCCATAGCAGAGAGCTGGATCAGAGGAGCAGCTGGGACTCGAACTGGTTCCTATATGGGATGCTGGCACCACAGGCAGAGGATTAACCTACTGAGCCACAGTGCCAGCCCAAAGCCACATCTTTTACCGTACTGTGTGGGCATCTCTGTGGGGGAGAGGGGCACATTTTCTCTTTGCTTCCTTACCCTCTTCACATTAACACCTTGTACAAAGGCTTCCACAGACCAGTCATTTTGAAAATCTATCACTAATATCCTCCCATGTTGAAAATGTCATGGGGTTAAACTCAGAACCCAGAATAAGAAAAGTAACTTGAAGCTGGTGTTGTGGCTGAGCGGGTAAAACCATATGGGTGCTGGTTCAAGACCTGGCTGCTCCACTTCTGATCCAGCTCTCTGCTATGGCCTGGGAAAGCAGTGGAAGATGGCCCAAGTGCTTGGTCCCCTGTACCTGTGTGGGAGACCTGGAAGAAGGTTCTGGCCTCTGGCTTCAGATCCATGCAGTTCTCGCCATTGTGACCATCTGGGGAGTGAACCAGCAGATGGGAGCTCTCTCTCTCTCTCTCTCTCTCTCTGTGTGTGTGTCTTTGCCTCTCTAACTCTGCCTTTAAAATAAATAAATAATTTTTTTTTAAAAGTAACTGGCCGGCACCGTGGCTCACTTGGTTAATCCTCTGCCTGCAGTGCCGGCATCCCATATGCACACCGGATTCTGTCCCATTTGCTCCTCTTCCAGTCCAGTTCTCTACTGTGGCCCAAGTGCTTCGGCCCCTGCACCTACGTGGGAGACCAGGAGGAAGCACCTGGCTCCTGGCTTCAGATCAACACAGCGCGCCAGCCATAGTGGCCATTTGGGGGGTGACCACCAGAAGGAAGACCTTCCTCTCTAACTCTGCCTGTCAAATTAAAAAAAAAAAAAGTAACTGGCCCCCTTAATTAAAACCATATGGACTGTAAGATAATCAGCTTGGTGGAGCATTGAGTGACTGTAAAGAACTAGACAAGAAAAACTGATACTTTTCTGTATTTATGTTTTCATAGCTCTCCACTATGAAAATCCAGATTGAAGTAGCTCATTATTAACTCACACGGTAGACTTGCATTAATTTCAGTTCACTTCTCACTTTGCAAAGGGATTAGCAGCAGGTAATAAAAGTTGACATCCCTAATAACATGAGAAGAAAGAAGGGTTGAAGACAGAAATTGAAACGCAGGAAAATAAATCAGTTACATTTCCATGGCCTCAAGCTCCAGATTGAAAAAGAGTCTGTTAATTAAACACGGAGGAGCGATCAATCCACAAAGCTACTGCACAAGCTTCACGTGCTGCTGGGAAAGTCAGGCAAACACATAGCGCCCCAGCTGAAAATGTGTCCGCGGGGTCCAGCATGGGGGCCAGGAGCCAGAGCCTACTCTGATCTTCCATCTCCACCTCTCCACTGCCTCAGGCTCCGGCTCAGGGCCACCGAGCCCTGCCCAGCTGGAACTACCAGGGGATATAGCCCGAGGCCAGCCACAAGGCATTCTCTGATCCACCCAAAGTGAGAACTGGGCTTATTTAAATCTAGGGAATAGGACTCCTTCCTTCAGTGTGCTCTCAACTGCCCTGCTGGTGCTGTTCCTCATCCAGTGTACTTTAAGGAGAATTTGAGCGAGGCAGCCCATGGGACCGGCCGTGCATCGGGAGACTGGGAAGCGGTGGTGGGAGACACAACACCTGGGCCCCAGACTTGACTCTGCCAGAGAAGCTCCCAGCATCACTGAGAAGCAAGTGATCGAGGTCTGGGAGCCGCCACCCGCCATCGCACCCTCCCCTCTCCCACACACATCTGTGCCCCTCCTGTTCTCCATACTTGCTGTGGAAAATCTCGGGAGCACGTCCCCTTCCTTCAGGACACACGGGGAGCAAAGCGGAGAGTGTGGGACAGGAGAAGTCGCTGGAACTTGGGGCCCACGGTGGCAGATGCAGAGGCACAGAAGCAGCGGGCGGTAGGTCTGGGGTGTGTGCTCCCGAACCGCCTGCAATTGCACTTGCACAGCAAGTCTCCCCAGTGAATGTGGGAGAAGGAGCAGCGCGGCCTCTCAGGGACCTCTCTGATCAGTAAAAGAACTTCTGTTCCCAGCCCCGAGCCACAGGGAAAGGCACGCATGCGCACGTTCTCCCACATGCACACGCACAGGCGTTCAGAGCAGGAAATGTTAGAGCACCGGGTGACTCTGGGAAATGGAGTCCAGGCCAGGGCATTCCTAGATAGACTTATTGGCCCTCTCCTAGGGCTTCAGTGCGGGGTGGGTGGAGACAGGCTGGGAACCAGAGAGCGTTTGCTTTTGTTTACATCCCTCCTTCCCTTCCTTCCCACCCCAGATCTCAAGGGTCAGATGCTGTTCTTCCTTTCTTGAACAAAATCTTAAGAAGTGACAGCCACTGCTGCTGAGTCCCAAATCCCGGTTCCCTCACACACGCTGTTTCCCTCAGGAAAATCCCCTGCTGCTTTATTCCTGGACAGCTTCTCTCAAGTAACCCATGACAAGGATTTCAATGTAACTCTCAGCACAGGTGTACACGGCACAGTTTAACATCTAGATTTGAGAATACAATTTTTACTTCTGTCTTTTATTTGTGGTTCTTTTCAAAGCATTTTACACCACCCTCTAATTCACCAAGTACAAAAAAAAAAAAAAAGGAAGAAAAAAAGAGAACTGGATACAGGACTAACATTGCCAAGTATCTTCTAGAGTCCAGATTAACAGAGTAAATGCCTTACTTTGTATCAATTATACCTTGGGTTAATTCTGGAGACCATATTCTCAATTTACAAAGAGAAAGCTGAGGTGGAAAGAGATTAGAATTGAATTTGCCCATGGAAGTATGGTAAAAAAAAAAAAAAAAAGTCTAGCTTAAAGGCCAACCAACATGAAATATTGGTTTAAGAAGTCTTTCGGGACCAGCACTGTGGCATAGTGGGCTAAGCCTCCGCCTTCAGCACCGACATTCTATACAGGGGCTAGTTCAAGTCCCTGCTGCTCCGCTTCCAATACAGCTTTCTGCTGTAGCCTGGGAAAGAAGCAGAAGATGGCCCGAATGCCTGGGACCCTGCATCCACATCAGAGACCCAGAATTTCCTGGCTCCTGGCTTTGGATCAGCTTAACTATGGGTATTGCAGCCATTTGGGGAGTGAACCAGTGCATGGAAGACTTCTCTCTCTCTCTCTCTCTCTCTCTCTCTCTCTCTCTCCCTCTGCCTCTCTGTAACTCTGCCTTTCAAATAAAAAAAATCTTCTTTTAAAAAAAGAAATATTTCTTTTATCTTGGAGCTCAGTTTCTAAAACCCCAGATTTCTCATCTCTAAAATAAAAAGTGAGGGAGAGGAAGAGTATCTACAATCCTAATCTTCACTGTAGAGAAACACATAGGATTATAACTTATCTGAAAAAGGAGGTTCAAAATTGCTATTGCTGTATGGTTATTTTTCTCATGCTTAATATCAAGATAGCATATAAATATTATGCATTCTTAGGTATATTTGTGGTGTTTGATTTTTAAGATTTTAAGTAGAAATGTAAATGGAAGCAGGATGACATGGAGTTCTGTTTGTGATTACTTCTGTCAATTATAATTCATGGGATTAGAATTGCTGGATTAGGAATGCTTAAATGTATCCATTCATTTCACACTAATGTTTATTATGTCAGGTGATATTCTTTGTGTAGACTGCTTTTTCTTGCCAGATTGAAAATTCAGGAGGGCAAGAAACATGTTTGCTTTGACATTGAAACTCAGCATCTTGATAGAGTCATTCTTTTAGTTGAATGAATAAATGAGGCTATAAAAATTAAACAAATACAATTTCTGTTCCCCAATAACTACCTAGTTGAAGAGATAATGAAATAGATATCTATTTGATAACACACACAATTAGATGAATGTATAATTTGTTGCTCAGAGACAACTTTGATAATAAAAGAGACATATTAATAATGACACAGGGTTGAAATGCATAAACAGAAACCATCCAGGGCCAAGCAGGTTAAATGTTCACCCTAGCTTTGTAAGGCATTCCATTCATTATTTAGTAAGCATTTACTGAGCATTCTTTTGTGTGGTGTGTTGAAAGAACTACCAGCCACATGATTTTCCTAGTTATTGGAGTAAGAGAACCTGAGCAATCAGAAAAATGTTTGGATGAACTAAGAGGCTTTACACAAAGGTAAGAAAAACAAAAAGCAGAGAGGTCAATTAAAAAGTATATCAAAGGTAATTTAGTAGGACCTGAACCAAGGTATGCTGGTAGTGGGAATGAAGAAGAGGCAACAGATTACAGGGAGATCCAAAAGGCAGAAGCAATAGGATTTCAATGGTAGACGAAAGCAGGAGGGAACTCATGTGTAAATCTTCATTTGGATTTTATTATTTAATGGACAAGGAGTTCTCAGTACATTCATGTTCATCAGTAATAAAAGGCTACCTCCAACTGACTTATAAACGTCCCCTAAATCCAGCACACAATCTCATGGGTAGCTACTATCTATAAGCCTTATGTTGATCATCAAGCCAAATATTTTTAACTGCTACAATCTACAATGGTCCTCATTATGATGCAGTTACTTAGAAACTAGAAGACATAATCCATTTCTCTAAATAAAAAAGTAAAATTCAGGGGCTGGCGGTGTGGCACAGCAGGTTAACACCCAGGCCTGAAATGCTGGCATCCCATATGGGCCCCTGTTCAAGACCTGGCTGCTCCACTTTTAATCCAGCTCTCTGCTATGGCCTGGGAAAGCAGTAGAGGATACTTGGTCCCCTGCACCCACATGGGAGACCTGGAGGAAGCTCCTGGCTGCTGGCTTTGAATCAGCACACTTCTGGCCGTTGTGGCCAATTGGAGAGTGAACCATCAGATAGAAGACCTTTCTCTCTCTCTCTCTCTCTCTCTCTCTCTCTGCCTCCCCTCTCTCTGTGTAACTCTGATTTTGAAATAAATAAGCAAATAAATATTTTTTAAAAAGAGTAGTAATGGTCAATATTTATAAAAAGGCCAGCGCCGTGGCTCAATAGGCTAATCCTCCAACTTGCGGCACCAGAACACCAGATTCTAGTCCCAGATGGGGCGCCGGATTCTGTCCCAGTTGCCCCTCTTCCAGGCCAGCTCTCTGCTGTGGCCAGGGAGTGCAGTGGAGAATGGCCCAAGTGCTTGGGCCCTGCACCCCACGGGAGACCAGGAGAAGCACCTGTCTCCTGCCTTCGGATCAGCGCGGTGCACCGGCCGCAGCACACCGGCCACAGCAGCCATTGGAGGGTTTAACCAATGGTAAAAGGAAGACCTTTCTCTCTATCTCCCTCTCTCACTGTCCACTCTGCCTGTCAAAAAAAAAATTTATAAAAAAAAGTTAAGTTAAAAAACCCCCAAACTCATATATTTCAAAGCTAAATTTGGAATACCTTGCTAATTCACAATTTATAGATTCATCAACCTTAGGTAACTAAAGCACAATTAAGCAGAAAAGAAGTAAAAAAAATTCCTTGGGGAGGGGCCAGCACTATGGCATTGTGGGTAAAGCTGCTACCTGCAGTGTGGCATCCCACATGGGCATTGGTTCAAGTCCTGGCTGCTCCACTTCTGATCCAGCTCTCTGCTATGGCCTGGGAAAGCAGTAGAAGATGGCCCAAGGCCTTGGGCCCCTGCACCCATGTGGGAGACCTGGAAGAGGCTCCTGGTCCCTGGCTTCAGATTGACACAGCTCCGACCATTGCAGCCATTTGGGAATGAGCCAACGGATGGAGGACCTTTCCCTCTCTTTCTTCCTCTCCTTCTCTCTCTGTGTAACTATTTCAAATAAATAAATAAATCTTTAAAAAAATTTCCTGGAATAGCCAAAATGCACATTATAAAGTCCAAGTAAGGTGTCTAGCCACTGGCTCACCATCATGACTCATAAAAACTCACTGTCCTGGCTACTCTGATATGAGTGGATGGACACAAAGCAGAAAAGAAAGCAATAGGTTTGAGCAGTGAATAAATGGAAAGGGCTCCAACAACAATGCTGCAGAGCTCTGTGGCCCCTAACTGAATGGGATATGCAGGCAGGCATCTCCTTAATTTCTGCCATGCTCTCAGTTGTCATAGGACCATAGAGCTGAGCACAACAATCAGAGCTTTCAAGTCCAACATCCACAATTCACTTAGTGATAGTGGAGCCCTGTAGCTTCGCTTCATGAGTACAACTAAACCTCCACACTTGATATGTCATCCTGTTAGGATCCACTGGAACTGGAGAGCGTATGGGGTCAGAGGGAGTAGAGGAGCATGGTGTGTGAGTCTCGTGGTGGTGGTAGCTGTGCAGAGGGAGGGGTGGAGGAGGAGATGAGCAAGAGCCCCTAGCACTGTGGGAATGAGGAGCAGAGGAGGAAGGGAGACAGGGGTGACTTGTCTGCATTATGCCTGGTACTCTCCTGGGTATAATTGATGTAACATGGATAATGTGAATATCATGATTACCCTAAAGGCAATTTCAGTCCTGGTGGACAAATGACAAGGACATAGATAATTAAAAACAATGTGACAAAAGTTGTGGGTGCAGAATACAATCACCTACATCATTTGTGGATGCCATGCCCATCAGGCAGGAACCACCAGGTTAAGGTCAGATCTCAGGGCTGGCATTGTGGTGTAGAGGGTAAAGCTACCCCCAACAGTGCCAGCATCCCATATGGGCACTGGTTCAATTCCCAGCTGCTCCACTTCTGGTCCAGCTCTCTGCTGTGGACTAGGAAAGCAGATGGCACAAGCCCTTGGGCCCCTGCACTCTCATGGGAAGACCTGGAGGGATCTCCTGGCTCCTGGGTTCTAAGCGGTGCAGCTCTGGCTATTGCAGCCACCAACATTGAAGTGAACCAGTGTATGGAAGACCTCTTCTCTCTCTGCCTCTCCTTCTATCTCTGTGTAACTCTGACTTTCAAATAAATAAATAAATCTTTTTTTAAAAAAGAGTCAGATCTCAGAGGTAACACAGCCCAGAAATGACACCATTGTATGAAATGAAAATAGGCAGATGGTAGGTAGAAGCTTGGTAACTAAAGCTGGGATCAGCACATGGATCTTGACTGGCAGGCTGTCAAACCAATCATCAACTTGGACTAGGCTGGGATCTCCCAACTTCTATCCTAGTGCCCATGTCTTGGCAGAGAGGCATAACCAAGAAAGAGAAAATCATCTCTGGCCTTGGCTGAGGGGACTGTGGGAGCTCCCCACATTTGAAGCCAGAATCTTTTTAACCCTGAGATTTCCTCTTTCATAGGAAGGCTCATTCCTGACCTTGTCTTCTTAGCATAAACCTCTCTAGCCACCAGACCTCCCATAGCCCCACATCACCGGGCACATGTGAATGTAAATGGCTGAATGAAGAGAATCTTGAGGTATCATGTAAATGGAAGACTCATGAATCTATTCTCACCTTATGGGTGTACTTGAAGGTGAGAAAACTGAGGCAGGGGACTTTGGTCATGTTCAACCATAGAGTCCTCCTTACAATGCAAAAAAAAAAAAACAAAACAAAACAAACAAAAAAACACAGAAAATCCTGTTCACACTTCAGAAGTGCCCAGCCATCCAGCCCTGAGTACATGCTCCTGGAACAATTGCAAATCCCCTAAGACCAGAGTTGGGCAGGCACTGTCTTGACAGTGTAGAAAACATTTGGGGAGGAAAGGCCCTGCCCCTCTAGAGCCCATTGGTTAAAGGATCCAGCAGAAGACTCAGAGGCTTGCCACATCACACATCTGCCCACAGAATAGGATGGTCACAGATGTGCTGTGAGCTGTGGCCTCGTGGTACTGGCTGTAGCTGTTGACACATCAGGGATGACTGGTGGCAGTGGTTTGAGCTAATCCTGCCTCTGTCTGGCCAGCATTGCAGTATGCATGGAATGAGTCTGCTCCTGGAGTGCCTGATGAAGCCAAGGGATGTGTGTAGACCTACAGAGGAAGTATGCAGCACTGGCCTCAAGGTTGGAAAGTTGCCATAGCAACAATATTTTCAGAAGGTGATGTGGCAGGGGTAGCCCTGCAAGGCAGGGTGGACTCCTGACTACATGTCCATCCCCTTATGCTCCTCTGAATTTAGAGGAGCCTGAATTGAGTACAACAAGCTGGGTGGGTGATATTGAGAGACCACCAGATGAGATTCTGGTTAATGTATGCAGGTTATGGGTCATAATGACAACTTAATGTGCAATATTGGGTGCTGTCCCATGTGTTCACTCACATGCCTGATATGAATGAGGGTCAGACAGAGGGAGAGTGGGCAATGGGATTTTCTTTTCTTTTCTTTTCTTTTCTTTTTTGACAGGCAGAGTGGACAGTGAGAGAGAGACAAAGAGAAAGGTCTTCCTTTTGCTGTTGATTCACCCTCCAATGGCCACAGCGGCCAGTGCGCTGTGGCTGGCACACCACGCTGATCCGATGGCAGGAGCAGGTGCTTCTCCTGGTCTCCCATGCAGGTGCAGGGCCCAAGCACTTGGACCATCCTCCACTGCACTCCCTGGCCACAGCAGAGAGCTGGCCTGGAAGAGGGGCAACCGGGACAGAATCTGGTGCCCCGACCAGAACTAGAACCTGGTGTGCTAGCGCCACAAGGTGGAGGATTAGCCTAGTGAGCTGCGGTGCCGGCCGCGCCGTGGGATTTTCAAGAAGAACCTATGAGCAAGTGAAGCAGGCTGATTTCTCACCTGGGGCTACTAGAGAAGAAGAAAGGTTTGCAGGCTAGAAAATGAGCAAAGAGACAGGAAACACAGCATCTCCTTTGCCCCTTCCCCAAGATGCACACCCAAGGTTAGCAATTGCCTTCCTCTTAAATTTGGATTGGTGCTAGTAATGATGTTGGAACTTGTGAATAAAGGGCCTAATGTGGCTAATATTCTGCTTATCTTTCCTACACATGGCCCAACAAATGATATTTGCTTAAAACAAATATAGGCATGCACATAGCTTGAGACTTGACTGAGAGTTCTTGCAAAATGTAAGTACTCCTTGCTGACTTGAAAGATGCTGAATGTGTGGCTCCATATTGGGATTGGGAGTTCTGTCATTAGAGCTGGATTTTGCCATTGGTGGTGCACATCATTTTCTCAACTAGGTCTCTGACAACTCCTATGGCATTCACCCTTGCTAGACATTTCCTCAGGTTCCCAGCTGAAAGGCAGCCAAACATGAATCCCATTATCTAAAGACTAGCATCTGTGGTCTCTTTGTGTGAGACCCTCAGCTGTCGGGCTGGAAGAGCAACAGCATCGCTCCACAAGAAACACTGGAGACAGGCCTGATGAGCCTGTCTGTTTTTTAGCAATCAGGCTCAGAATTTATAGGGGAAGAGGGGAAGAAAAAACCTTGGGTGGCAACAGCAAGTCTATAGAGCAAAAGGGGCAACATGCCAAAAGGCCTCCAACTAATTGACTTCTAGGTCACTTAGCACACATAGGCCCCTGGGCTCCTTTGTGCAACCAGCCCATGTCTGGGAGTTGCTTATCAGCTCTCTGTTTATGAACCACAAAAGCATAGCCACAAGGCTTCCAACAGGAAGAGGGGATGGAGGAAATGGGCCTGGAGCTCCTGCCACTTGCCAGCAGCCAGGCTGTGGGGTCCCTCCTGGGAGGCATAGCACACCATGCCCTCTCAACCTCCTGCATGGGCAGGGCAGACAGTCCCATGGGATCACCCACAGAAATCTATCTGAACTGCAAAAGATTGTGATTGGCTAAATTTTATTATAGAATTTATATCAGAAATTTCCCACCAAAGTCTGCTTTATTCTGACTTTGTCATACACAGTGATGGAGAAAGGACAAAAATCCTTATGTCCATGTTGATCTCTCACCTACACAACAAGCAGTCCCCTGTTTCTCTGACTTGCTAATACAGCCTCTCCCCCCCACCCCACCTTGACCAGCCATGCCCTGCCTCAACTTTTAGACACAACACTATGTGAAAACTTTGCTATCAGCCTGAGATCTCCCCCACTGCTCCCAAGCTGTCTCCCTCTGTCTCAGTGCTCAGCCTCAG
Source organism: Oryctolagus cuniculus (assembly GCF_051225735.1). Lineage (NCBI taxonomy): Eukaryota > Metazoa > Chordata > Mammalia > Lagomorpha > Leporidae > Oryctolagus > Oryctolagus cuniculus. The sequence continues at coordinate 114,603,710 of NC_142879.1, forward strand.
AGCCCAGCCTCAGCCCAAACCCCTCCCAGCTCACACTGTGACCTCAAAGGACCTTTAAATCTAGTCCAAGCTCTTCTCTATCTCAGCAGCCTTGCTTTAGCTCAGACCTCCAAGCTCCTTCCCACCACTTTGTGCTATATAAAGCACCAGTCTGTAAGACAGGGGATTCTCTCTTTGCTGTGTTTGCTGGGAACTCTCTGCCATGCATTCACCTTGGAGTGAATCAACCTTCTGAATAAACCTGGTCTGCCTGTGGCTCCATGCTCTGTCACCTCTTTCTTGGCACACAGCTTGTCTTGTTTTGTGGACTTGTGCATGGAGATTTAAGATTACTACCCCAATCCCTGACCATTTAAAAGCTAATTTATGAACATGGACTTGGAATGTGGCTCCATTAATGTGTGTCTGTGATCTTAGAAGTTCTTTTGGCTGCTTTTATTGGGAGGTGACTGTCAGGAAATAAACTGCTAGGAAGAGATTGATGAGATTTCCTTTGAATTCTGTGGTGCTTCACTGAAACTTGGAACACTTTGGTGATCTAAGATGAAAAGCTCATTAACAATTCTTGCTCAAAATGCTAAAAATAATCAGCTATCTAGATCATAGACCTTGGATAAATGTTCTCTCCAACTTGAAATTTCTTTTCTTTTCTTTTTAATTTGACAGGTAGAGTTATAGACAGTGTGTGTGAGAGAGAGAGACAGAGAAAGGTGTTCCTTCTGTTGGTTCACTCCCCAAATGGCCACAATGGCCAGAGCTGCACCAATCTGCAGCCAGGAGCCAGGTGCTTCTTCCTGGTCTCCCATGCAGGTTCAGGGGCCCAACCACTTGGGTCATCCTCCACTGCCCTCTTGGCCACAGCAGAGCTGGACTGGAAGGGGAGCAGCTAGGACTAGAACCTGGTGCCCATAGGGGATGCCAGCACTGCAGACAGAGCATTAACCAAGTGAGCCACGGCCCTGGCCCATCCAACTTGAAATTTCTAGAGAAGACTTCACTTAAATGTTTTCAGCATTGATGTTTTCAGAAAGGAAATACAAAGAGCTACCCTTTTCCTTTGACTTAGTTGAACTTAGTTGTGGGAAGGAAGGGGAATGTGGAACCCAGTGACTGGTGATGTCTGGAGACCTAAGCTCCTAATGGCTACTCCCATGATTTCCTACAGCTTTTAAATCTGAGTGAAATCAGGTGAGAAACTCTAGTGTGCAAGCAAAGCACTCTGACAATCAGTATGTGGTCCACAGTAGAGACTAGGGTACCTGAGGAGTCAAATAGTCATTTTTCAGCATGGTGATTGCCTTAGAGCCATGAGCTTCAGCCCCCTGGGTGTAAGAAATTCCCAATTTTTGGTCCCCCAAATCCAGAGAGGATTCAGTACAGCTCATGACAAGAGAAGTTTTGACCAAACATGTGAAGCCCTTTTTGCATTCTTGATAGGATTTCTCAGGATCAAGGTTCTAAGCATTTTGACCTTGAGATTTCTAGCTGGACCCTTGGATATGTCAATGGATAATTTTGTATTTTCTAAAAACACTTGAAATCAGTTTAGCAGAAAATATTCTTAAATACAGATCTTAGGCTACTTTAGACACTAATTTCCAGAATGCTGCGGCAAAGAAAAAAAACTAAAAATCCCATTAAACTGCTAGTAGAGGGGCCAGTGCTGTGGCACAGTGGGTTAAAGCCCTGGCTTGACACTCCAGCATTCCATATGGGCACCAGTTTGAGTCCTGGGAGCTCCACTGTTGATCCAGCTCCCTATTCATGTTCCTGAGAGAGCAACAGAGGATGGCTCAGGTCCTCGGGCCTCTACATCCACATGGGAGACCCAGAAGAAGCTCCTGGATCCTAGCTTCAGATTAGCTCAGCTCCAACTGTTTCAGCCACTTGGGGAGTGAACCAGCAAATGCAAGTGTTCTCTCTCTCTGTCTCTGTCTCTCTCTGTAACTGTCTTTCAAATACATAGAATTAGTTACATGAGATTGAATTAATCATATTTATGGATTTCTATGCTTTTATTTAAATGTTTTTGGTTCTGCATTTCAGTGTTTCATCTAGATTCAGGAAGATTTCTACAATTTCTATTGGTTACTATACTTTAGTATAGTTTTATAAATAGGTGGAAATGTTTACCTTTCTACCTACTTAATTCCTCTAAAATGCAAAACTTTTTTGATTTCTTGTGGCAACGTTATTGTATGAGCTCAGTAAGAATCCATTATCAGGGCCGGCACTGTGGCATAGCAAGCAAAGTTGCTACCTGCAGTGCTGGCATCCCATATGGGCAATGATTCAGGTCCCGACTGCTCCACTTCTGATCTGGCCATCTGCTATGGCCTGGGAAAGCAATGGAAGATGGCTCAAGCCCTTGGGCCCCTGCACCAGTGTGGGAGAACCAGAAGAAGCTCCTGGCTTCAGATCAGCCCAGCTCTGGCCATTGTGGCCATTTGGAAGAGTGAACAAGCAGATGGAGGACATCTTTCTCTCCCTCTTGCCTCTGCCTCTTTGTAATTCTGGCTTTCAAGTAAAAATGAATAAATTTTAAAAAAGAAGAATCTATTATCATCATACCACAATATCCTTGAAAACGTTAGCATATACAAAAATTATGCACAGAATATCTGGCATCATGAACTCCTACCCTTGCAATTAGTGAATAGAGTTTTCACTTCTTAGTGAACCCCAAAACTTGAAAATACCAGATATTGCTGGTAAAAAAGAAAATATAAGCCTGTCTTGGATTCTATTTTTAACTTTCAGAATTTTTGGATCAGACATTATACATATTTAATGTAAGTAGTTAGCACACTGTAATACTCCTTCTTTCAGATCACAACTCTGTTCATTGTTTTTGTTTTATTTCATAGATTTAGTTTTTTATTTATTTGAAAGGCAGAATTACAGACAAAGAGGGAGAGACAGAGAAAGAGAGGTCTTCCATCCATGGTATACTCCACAAATGGCTGCAATATATGGAATGGGGCAAGGCTGAAGCCAGGAATCAGGAACTTCATCTGAGTCTTCCCCATGGGTGACAGGGGTCCAAGCACTTATGTCATCTTCTACTGCTTTCCCAGGTCCATTAGCATGGAGCCAAATCAGAAGTGACTCAAATTGGCACTCATATGGGATGTAGGCATCAAAGATGGCAGCTGAACCACTGGGCCACAATACCAGCCCATGTTCATGGGCCTGAAAACTTTCACTGAGGTTAATAAGCATTTCCTGTGTACTTATATGATGTTAATTATGGTATTCTGCTATTCGCTTGTAACCTTGTTTATTGTTTTAATATATAACTTCTGTATAGCTTATATGCATAGATGTAACTCAATTTGTTATCATCTTGTTGGTTTTGTTAAACACTTTTATTTTGAACTTTGGGCCTATTGAATGGCATACTTCTGCAGAAGTACAATTCCCAGCAAAATAATCCTGGCTAGGTACTTCAGGGCAACGGCTTCTGTATACAGAACAGATAGATCTAAGTTTAGCAATGGACTACAGATAAAGTTAGCCTGATGACCACTCCTAAATCTTCCTTGTTAATCAAATGTGACTAAAAACATATTTACACTGACTTCTTCTCATCAAATGTTTCTATCTTGACATGGGTCTGCATGAAAAACCAGGTCAAATACAACTTTGCAACAAGAGACAGATGGAACATGATTGATCAGCTGTGATTTCAGAACTAGATCTTGATCACATGGAAGAAACAAAAGTCAAGATGTAGTGAGTCACTGGTGTGAACTCTAAAGCAAATTAGATAAAGCAAAGAAGTTATAAAGATTTTTAATGAATGATGGATAGTAACTGGCACAAAAAGACTCTGCTAGAACTACAATCTCTAGAGTGCCCTCCCATTTTGAAAAAGAGATGAGAACTAGATATGATACTTAATATTCTCACACCTAATGCTACATCTATATGCTATTTAAAATGATTGTCATTCTATGAATCTGCTGTGTGGACTGCTTCCGAACTCAACATGTCTTAAAATGCAATGTCTGGCCTCATTCTAAGTCTTTTTTATTTTTGCTAAATATTTATTTATTTATTTGAAAGATAGCCTTACAAAGAGAGAGAGGGAGAGACAGAGAGATCTTCCATCTGCTGATTCACTCCCCAAATTGCTGCAACAGCCAGAGACAGGCCCACCCAAGTCAAGAGCCAAGAGCTTCTCCAGGTCTCCCAAGTGGTTGTAGGAACTGAGGACTTGGACCATCCTCTGCTCATTTCCCAGGTGCATTATCAAAGATGGATCAGAAGTGGAGCATCTGGGACTCAAACCCATGTCCATATGATGCTGCCAAGACAGGCGGTGGCTTTATCCTCTACACTAAAGTGGAAGCCCCATGCACACAAAGTCTTAATCAATGACTCTTCCTGGTTTTAAACTGAAAGTTTTCAGGCAGAAAAATCACTAATTTCTCTGGTTTCATTTGAGGTACAGAAATACTAGCATGTTGCTTTTATTACTGCTGTAGAATGGTGATGCACCTGCAAGATAAAGCTATGCAGAAACTGGCTGTGTAAACCTTCTATTTATGCAGAAGATCACTACAGCTAAACCCAGAACTTGGGAGTTTTTTCTTAAAGAAACACCTACAGCAGCTGCTGTTGTGGTGTAACAGGTAAAATTGCCAACTATGACTCCAGCATCCTATATGAGTACTGATTTTAGTCTTGGCTGCTGCACTTCCAATCCAACACTTTGCTAATGGCCTTTCAAAAGCAGTGGAAGATGTCCCAAGTACTTGTGCCCCGGCTGCCCAGGCAGGAGACCATGAAGAAGCTCCTGACTCCTGGATTTGGCATGATTAAGCCCTGGCTGATGCCACCATCTGGGGAAGTGAAACAGCAGGTGGAAGATCTCTCCCTCTCTCTCTCCCTGTTAATTAATAAGTAAGCAAATAAAGAAATTAAAGAAATGCCTACAACCTCCTCTCTTTTCATCCTTAAAATACCCTCACATTACCCCATAAATTTCATGAAGCACTCCAGGCTCTCAATGTTATCTGGATAATTTCTCTTCAAATGCAAAAAGAATTGGTTGACTTTTCCAAACACTTTGTATTGAAGAGACTACTTATTTTTCTTTATCTGTTCTAGACACCTTAAAAGTCAATTGACTGGCCAGCTCCACAGCGCAATAGACTAATGCTCTGCCTGCGGCACCAGCACACCGGGTTCTTGTCCCATTCAGGGCGCTGGATTCTGTCCCGGTTGCTCCTCTTCCAGTCCAGCTCTCTGCTGTGTCCCGGGAAGGCAGTGGAGGATGGCCCAAGTGCTTGGGCCCTGCATCCACATGGGAGACCAGGAGAAGCACCTGGCTTCAGATCAACGCAGTGCGCTGGCCGCAGCGGCCATTCGAGTGTGAACCAATAGAAGGAAGACCTTTCTCTCTGTCCACTCTGCCTGTCCAAAAAAAAAAAAAAAAGTCAATTGACTATAGGTTAATGGCTTGTTCTCTATTCTGCCCCATTGCTTAATGTGTGTGCTTTAGTGCCAGTGATATGCTATTTTGATTACTATAGCTTTGTAAAATATATTAAGTAGTGTGACCATTCCAGCTTTCTTCTTTTACTTCAATATTGACTTGACTATTCATTATCCTTCACAGTTCTGTACAATTCTGGGGACTTTAAAATATTTTGTTAAAGAGGGGCTGGTTGGTACTGTGGTTTAGTGGGTAAAACCACCACCTGCAGTACCAGCATCCCATAAGCGTGCCAGGTCAAGTACCGACTACTCCACTTATGATTCAGCTCTCTGCTATGGTCTAGGATAGCAATGGAAGATGGCCCAAGTCCTTGGAGACCTTGAAGAAATCCTGTTTCTTGGCTTTGGATCAGCACCCTGCCACAGCCTTTGTGGCCATCTGTGGAGTGAACCAGTGGATGGAACACTTGATTCTCTGTCTCTGTCTCTCCGCAATTCTTTCACATAAATAAATCTTTTAAAAAGTTTTGTTAAAGAATAGCATTGAAACTTTGCAATTGCACTGAGTCTGTATATTGATTTGGATAGTAAGAATATCCTAATACTATTCTAACTTATGAACTTGAGTAATGTTTCAATTATTTTTGTTGTATTCAATTTCTTTACCAACATTATAAAATATTCAGCATTCAGGTAATTATCTTCCTAGATTAAATTCATTCCTATATATTTATTTTTTCTGCTAGAATTTGTTTTTCAAAAAATTGGATCTTAGGTTATATAAATTCTCTTAATTTTGTATTCTATAACAGCTGCAAAGAAAAAAGCATCTGGCAAAACAAACCCAGATTCATTATTTAAAAATTTCAAGAGAGAGGGCCAGGGGCTGATGCTGTGGTGCAGCAGATTAACGCCCTGGCCTAAAGCGCCAGCATCCCATATGGGTGCCAGTTCTAGAACCAGCTGCTCCTCTTCCAATCCAGCTCTCTGTTGATGGCCTGGGAAAGCAGTAGAAGATGGCCCAAGTCCTTGGGCCCCTGCACCCAAGTGAGGACCTGGAAGAAGCTCCTGGCTCCTGGCTTTGGATCAGCGAAGCTCCAACTGTTGCGGCCATCTGGGGAGTGAACCATTGGATGGAAGACCTCTCTCTCTCTCTCTCTCTCTCTCTCTCTCTCCATCTGGGGAGTGAACCGCTGGATGGAAGACCTCTTTCTCTCTTTCTCTCTCTCTCTCTCTCCCTCTTTCTCTCTCTCTCTCTGCCTCTCTTCTCTCTGTGTAACTCTATTAAATAAATAAATCTTTAAAAAAGAGAGAGAGACAGGGCCAGTGTTGCAGTACAGATGGTTAGGCCACTGTCTACAGCACCAGCATCCCACATGGTCACTGATTCAAGTCCCAGCTGCTCCACTTCTGATCCAGGTCTCTGCTACTGTGCCAGGGAAAGCAGCAGTGGATGGCCCAACTGCTTGCACCTATGTTGGAGACTTGGATGAAGCTCCTGGCTCCTGGCTTTGACCTGGCCCAGCCCTGCCATCAGTTGGGCATTCATTTGGGGAGTTGAACTAGTGAATGGAAGATCTCTGCCTCTGCTCTCTCTTTGTAACTCTGACTTTCAAATACTAAATAAATCTTTTAAAAAAAGAAATGCATCTCAATAAAATAAAGGCCATAAATGACAAGCTCACAGCTAACACCACAGTCAACAGTGAAAATTTGAAAACTTTTCCTCTTAGGCAGACATCGTGGAATACTGGGTAAAGTCACCATCTAATGCCAACCTCTCATATGGCATTGTTTGTGTCCCAGATGCTCCACTTCAGATGAAGCTCCCTTTTAATGACCAGGAAAAGTCAAAAGAAGATTCTCCAAATGCTTGGGCCCCTGCAACCCATGTGAGCCCCAAAAGAAGCCCCTGTTTTTGGGCTGGCCCAAGGCTGGCCATTGCAGCCATCAGGAATGAACCAGAGCATGGAAGATTTCTCTCTGTCTCTCCTGACTCCTTGAAAATATAAACATTTCCAGGGCCAGCACTTGGTGCAGTGGATTAAGCCCTGGCCTGAAGTGTCAGCATCCCATATTGGTGCTGGTTCTAGTCCAGCTGTTTCTCTTCTGATCCAGCTCTCTGCTGTGGCCTGAGAAAGCAGTAGAAGATGTCCCAAGTCTTTGGGCCCCTGCACCCATGTGGGAGACCTGGAGGAAGCTCCTGGCTCCTGGCCTCTGATGGCATAGCTCTACCTGTTGCAGCCATCTGGGGAGTGAACCAGCAGATGGAAGACCCCTCTATCTCTCTCTGCCTTTCCTCTTTCTGTGTAACTCTAACTTTGAAATAAATAAATAAATCTTAAAAAAAGAAAAGAAAAACATTTCCTATAACAACAAAGAATACAAGGATGTCTACTCTCATCACCTCAATTGTGTATAGGACTGAAACATCTAGTGGGAGCAATTAGTGAGAAAAAGAAATAAAACTGGACCTTAGCTATTTAGAAAACCCTAATGATTCCATGAGAAGCTATTCATTGTCCTGAATTGTGCAGCATGTCAAGCCATTGTTTGTGTTGCCAGCATTCCCTATCAGAGCACCAGCTCTAATCCCAGCTACTTTGCTTCTGATCCAGTTTCTTGCTAATATGCCTGGGAAAGCAGCAGAGGATGGTCCAAGCCTTATGTGCCTGTTACCCAATGTAAGAGACAATGATGGCTGCTGGCTTCAGCCTGCCAAAGATCTGGCTGTTGTAGCCATTTAAGAAATAAACTGTCATTCTTACTCTCTCTCCCCATCTGTCTCTGCCTATCTCAGAGTCTCCTGCTTTTAAGACAAATAGGGACCAGCACTGTGGCAGAGGAGGTTAAGTGGCCTCCTGTAATAACAGCATCTCATATGGATACCAGTGTGGGTTCCATCTGCTCAACTTCCATTCTAGTTCTCAGGTAATACACCTGGGTCCAAGGTCCAAGTACCTGGGCCAGTGCAACCACATGGGAGACCTGGAAAGAAGCTCCTGGCTCCTGGCTTTGGCCTGTTCCAGCCCTGGTTATTGCAGAAGTGAACCAGCAGATGGAAAAACTGATCCTCTCTCTCTCTCTGTAACTGCCTTTCAAGTAAATAAATATTATAGCAACCAACATAGCAAATAAATATTTTTCAAGATTTCTTTCATTTATTTGAAAGGCAGAGTTACAGGGAGATAGATCTTTGATCTTGGTTCACTGCCCACATCTACAGTGGCATGGCTGGGGAGCCAGAAGCATAGGTTGCAGAGGCCCAAGCACCTGAACCATCTTTCCCTGATTTTCCAGTGCATTAGCAAGAAGCTGGATAGGAAGTAGAAGAGCCAGGACTCTAATCAGTGCACACGTGGTATAGCGGAATGGCAGGTGGTTGCTGGACTAAAATTGATATATCTTTAAAAAGGAAAATTAAAAAAAAAACTATTAAATCCAAAAATGCATTCCATAAAGTTGCAGGATACAGAATCAACCAGGTTGTAGTAATTGTGCTACATCAAAAATGTTTGAAGCAATGTAGATTTATCTTGGAGAAGGACAGACTGAAAGATTAATGCCAACTGGTGCCGCAGCTCAATAGGCTAATCCTCTACCTGTGGCACCGGTACACCAGGTTCTAGTCCCGGTCAGGGCACCGGGTTCTGTCCCAGTTGCCCCTCTTCCAGGCCAGCTCTCTGCTGTGGCTTGGGAGTGCAGTGGAGGATGGCCCAAGTGCTTGGGCCCTGCACCCCATGGGAGACCAGGAGAAGCACCTGGCTCCTACCATTGGATCAGTGTGGTGCACCGGCCACAGTGCACCAGCTGCAGCGGCCATTGGAGGATGAACCAATGGTAAAAGGAAGACCTTTCTCTCTGTCTCTCTCTCTCACTGTCCACTTTGCCTATAAAAAAAATTAATGCCTTGCTAGTGAATAAATGCGGAATCTGATGTTACAGAGTAAAAGGTACAAGCATTATGAACGTGTATTGTTTCCTAGGCTGCCATAAAATCATGACAAAATAGGTGACTTAAAACAACTAAAATGGGATAGGCATATAAAAATGTGGAATAAATATATATTCTTTTTCTGTTCTTGAGGCTGGAAATCTGATATCAGGGTGTTGGCAGCGCCATGTTTCTTCTAATGGCTCTGGAGAAGAATGCCTCCTTGCCTTTACCTAGCTTTTGATGATTGCCTGCAATCATTGATATTCAGTGGCTAGAAGCGTATCTCTCTAATTTCTGCCCCTGTTATCATGACATCTCCTTTCTGTGTGTCTTCATATGGCTTTCTTTTTTTTAATATTTTATTTTTTTGACAGGTAGAGTTACAGACAGTGAGAAGCAGAGAAAGAGAGAAAGATCTTCCATCTGCTGGTTGACTCCCCAAATGTTGGCAACAGCAGGAGCTGGGATGATCCAAAGCCACAAGTCAGGAGCTTCCTCCAAGTCTCCCACATGGGTGCAGGGGCCCAAGGACTTGGGCCATCTTCTACTGCTTTCCCAGGCCATCAGCAGAGAGCTGGATTGGAAGAGGAGCAGCCGGGACTAGAACTGGTGCCCATATGGGATGCCGGTGCCACAGGTGGAGATTAAACTTCTGTGCCACAGCACTGGTCCCTATATGATCTGCTTATAAAAACAATACATATTGGGGGCCAGCACTGTGGTGTAGCAGGTAGGGCTTCCACCTGCAGTGCCAGTATCCCTTATGAGCACCACTTTGAGTGCCGGCTGCTCCACTTTTGATCCAGCTCTCTGCTGTGGCCTGAGAAATCAGTAGAAAATGACCCAAGTCCTTGGGCCCCTGCCCCCACATGGGAGACCTGGAAGAAGCTCTTGGCTCCTGGATTTGGATTGGCACAGCTCCGGCCATTGCAGCCAATTGGCGAGGGAACCAGTGGATGGAAGATCTCTCTCTCTGCCTCTCCTTCTCTCTCTGTGTGTAACTCTGACTTTCAAATAAATAAATAAATAAATAAATCTTCAAAAGCAAAAAAAGTAGAGAATGAGATTTTGACAAAACATAAAATGTCTTTTCCTCATTTAATAATCAGAAATGTAAAATATTCTCTTGTAGTCTGTTTATTTTAACAAGCTGCTCAACCAGATAACTTGGAAATCAAACCTGATGATAAAGTACTAAAATTTAATTAGAAATTAGAATAATGTTGTTTCCAAAGGCTTGGACTCTGTCCCAAGTGTGGGGAGCAGGTCCCTGTGGGGAGCAGGGCCCATCTCCTGCAACATGGTGAAATAAGTACTGAGACTACCAAGACTAGACTAGACTACTGAGACTATTGAGACTAACTCTATGCGCCTGATCTCCCACCATATGGCGCTCTGAGGAAGTAAACAAATCTTACACAGCTGCTTCATCAATTAGCTGATTCCTGATCCAACCTCTGATTGGAGGAGAACAGCATGCCCCTAGCGTGGGCAGCAGAGCATGGATTGGTGGAAGAGGACTATAAAGGCAAGATAGAAGCGGCATGGAGGGATTTGCTTATGCGCCACAGACATCTCACAAAATGCACCGAAAGAATAACCAGAATGCGGACACACACCAAGTGGAATGCAGTTAGAATGTGGTTAGCACAGGAGCAAACTTGAGCACACAAGGCAGAGTCATTCGCTTAAACAACAGCGTCCGGTCTGGTGTAGCTCCCCCCCCCCCCCCCCCCCCCCGTGAGCCCGCGGGGGAGCGACAAGTGGTTCCGTGACTCAGATACAGATGGGGGGAAAAAGCCACGGGGAGAGAGATAAAAAGCGGCAGGGACAAAAAGCCGCGGGGGAAACATAGAGAGAAATAAGAAAGCTGGAGAAAGGAAAATAAGAAAAAGCCGCAGGAAGAAAACCGCAGGGAGAGAAAGAAAGCTGAGGGGAAAAAAGCTGTGGGGGGATAAGAGAGCTGGGAAATAGAAAAAAAAAATAAGAAAGTCTCCCCACAACATGGTGATGAGAGGGCTTGGATTCGGACTGCCTAGGGTGATAAGCACCTGCGGGCAACTCTAGCAGAGCAGAGTATGTGCCGCGGGGCACCGAAGACAGGCGTGTATGAACACCACAAAGAATAAAAAGAAGGGGGAGCTGTGGGGAGCAGGGCCCTGTGGGGAGCAGGGCCCATCTCCCCACAGCAAGTGCCAATTAAAATAATGAGGACATGGTTTTGGGGAGAATACAACAGAGCAGTTAATCCTTTGCAAACGAGGACACAGAAGTCTATCAAATCTCAATGATAGTTACCAAATAATCAGGCCCTTGCTGCTTGCTGCTCAGATGGTCAATTCATCAGAGTGTTGGTAAAAGGAAAGGGTTAATTTAAAAAATCCAGTACTCTTGGGGGAAAGAGATCCCCCAATCCAAAGTGAGCTCTTTCCCAACAAACCAACAGGACAGTTGCAGAGTGAGGTTGGAAATAGAACAATGAGTCTATTTGATTAACAATTATGCAGATTTTCATGCTTTGTTCTGATGAGGGTCCTACCTTGGCAGAGGAGTGTAGCATGGATCCCTCAGCTGGCAGTTCTTGATACAGAGCTCAACATCAGTTGGGAGAGCTCAACATCAGTTGGGAGGAGACTTTCTGTAGCTGGGTCAAAAGTCTGCCATTCCAAATCACCCCCTTTCAGTGGACTCCTAAAATTCTTATGAAAACAATATTCACAAGACTAGGGTTAGAGTAGATGCCTTCATGAAGGTAAAATGTGGGAAGGGAAGGTGCCTTTATTATGGCTAATAATTCCTCACTGTCAAGTTTTCTGATCCATATGTATGGAATAGGGGAATTGACTCCATTCTGGCTACTTTCTGCTGAATGAAAGTAATGTAGGGGAATTTTTGGAATGGAAAATTGACATTGTTTTGACCCTTGCTTTCTCCCTTTGAAGAGAGATAAAGGCAAGAACATACGTTTAGCTTCTGGCTCATACGTTCATTTGTAAAGTTTCTGTAACATAGTGACTTTAAACCCTAAGTAAATTCCCAATAACATTATTAGAATGTTAGTCCTCATTTAAAATTCCTCCTAAAATAGACCTGGTTCCAGATGGTAACCAGGAAATGAATTTGAAAGCCAGTCTCTACCTCCTTGGGAAAGGGGAGCCACTCAGGTAGTTTCCGCATGTTTTACCTTGCAGGTGCCTTATCATTTCACAGTAATAATAAAAGCAACAACATATTAACATTACTCTACCTAAACAGCAAATCATAAAACTGTTGGCAGCTTTCACTAAGAATTTTTAACCTCAAGTAAGTAAAGCCATTGACTAGGGCTCAGTTTGTAGGTCAGACATAGTATTAAACTGGATGGGCATGTTAGCTAGGAAAATGATCCCAGAGCTATTGGGATTTTATACACAATATCTTGTTTTGATGGAGGCACAAATTTCTTCTTTGGATGGCCATGAGGGTGTTTCAAGCCATTTGGCTTTGGGGGATTGCCTTCCTCAGTAGGGAAATTTAAGCTCAGTTCTATCTCTCCTTCACCATCCAATAGGCACCTGCATAATAAGAAAAAGCATAGTTTCCTACCGCTTTCTCTCTATATAACCCTGCTGTTTAAATAAAGAAAATCAATCTTTAAAAAAAAATGAATTCCAGATCCGAATTTCTAAAGGGGATGTCAATCACATACAGGCTTGCTGGACTATAGTGTTCCAAGCATCCATGCACATGTTCCTCAGAAGGCTTTAGAAGAAAGGAGGCTGACACTCATCATTTTTAGATTAATGAGCAGGTCGTGTGACTGTGAGCTGGGAACCTCCCTGTTGTTTATGAGGTTGCAATAGTGAGATGGGCTGTCCAAGAGTGAACTGCTCTGCCTCTCCATAGTACATCATCAGTGGCTGTTATTCTTACATGTATTAGGCAGTCTTGGCTAGCAATGTCCAGATTTTTAAATATTTAAATTTTTAAATTTGAGTCAGTATTCTGAGTCCTACTTCTTGCTTCTTGATTACCAGGAATTCCAAGACCTATCTCAGATCTGAAAACCCCAGTATGGGTGCTGTATATAGATTCTAGCATAATGTGAGAGTATAAGATGAGAGAACTCCAAACATTGTATTTAGTTAGTATACCTTAGAAATAGTGGCAGTCTGTAGAGGTTGCAAATCTACCTACCAGGGTGGTGAGACATTTAAGGGATTTTAATAATTCCCCAAAATTTATTAAAAGGAAAAACAGCAACATGATAAAGGCTGGCTTCCCACGAGTCCTAACCCTATTCATCTTCCTGCACTATACACCCTCACCCATCCATGATCCGTACCCACCCTGCATAGCTTGTCTGGGCCGCAGCTGAGAGAAATTTGATGGGGAGCTGATGACAAATATCCTAAGCAGCATATTGACAAAGGAATCAGCCCATAAGACCTTTGGATCTAGCTGAAAAGCCCATGACATCATTTCAGGCAAGAAAAGCTAAGACACCGTGGCAAAAAAAAAAAAAAATCTACATGAAGAATCTCCGTGAGTTAGACCTCAGTGGAAAGAAGGGGCCATCAAAGGAGGTACCTTTCTCTGAAGGGAGAAGAGAACTTTGCTTATGGCCCTGTCTGAATACTGACAGAGTTTGTGGACTCAAAAAGCTTCCACAGCCTTGGCAGCACATGAGAAGAGCCTCAGGTGATCACTGACTTCATAATTAAGAGTGTCAATTGTTAAATCAACAACAGGGGTCACTGTGCACTTGCTTACCACGTAGGACCTCTGTCCTTAATGAGTTGTACTATGAGAATTAATGTAAAACTTGTCATCTTCAAAAGTACTTTATACATTGTGTGTCTGTGTACGAGCAAACTGTTGAAATCTTTACTTAGTGTAGAGTTGGTCTTTGGTATATAAAGATAATTAAAAATGAATCTTTATGAAGAATGGGATAGGAGAGGGAGTAGAAGGTGGGACAGGGAGAAGTGGGGGTGGGAGGGTGGGTATGGGGGGAAGAACTGCTGTATTCCTAAAACTGTATCCATGAAATTTGTATTCATTAAGTAAATGCTTTATAAAAGGAAAGGAAAGGAGAGGAGAGGAGAGGAGAGGAGAGGAGAGGAGAGGAGAGGAGAGGAGAGGAGAGGAGAGGGGAGGGGAGGGGAGGGGAGGGGAGAAAAAAAGAGCCAAGAATGGGACAAATATCCCTAAAGCTCCTGCATTTTCTAAATTGACAAGGACTCCTAACTGTCTCCTTGGGCATCAACAGCCACAGACACAGTTGCTGGATGGTTTAAGGGATTTAAATGTTTACTCCATCGCATTTACCAGATCTCTCACAAAACCTCTACTATAGGAAATCCACTTAACAGGGGCTGATGCTGTTGCATATTGGGTAAAGCAGCCACCCGCAGTGCCAGCATCATATTTGGGTGCCAGTTAGGGCCACCCCTTGCTGCTTCAGTTGTGATCCAGCTCTCTGCTGTGGCCTGGGAGAACAGTGGAGGATGGCTCAGGTGCTTGGGCCTGCATCCAGGGTGGAGGGGGTCTGGGAGGATTCTCCTGACTCCTAGATTCAGATCAGCCCAGCTCTGGCCATTGCAGCTACCTGGGAAGTGAACCAGTGGATGGAGGACCTCTCTCTCTCTCTCTCTCTCTCTCTCTCTCTGCCTCTGCTTCTCTGTAACTCTGCCTTTCAAATAAAATAAACATTTTAAAAAATCCACTTAACAGCCAACTTCTCTTAAATTTAACACACATACAGGACATGCAGTATTACAATAGAACACCACTTTCTTCTTAGTAAGAAGAAAGTAAGTAAATAAGTAAGCCACAATGCAACTCAAGGTGATTTTGGATGGAAATTAAATTGAACCACTCGTATTTCACCAAATGAATACTCTTCCAAATTGGTGTGTGTGAACCTCTGGATCTCCTCACATCCGGAGCTGAAGAGGCAGCCCGCTACTCTGCATGGAGCAGGTAGTGGCACAAGCCAACCTTCAGAGCTGTCCCTGAGCTGTAACCCCACTGTCTGTGTGAGTGTGTGTGTGTGTGTGTGTGTGCATGGGCCCAGTGTGTACGAACCTCTGGATCTCCTCGCATGTGGAGCTGAAGCACCAGCTCACTAGCCCCCTTGCTAAGCGACACAAGGTGACTACGAGATGCTCCAGCCAAGATGCCGCCTCATCACCTTGCCTGGCGTCCATATCAGCCTACTGCCAGAGCAGACCACAGAGGCAGACCAGGCCTCTGAGCAGGGGACCTCTCCAACTTCTCTTCACCTTCCACTGCAGTTTAGTTCACAGGTTCCAGAGCAAAGAAACAACCTGATACGTGTTAAATATCCTCCAGGAACAAATTTGAGTGAAACCTACATTTGTTCTCAGGAAAATAGACTTTGCTTCACCTTCTACTGCAGTTTAGTTCACAGGTTCCAGTGCAAATATGGAATAGGAAATAATCATCAAGAACATGAACATAAAACTCACTTGCTGGGACTGGCATTGTGGTACAGCACATTAAACTATCACTTATGATGCCTGCATCTCCTATCAGAGTGCCAACTTGAATCCTAGCTGTGTTCTTTCTGATCCAATCTCCTAACTGTGCCTAGGAATTAGCAGATAATGGCCTGATTACTTGACTCCTTGCCACCCACATGAAATACTCAGATGAGGTTCCTGACTCCTGGCTTCAGTCTGGCTCAGGCCCAACTGTTGCAGCCATTTAGGGGAGGGAACCAGTGAATGGAAATCTCTCTCTCTCTCTTTATTCCTCCCCTATGTGTGTGTATCTCCTTCCCTCTCACTCTGCCTTTCAGCAAAATAAATAAATCTCTAAAAAATCTCCCTTCAGGATCAAGCATCTGGGGGTTACTACACTTTAGGAGGAAATGGATTGATTTGTTCAGAGTACTCAAAGCAGCTTCTGTATATATCTCAGTTCTTTCTCTGTCCACACTTACGTTTTTATAGCACTTATGACAGCATCAATGTGAGTTTTCATTCATTTTCTCATATGTAGTGTGTGACCTATTACAAAGCAACCTTCCTGATTGTATGTCTTTTGCTTCTCCATCCCAAATACTTAGAATAGTGTCTTGTGCCTGACACGTGAAGATCATTTGTTGAATGAACAAACTGAACTATTTACTAAATGTTAATGAAGCAGCTTATGTTCAATCAGTCCATTTATAAAATAAAGCTCAGCTGACTATGAAATGTTTATATTGTATATAAAATATATATGAATTTGCAATCTGCCTTTGAACTCGGTCATGAGCATCAGTATCCTTGTCTCCTTAATTGTTGTGGGCAGTAAGAAGACTTCTGTCTGCTCTGTTTAAAGATCCCCATGGTTCTCAGTGTTCAGAGAGCTTTTCTGCTGGTGACCTTCCATGTCCATTTGGTTTCTCTTTGTACCAAGCCTGGACTTGAGGATTGTGATTGTGGCTATGGATCCCAGTTCAAAACTCAAAATGTACCCACTGAAATATTTTCTGATTTCCTCTTCAATCCAATGGCTGTTTGACACAGTGTGGATCGACATCCACATACGTGTGACTTTTCCCATTTTTCTGGAATTGATTTCTATTTTAATTCCATTGGAGTCATGAAAGCAATGATATGACTCCAATTTTCTAAAAATTGTTGACACATATTTTCTGAAATAACAGATGATCCCACCTGGAGAATTGTTGACAGCTGTTGAGAAGAACACATGTTCTGCTGTCAGGTAGAATGCTCTCTGTCTAACTGTTAGGAAAAGTTGATTTATAATATTGCTCAAATCTACCACTCTTGAAAGTGGAGTAGTAATACATTCTGTTTGTTCCATTGCTGTTTATCCCTTCAGAGCTGTCAACATTTGCTTATATATTCTGGTGTTCTGAGGTTGCATATGCATGTTGTTCAACCTCAAAAAGTACACAGAGGAACATTCAAGAATATCAATAATAATATAGGAACAAAATGAGGAATTCAAAAAACACATAGAACAATGAAGAATCAATCAATTTTCAAGATGTAGAAAATGGTGAATAAAAAGAAATAAAAATAAATAGAAAAGTTCTACTCTAAAGAAACACACAATAGAAAAAACATTTTGTTATGTAGAAATGGGATTGGACTTGCATGATCCTCAAACTCTGATGCTTTTCCCTGGCACAAGTCCATGTCTTCTACTGAGAGCATCATCCAATGATTTCTTCAGAGTGATCCATCCCACCTGTCAGTGCAAGTGTTAAGTTGTTGCTCCCCCATTCGCGGAGGAACGACACTAGACCCTGCGCTGTTTTTTGTCTGCTCGGCCCTTCCTGGGTTTGCTGCTGGTCCTTCCCAGGTTGGCTGCCGACCCCTCCACCTCCGTGGAGGGGCGGCTCCCTCTGCCACTTTCCCCGCTTCCGCGGAGGAGCGGCACACCACCGGCCGGCTCTCTCGGGGGCTGCTCAGGTGTTCCTTCAGATGTTCCTGGTGCATGTTGTCTCTCTCCTTCTTTATAGTCCTCTTCCACCAATCCCAACTCTGCTACCCACACGCCAAGAATGCTGCTCTCCTCCAATCAGGAGCAGGATCAGCTCCTGCAGCTTATCAGACTGATGAGGCAGCTGCGTAGTTGTTTGCTCCCTCAGTGCCATATTGTGGGACAGCAGATGCATAGAATAAGTCTTAATTCCAGTAATTTAGTCTAGTCTCAGTTGCTCCCCACATTAAGTGACCATAAAACTAGCTCCTGCTGCAGGGGCAAGGGTCATGCTTGTTCTTCCTGCTGTGGCAGTGTTGGTGCATGAGGAGTTGGGGCTCAGGTGTGCACATTTTGAGGGAATTCACAGGCCCCAGGATTTAGCCCTGGCTGTGGACACAACACCTCTCTGTTCAGCACAAGGTACACCTGCTTCCACCTAGTGTAAGATGCCCAGGGATGACCAAATTATGTCTCCCCCAAACACAGCCAGAAGGGAGGGAACCCAGGCCACACCCACACTGAACACGGCTTCGGCTTCTCCACTCTGTCATCAGTGTCTTTAGTGAGAGAGGATGGCATCGGATTCCTATTTCAAAAAAAAATTGATGATATAAAACTCAACAAAATGGAATCAGGAAAGTTATTGTGAAAATGGGCAAATATAAGAGATTGTACAAAATTAGTAAGTATTAACTGCACTTCTGAGAAAATATGTTAATTTTTATGAGATGTGTATTTGGCCACTTTTTTCATATCCACTCTTTTTTTTTTTAAAGATCTGTGTTATTTATTTGAAAGGCAGAGTTAGAGAAAGACAGGTCGAGACAGAGAGAAATTTCAATTGGTTGGTTCACTCCCCAAATGTCCACAATGGGCCAAGCCGGGCCAATCTGAATTCAGGAGCCAGGAGTTTCTTCCAGGTCCCCAATGTGGGTGCAGATATCCAAGTATTTGGGCCATCTTCTACTGCTTTTCCAGGCACATTTGCAGAAAGTTGGATGGGAAGTGGAGCACCCAGGACTTGAACCGGCACCCTTGTTGGATGCTGACATTACAGGCCAGGGTTTTAACCTGCTGTGCCACAGGTCTAGCTCCTATTTGACTGCTTTTAAAATGTACTATTATTGTGGTTCTGAGAAAACAAAATATAGCTGATGAATTTTATCATCTTAAGCATTTCGAAGTGTATAGTTGAGTAGTGTTGAGGATATGCACATTGTTGTGGGACGAATATTCGGAACTGTTTTTCCTTATGAGACTGAAACTCTCTACCCATTGAAGGAAAGTTTTTACAATTCCACCACCACCAACTCCCAGTAACTGCCATTCTACTTGCCATTGCCCAGACTATGGAGTCTTTAGGATAGTGATATTTCAGGGTCACATAACTGAGAGGGTAGAGGGAACCCTCTTGGAACTCAGTTTGTCTGCAAAGCTGGGTCCTGATTGTACCCAGGCACTCCCTGGGGTTTTCAGATTGAGCTATGTGTCATAAATGTGTGTGATTATTGACATGGCATGAGGCAGATGGAGGATGAGTCTTTGGAGAGGTCTTTTCTGCTGAGGAATCCCATGAAAGAGAATCCCAAGAAATGAAATCAATTTCTTGATGAAAGTCTACAATAGAACCTGGAACTCAGGGTATCTAAGCTTTCTTTGCTGAAGCCCCATTGGAGAAAGCCATCTGTTCTGTTCTGTCCTGACTTTCTAGGGGCCCAGACTCAAGAAATCTAGGATGTGAATACTTTATAACTTTGCAGATATTGACTCAACTCTTGCTTTTGATACCTCAGGCATTTGGGCAGGAAGGACTCCATGGTGACATGGGTTGTCCCAAAGAAGGAAACTCTAGGCAAGGTCACCACACTGATCCTACTTGGGCATTGCAACACTACTTCCCCTTTTGTGGGTATTTTTGGGAGCTTCATGTAGGCTGTCCTGTCCCATGTAGGAACAATTTATTGGAAGAGTTAAAATCTGGGTTAGCCTGTTAGGTCTATCTCTAGGTCATGGCAGGCAGAATGGGTAGAGGAATGTTGTGCTGGCACTCATCTTTTATGTGAATCCCAAGCTAGAGAAATGTTCAGATGGAAATCTGTGCTTGACCTTGCTAACAGAAAGTTACCTGGAACAGAAACAGTATTGAAAGCCAGATGGCATTATGATACCTATAGACCTGGCTTTAGAACCACCGCAGGAAGTTGAAAATGTACTTAACAGTCATACACTTCTCCCTGGGTGATGGGCAATTTCACCACACTGACAATGAAGCCCAATGCTGATTCACCTTGAGTGCAAGTACAGAGGGATCTTCATAACTGTGCAGAGGGATCTTCATAACCATGGCCAGTAATGGCCAACGCGACCTCCTGCTCCTGTTCTTTAGAAACAAACAAACAAAAAACCCAGGTGCATAATTTGATGAAGATATATATTTTCAGCTACATGCACAGTGTCAGTGGTAATGTAAAATGATGCAACCACCACAGAAAACAGTATGAGTGTTCTTCATTACATTGAAAATAAAATTTTTATATGATCTGATAATCTCAGTTCTTATTAAATATCTAAAAGCATTGAAAGTTCAATATAAATAAAGTATTAGCACTGTTTGCCACAGCATAATTCACTGTAGCCAAGACTTTTAGTGTGGCCTGCACTCACAGTGCAAAGTTATGCAGGCACAGAGAAAAGAAAATCCTGTGCCATGGATGAACAGTAAGGTTATTTTCCTAAGTGAAATTAACCACAAATATCAGTCCCCAAAGACAAATAATGTAAGATTCCAACATATGAAGTATTTAAAGTAGTCAGAGGGGTCAGCGCTGTAGTGCAGTGGTTTAAAGCCCCACCTGCAGTGTCGGCAATCCATATGGGTGCCTCTTCAATTCCTGGCTACTCCACTTCTGACCCAGCTCTCTGTTATGGCCTGGAAAAGCAGTAGAAGATGGCCCAAGTCTTTAGGCTCCTGCACCTCTGTGGGTGATCTGGAAGAAGCTCGTGGCTCCTGGCTTCAGATTGGCTCAGCTCTGGCCGTTGTGGTCATTTGGGGAGTGAACCGGTGGATGGAAGATCTTTCTCTGGCTCTACCTATCTCTGTAACTCTTTCAATTAAATAAATCTATTTTAAAAAATAGAATACGAGGGTCCAGCACTGTGGCTCAGCAGGTTAACACCCTGGCCTGAAGCGTCGGCATCCCATATGGGCATCAGTTCTAGTCCCGGCTGCTCCCCTTTTGATACAACTCTCTGCTATGGCCTGGAAAAGCAGTAGAAGATGGCTCAAGCCCTTGTGCCCCTGTACCCATGTGGGAGATTCAGAGTAAGCTCCTGGCTTTTGGCTTTGGGCTGATGCAGTTCTGGCCATTGCAGCCAACTGGGGGGTGAACCATCAGATAGAAGACCTCTCTTTCTCTTTTCCTCTCCTCTCTCTGCGTAACTCTGACTTTCAAATAAAATAAATAAATCTTTAAAAAAAATAGAATATGAGAAGCATAAATTAGAAGGGTAGTTATGGATGGTAGAAAAGGTATGCTATTCAGTAGAAATAGAATTTTTAGATGAAAACAATCCTAGAAATCTGGTGTGTGTGTGTGTGTGTGTGTAGACACATGTATACATCACTTACCTTGCAGTGACAACTGCCCTTGTGAGATACAGTACTCAAGCCCTCTTCTACCTGACCTTGTATAAGAAAAGGGCTCCCTCTGTTGGTCTTTGGTCACTCTTCAGGTGTTTGTTGAGTAGGGCTGGTGGCAGGCTATTCCCAAGTGAGTAGAGAGTCATGACTGGTGTCATCTAGGAATGTTGGGAAAGACTGCAATACCATATCTCTTTTCTCTCCCCAGCTTGGTCTCCTTAGTTACCACACTGTATTTGGGTGACAATGCAGGAAGATACACCAGTCTCTGCTGAATTTATGACAATGCTATTGCAATTGAATCCTATGAATGGATCTTCCTTTATAAGAAAATGGGCAGCCTCTCATCTTGGCCTGAGAGTTCTAAATGCATCCAACAATATTATTTCCAGTTTTATTTATTTTATTTTATTTTTTAAAGATTTACTGAATTATTTGAAAGTCAAAGTTACACAGAGAAAGGAGAGGCAGAGAGAGAGAGAGAGAGAGAGAGAGAAAGAGAGAGGTCTTCCATCTGATGGTTCACACCCAATTGGCTGCAATGGCCAGAATTGTGCTGATCCAAAGCCAGGAGCCAGAAGCTTTCTCTGGGTCTCCCACATGGGCACAGGGGCACAAGGACTTGGGCCATCTTCTACTGCTTTCCCAGGCCATAGCAGAGAACTGAATCAGAAGTGGAGCAGCCAGGTCTTGAACTGGCACCCATATGGAATGTCGGTGTTTCAGGCCAGGGCATTAACCCCCTGTGCCACAGTGCAGGTCCCTCCAGTTTTATTTTGGTAGGACCCTTGTCCAGGTATATCAGGCCAGAGAATAATCAATAATGTCTTTCCTGCCAGCGCTGTGGCTCACTAGGTTAATCCTCCACCTGTGGTGCTAGTACTCCGGGTTCTAGTCCCGTTTGGGGCACCGGATTCTGTCTCAATTGCTCCTCTTCCAGTCCAGCTCTCTGCTGTGGCCCAGGAAGGCAGTTGAAGATGGCCCAAGTGCTTGGGCTCTGAACCTGCATGGGAGACCAGGAGGAAGAACCTGGCTCCTGGCTTCGGATCACTGCAGTGTGCTGGCCATAGCGTCCATTTTGGGGGGTGAACCAATGGAAGGAAGACCTTTCTATCTGTCTCTCTCTCTCTCACTGTCTATAACTCTCTCTGTCTAACTCTGGCAAAAAAAATAAATAAATAATAGGTTGGTTCCAGGTCTTCGTTATTGTGAATTGTGCTGCAATAAACAATAAAAAAATTGTGCAGACCGCTTTTTTGTTTGCCAATTTAAATTCCTTTGGGTAAATTCCAAGGAGTGGGATGGCTGGGTCGAACGGTAGGGTTATCTTCAGGTTTCTGAGGAATCTCCAGACTGACTTCCATAGTGGCTTGACCAGTTTGCATTCCCACCAACAGTGGGTTAGTGTCCCTTTTGCCCCACATCCTCACCAGCATCTGTTGTTGGTAGATTTCTGTATGTGAGCCATTCTAACGGGGTGAGGTGAAACCTCATTGTGCTTTTGATTTGCATTTCCCTGATTGCTAGTGACCTTGAACATTTTTTCATGTGCCTGTTGGCCATTTGGATTTCCTCTTTTGAAAAATGTCTGCTTAGGTCCTTGGCCCATCTCTTAAGTGGGTTGTTGGTTTTGTTTTTTGTGGAGTTTCTTGATCTCTTTGTAGATTCTGGTTATGAACCCTTTATCTGTTGCATAGTTTGCAAATATTTTTTCCCGTTCTGTCTGTTGTCTCTTCACTCTCCTGACTGTTTCTTTAGCAATACAGAAACTTCTCAATTTGATGCAATCCCAATAGTTGATTTTGGCTTTGACTGCCTGTGCCTCCCAGGTCTTTTCCAGAAACTCTTTGCCTGTGCCAATATCTTGAAGGGTTTCTCCAATGCTCTCTAATAACTTGATGGTGTCAGGTCATAGATTTAGGTCTTTACTCCATGTTGAGTGGATTTTTGTGTAAGGTGTAAGGTAGGGGTCTTGCTTCATGCTTCTGCACGTGGAAATCCAGTTTTCCCAGCACCATTTATTGAATAGACTGTCCTTGCTCCAGGAATTGGTTTTGTATCCTTGATCAAATATAAGTTGGCTGTAGATGTTTGGGTTGATTTCTGGTGTTTCAATTCTGTTCCATTGGTCTATCCATCTATTTCTGTACCGGTACCATGCTGTTTTGATTGCAACTGCCTTGTAGTATGTCCTGAAATCTGGTATTGTGATGCCTCCGGCTTTGTTTTTGTTGTACAAGATTGCTTTAGCTATTCGAGGTCTCTTCTGCTGGAACCAACCTAAATGCCCATCAATGGTAGACTGGATAAAGAAATTATGGGATATGTACTCTTTAGAATACTATACCGCAGTAAGAAACAACGAAATCCAGTCATTTGCACCAAAATGGAGGAATCTGGAACACATCATGCTGAGTGAAATAAGCCAGTCCCAAAGGGACAAATACCATATGTTCACCCTGATCGGTGACAACTGACTGAACACCAAAAAGGAAACCTCCTGAAGTGAAATGGACACTATGGGAAATGGTGACTTGATCAGCATAGCCCTGACTGTTAATGAACAACTTAATACATTATCCCTCTTAGTATTTTTTTGTCTGTTCTACTTAATACTACTGGTTTAATTCTGTAATTAATACACAGTTATTCTTAAGTGTTGAAATTTAACTGAAATGTGATCCCTGTTAAACATAAGAGTGGGGATAAGAGAGGGAAGAGATGTACAATTTGGGACATGCTCAAGCTGACTTGCCCCAAATGGTAGAGTTAGAAACATACCAGGGGACTCCAATTTAATCCCATCAAGGTGGCATGTACCAATGCCATCTCACTAGTCCAAGTGATCAATTTCAGTTCACAATTGATCATAATGAAAGGACTAAGAGTCAAAGGGAGCACATAAACAAGTCTAGTACCTGCTAATACTAACCGATAGAATAAATAATGGGGAGAGTGATCCAACATGGGAAGCGAGATACTCAGCAGACTCATAGAATGGCGGATGTCCTAAACAGCACTCTGGCCTCAGAATCAGCCCTAAAGGCATTCCGATCTGGCTGAAAAGCCCATGAGAGTATTTCAGGCATGGAAAGCCAAGACACTCTGGCAAAGCAAAACAAAACAAAACAAAACAAAACAAAAACAAAACTTAAATGAAAGATCTCTGTGAGTGAGATCCCAGTGGAAAGAACAGGTCTTCAAAGAAGGAGGTACCTTTCTCTGAAGGGAGGAGAGAACCTCCACTTTGACTATGACCTTACAATTCCCTTGGCCTCTGTCCCCGGCCAGAAAGGTCAGTCAATGGGCTTGTCCCCACTGCCTCACAGAGACCTCTGCACTCTCAGCATCTGCTGTTGTGGTGGTGATATCTGAGTCCCCTTCAGGTGTGTCAGCGGTACTAAGTATGCTTCCGCAAGCCAGGGAGCAAGGGGAATCACCAGTGTTAACTGTTTGTCCTGTAGCTTGACCCGAAAATGCAGCTCCATGGCATGAACATCTCCCTTATAATGTTTACAGAGGGCTAAAAAAGGGCTTAACAGAGTACAAGAGGGAATTGGAGAAGGATGTGAGATGGTGCCATGGAACTGGAAAACTTTAATTAAAATCTTGGTTATTCCAGCCCAGTACACTGTTTGGGCTCAGGAATAGAGACTGGGCTTCTGTACAAGCCATAGATTAACTAAATAACAATGTCCCTACCACTTTTGAGCAGTTGCTGAGAGAGGGAGTGTATTCAGATCTTGGTCGACAAGTTGCTTATCCTTGGATGAAGGCTTATGTAAAAATTTCTAACATTCATTAAAAGTATGGAAAAAGATTCTTGATGTTAAAGCCCTGTCCACTTCCTTTTCTTTAGTCCATCAGGGGCTGACTGAGGGCAATATGTCCTTTGTGGATAGGCTAGAAAAAGCTATTGGACATCAGGTAGATAATCAGGAAGTGGCAAAATATTACTAAAACAAATGGATTATGAAAATGCAAATCAGGATTAAAAAATGTTTTAAAAGCTGTTGTCTCCAAAACCTGAAACTATGATGGCAGAAATGAATAAATTTCTTCAAACAGTACAGACTGAGACTTACAAAACTAATTTACTGGCTGCTGCCCTTAAACATTCTGATAACATAAAATACTTTAGCTGTGGAAAGCAAGGTCACTTTATTATTTCTTTTTCTTTCACTTTTTAAAAAAGATTTAGTTATTTACTTGAAAGGCAGAGTTAGAGAGGCAGCAGCAGAGAGAGAGGGGGAGAGGGCTTCCATTGGCTGGTTCACTCCCTAGATGGCTGCAATGGCTGCAGCTGTGCTGATCCAAATCCAGGAGCCAGGAGCTTCTTCTGAGTCTCCCAAGTGGGTGCAGGGGCCCAAGGACTTGGGTCATCCTCTACTACTTTCCCAGGCCATAGCAGAGAGCTGGATTGGAAGTGTGGCAGCTGACACTTGAACCAGCACCCTTATGGGATGCTGGCACTCCAGGCAGCAGCTTTAACTGTTATGCTACTGCACCAGCCCCATCAAAGTCATTGTAAAAGAAACTTTCTGTCATTGCCAAAATCAGTTACTCAACCTTCAAAAAAATGCCCAGGGTCTGGACCAGTGGCATAGAAATCAGCTCTCTACTATGGCCTGCTATGGCAGTAAGAAGATGGCCCAAGTCCTTGGGCCCCTGCACCTGTGTGGGAGACAAGGAAGAAGCTCCTGGATCCTGGCTTCAGATTGGTACAGCGCTGGCCATTGCAGCCATTTGAGGAGTCAACCAGTGGATGGAAGAACTCTTTCTCTCTCATCTCTCCTCTCTCTGTGTAACTCTGACTTTCAAATAAATAAATAAATCTTAAAAAAAGTGTCCAAAACCCAAAACGCATATCACTGTACTAATCAGAGCTGCTCTGTTCTCTCAGTTTAAACTGAACAATGGTTCTGCTGAGGAACTAATATAATAATAATAAGGAAAGGGAGAGGATGTCCAGCTTTGCATTCTTTGAATACATACAGGGTAGTGTGAGTGCACTGGTTTGAATTGATGCAGGGACTAGCATGTGATTCAATAGGTCAAGCTGCTCTTCTGTCATTGGCATCTCATACTGGAGTGCAGCTTTGAGTCCTGGCAACTCCTCTTCCATTCTAGATTTTTGCTAGTCTGTGGAGAAGGCAGTGAATAATGGCCCAACCATTTCTGTCAACCATATGGAAAACCTGGATGAAGCTCCTGGCTCCTGTCTTTCATCTAATTCAGTCCTGATGTGGTGGGCATTGTGCAGTAAGCCAACAGATGAGTGATTTCTGCTGCTTGTCTTTCTCAGTCTCTTTCAAATAAAAAAATTAATTTAAAAATGAAGGAGTGGCCATTTGACATAGTGGTGTGACCACTGCTTGGGATGCCTGCATCCCATGTCAGAGAGCCTGGGAAAAGTCCCAGCTCTGCTTCTGACTCCAGCTTCATGTTGGTGTGCATTCTGAGAGACAGTGATAAGGGTTAAAGGAGTTGAGTCCGTGCCACCCTTGTAGAGACCCAGATTGTGTTTCAGGTTGCTGGTTTGGGCTTGGTCCTGCCACAGCTGTGGCATAAAGTTGGGGAGTGAACCAACAGATTTGAGACATATCCACATATTTTCTTTTCAGTACAAAAATAAAATAATTATTTTTAAAGATCAAGAGAGTTCTCAAAAGCTTTAAAATAAAAAGATCAAGCTGTTTCAAAACTATCACAAATGTATTCAGAACAGGAAACACATTGTGAATATTATTGTATTATTTCTGCAGTCTCCATACAGGCATGTAGATGCTTAGAGGGGGTCCAGTTTTATAACGTTGGCCTAATGGGAATTGGGTAAGGTTTAGCCTTTATAGTATTTGATGCTGTCCCTGTTTTACTAACAGGATGTGGATATTGTCATCTTACAATTTGGTCATTTTAAGAGTAGTTAATTTTGAAATTATTTCAAACTTACAGAAATACCATGAGTGAGTCCCATTCATTGAGAATGCCCAGTTAGTATCCTTTTAGCACTTTTGCCCCTGATCCAAGATGTTTCTGCTAACTATAGGGTGGTCCCCTGATAAATAGCATATGAACCCCAATTTAAGAAACCAACATTAATCCAACACAACCCAATCCACAGAACTATCACATCTTTTTCCAACCATGTTAAAATATCATTTCTCCCACTGTGATTCAACGTTATTTTTCTGGAATTCTAATATGAAATTCTAATATGAAAACCCTTAATAGATATCAAGAGCAGAGATGACTCAAGCTGGGTCCCTCCAGTGTTCCTTTCTGAGAAAATGTGGGCCCTGTATTCTCATCAGAAGCACCATGGTTCGATGCTGGGCTCTGCTCAGTCTCCCATTTGTGCTATGATGGATGCTATCAACTTGGTACTTAGTGAATTTCTTCCAGATTGATTCACATGCAACCTTTTAAGTATTTATTTATCCATTTTGAGTGCAGAATTATAATGAGTGATCTATATCTATATCTATGTCTACATCTATATCTTTTAAAAGGATTTATTTATTTATTTGAGAGAAAGAGAGGCAGTGAGAGAGATAGGTCTCCCATCTCCTGGTTAACTCCCCAATTGGCCGCAACAGCCAGAGCTGCATCAATCCACAGCCAGGAGCCAAGAGCTTCTTCTGGGTATCCCATACAGGTGCTGGTTCATGTCTCAGCTGCTCCACTTCCAATCCAGCTCTGTGCTAATGACCTGGGAAAGCAGTGGATGGTGGCCCAAGTGCTTGGACCCCCATACGCATGTGTGAAGAAGCTCATGGTTCCTGGCTTTGAGTTGGTCCAGCTCTGGCCATTGTGTCCATTTGGGGAGTGAACTAGCAAATGGAAGACCTCTCTCTTGGTCTTTCCCCTTGTCTATCTATGACTGCTTGTCAAATAAATAAGTAAATATTTTTAAAAATTAGACAAAGTAACATTTATCTGTGTAATTTCTGTTCTATAAGTAAATCAGAAATTAGAGACTAAGCATAATTGGTTTTCAAATTTCCTATAAATCAAAAATTTACCTCTTGCAGTAGCATGCAGTAAAATTTACTTTTTCAAAGAGGAAGAAGTTTAATAAGAGCCTTCAAAGAACTTTCTATGATGAGCCAAATTCACTGTTGCCAGAAAAAAATTTGTAAATTTTAGGAAGGCTGATTAGAAAAAATCAGATATGCCTTCTCCTAGCCACATGACTTTGTGAGATTAAGAAAGTGCTTTGGCCGGTGCCATGGCTCAATAGGCTAATCCTCCACCTGCGGCGCTGGCACACCAGGTTGTAGTCCTGGATGGAGTGCCGGATTCTGTCCCAATTGCAGGAGCAGTGGCCATTGGGGGTTGAACCAATGGAAAAGGAAGACCTTTCTCTCTCTGTCTCTCTCTCACTGTCCACTCTGCCTGTAGGAAAAAAAAAAAAAAAAGAGAGTGCTTTGTTTCAACTTTTTCCTATTGATGAATACTGTCCCTTGAAATTTTTTCTTTAAAACTAAATACTAATTACCAGTAATCAATCATCCAAATAAGTACATGATAATATACATTAATTATTTTTTATTCAGCACATCATAGTGACAAATGTAGAGTAGTAGCACATTTATAGTCTGTCCTGGACTCCATTAAAATATTTATTTATGAGAGAGAGAGAGACCTTCCACCTGCTGGTTCACTCCCCAAATGACTGGGCCATGCCAAAACCAGGAGCATGGAACTCCAACGGTTCTTCCATAAAAGTGGGAAGTGCCAAAGTATTTCAGCAATGTTCTGCTGCTTTCCTAGGCACATTAGTAGTGAACTGGATCAGAACTGGGACTGGAACCTGAGTTCATCTGGGATGCCAGCATTGTGAGCAGCTGCTTAATCTGCACCAAATGCTGGCCCCTGTTCTTGATTCTTAAAGGAAGGACACAGTAATGTCTAGCTGAAGAGAGATATGTACCAGACTTGAGTTTTACTATGGACAGATGACAGACACTGTAGATTTAGCTGAGTTTATGCCCAAGGGGTAGGACTCATTTAAGTTTCTTTTTTTAAAGATATGTTTTATTTACTTGAAAGACAGAGTTACAGAGAGAGCCAGAGCCAGAGCCAGAGTGAGAGCGAGAGTGAGAGCAAGAGAGAGAGAGATGATGTCTTCCATTCCACTGGTTCTCTCCCCAGTGACTGCAATGGCCAGAGCTGAACTGATCCAAGCCAGGAGCCAGGAGCTTCTTCCAGGTGTCCCATGTAGGTTAGGGGCCCAAGGACCTGGGCCATCTTCCACTGCTTTCCCAGGCCATAGCAGAGAGCTGGATCAGAAAAGGAGCAGGCAAGACTTGAACTGGTGCCCATAAAGGATGCTGGTGCTGCAGGCTAGGGCTTTAACCCACTGCACCATAGCACTGCCCCCATTTGGGTCTTCTAACAAATCCTGGTGTTAGCTTGACTTGTAAATAGAGACAATTAATAAATTGCACAATAACCTTGGTAAATAATAGAGATATCTTTTGTTTATTTAGAAGGAGACTTTTAAAAGTAATTTTATAAAGAATATAAGGAGGGACTAGCATTTAAGCCACCATTTGTGAGAATGAAATCCTATATGGGTGCCAGTTCAAGTTCTGGCTGCTACACTTCTGCTACAGCTCCTTGATGATGGCCTGAGGAAACATCAGAGAATTGGCCAAGTGCTTGGGCTCCTTCATCCATGTGGCAGGCATGGAAGAAGTTCCTGGCTTTGACCTAACCCAACCCCTGTCTTTGTAGCCATTTGGGGAATGAACCAGATGATGGAAGATCTGTCTTTCTCTCTTCTCCATAACTTTGACTTTCAAATACACAAATAAGTCTTTCATAAAAAGAATATAAATGAAAATCAACTCTTTAGAAATAGGTGATTTTAGGAGCTCATCAATGTGGCTGAGGAGGTTATGTCCTATCTGCAATGCTGGCATCTCATATGGGTATCTGTTCAGGTCCTGATGCTCCACTTCCTATCCAGCTCCCAGCTAATGGCCTGGGAAAGCAGCTGAAATGACCCACATGATTGGGTCTCTGCCATCTACATGGAAGACCAGGAGGAAGCTTCTTTCTCCTGGCTTTGGTTTTACCCAGCTCTGGCCATTGCAGCCATCTGGGGAGTGAAGCAGCAGATGGAAAGTCTCTGACTCTGTTTCTCCATCCTTACAAATCTGCCTTTCAAATGAGTGCAATATATCTTTAAAAAGAGAAAAAATAGGCGATTTTATCCAATGTTAAAATGAATTCTTTAATGTTTCTTCAAAGGTCCTGTATTCTTCTGTATTGTAGGAAATAGCTGAAAATATTTAAACCCATTTTGATAAAGATTTTTAAAATTTATTTGAAAGAATTATAGAGATAGCTATAGAGATAGAGATATAGAGAAATATAGAGAAAGAGAGGGAGAGAGAGATAGAGAGAGAAAGAGAGAGATGTTGGTTCCATTTGTTGGTTGACATCCCAAATGGCCACAATGGCCAGGGCTGGGCTGATCCAAATCCAGAAGCCAGGAGCTCCTTCTGGGCTGCCCACATAGGTGCAGGACCCCAAATACTTGAACCATCTGGGACTTGAACTGGTGGCCATATGGGATGCCAGCACCATAGTCGCTGGCTTTACCCACTATTTTCACAGTTCTGGGCCTCAATTTTATTTTAAAAATAATAAAAAAATAAGTTGCATATTTTACTTACAATCAAATAGATTAAAAATAGGTACATTTGTTTTGGGAATCTCTAACATTTTCAATCATTATACCAATTTAAAAGTCTTAGTACATCAGCTTGAACAGATACGGAGGTCCAGGTTGGGTAGATTTTTCTCTTCTGTGGAATTTACATACATTCTATCATCCTAATGATTTTTAGTTCTTTAGCAATGCTTTATATAAAAGCACTCAAATTTCATGGTTATAAAATTAAATGATGATGTGTATTGTCCATGAACCTTTTGAAATACCTTCTTATAAAATATAGGGGCTGGCACTGTGGCATAGCGAGTAAAGCCACCGCCTGCATTGCCAGCACCCCATATGGGCACTGGTTTGAGACTTGGCTGCTCCACTTCTGATCCAGTTCTCTGCTATGGCCTGGGAAAGCAGTAGAAGATGGCCCAGGTCCTTGGGCCCCTGTACCCATGAGGAAACCCAGAGGAAAACCCTGGCTCCTGGCTTCAGATCAGCTCAGCTCTGGCCATTGCAGACATTTGAGGAGTGAAGCAGCAAATGGAAGACCTCTTTCTCTCTCTCTCTGCCTCTCTTTCTCTCTGTGTGTAACTCTTTCAAATTAAATCTTGAAAGGGACAAAGGAAGGAAAGAAGGAGGGAAGGAAGGAAGGAAGGAAGGAAGGAAGGAAACAGAAGAATCTGAAATGAATGAATAAATGAAAGGAAGGGAGGGAGGGAGGGAGGGAGGGAGGAAGGAAGGAAGGAAGGAAACAGAAGAATCTGAAATGAATGAATAAATGAAAGGGAGGGAGGGAGGGAGGGAGGAAAGAAGGAAGACAGAAAAGGAAAGAAAGAAAGCAGAAGGGGTGAAGGGGTAACAAGAACCTGAAATGACTGAGGCTTATGTCCTTGTTCCATCAGTCCCAACTCTGAGTATAGATAAGGACATGGGGTGCCAGTTTCTTTCTGGCTACTTCTTGCTGATATGAACCATTGACATGCAGTGAGTATCTGTACTCTGGATTGGATTGATTGAAGAGCAGTCTTGGGTTTTTCCTGCATAATTGCTGGGGATTTAGTAGTCATATGCTCCTGTAAAGACTTTTGAAATATGTTAATTATACATGGTAATAATGGAAGCATTATGACTATGAGGATAAAAGAAGAAATTAGAAACATTGCCGATGGTGGGAAAGATGGCCAAAATGAGGAGAACAAAGAGGGATATAGGAGAGCAAAAGAGTCCTGCCAGTTAATGTGAAGACAGATGTACGCCTGAGTGCTCTTGTTTTGTTTAGTGTGTACGTGCAGTCAAGGAGCTGTGGGGTAGTTAGTCTGGCCTGCTTCTGGTCCTGGGGCCCCTCATTTCCTAGCTGGCCTGGGAGGAGAGCTGGCCTGAATAGATTAGTTTTAATAGGTGACATCTCTAAAAGAAATTTAGAGCTCTGCCTGCAATGTTACTGATCCTAGGTCATCCCTTCAACCATGTTGGTTACTTTGGAAGTTGGGAAGAGTGAAGGGCTTTTTCAGTTTAGGGAGGGCCAACAGGGTCTGCAGCTCTGACCCAGGAGTCCTTCAACCTCCAGGGCAGTTCCATTTCCAGTAGTGTCGCTCTTGGTAGAGTTGTCAGGCCCCTTCAGGAGCCATCTTCTAGCATGACTGCTGCTTGCCCAATGCCCAGATTGCTCATATTGTCAATCAGTGCCATTTGAGGTAGATCGGCTTTGTTGGGTCTCCTTGGTGGAAGACTCCTATGTAAGGCAGCCATTATAATTGGCCTGCCATCTATCCTTACATTGCTCCTGTACATTGGCTGCCTAAATAACTCCTCTTCCTCCTAGTCTCTGTTAAAGTGGACTACGGAGGCAGCCTTTGGGAAGGTCAGCCAAAGGGGTGCTCAATCCCATCCCTAATCCTTGGTGGCCAGAGCTACAAATCTATAGTCACAGGCATGTTATCACAGTGTTTTTCAGGGCTGGTACTGTGGCACAGCAGGTTAAAGCCCCAGCATGCAGTGCTGGCTCACCATACGGATGCCAGTTCAAGTCCCAGATGCTTCACTTTTGATCCAGCTCCCTGCTAATGCACCTGGGAAAGCAACAGAGGATGGCACAATTCCTTGGGCCCCTGAATCCATGTGGGAGAACTAGGAAGAAGCTCCTGGCTCCTGACTTTGGAATAGTTCTGCTCATGTGGCTGTTTGCAGAGTGAACCAGCAGATGGGAGACTTCTCTCTCTCTTTGTAATTCTTTCAGATAAATAAAATAAAAATAAACCTTTAGAATAAATAAAAATAAAAAAAGAAAGATTATGCCCATAAGGAAAGGTATGTCCCTCTAGGTAAGATCAAACATTAAGACCATCTTATCTAAATTGTCATGCATTTTGAAGTAATTATTAAGACCCTCTCTCCCTTAGTTTGGTTTGAAAAGGAAGGTTTCAAATGTTTACTGTACAAAAAGTCTTTCAGAACCTTGAAGAGGACACATTTTAAACATAGAGCCCACAATGTTTCAATTTCCATGAGCAGTAAATCTGATTTTTAGTACAAAATGTGAATGATGAAAGACTTTAAATAGGTAAAATTGTAAATGGTTAAATTTATAAACTCATTAAATAAAAAGAAGAGGTGATTGCCTACTCCAGACAGTATTTTCGAAAGCATCTGCAAGATTTTATAAAACATTTATCTCTTTTAGGCCTCTAGGACCTTTTCATGAAGATAACCATCATGACTGATAGCAACACAACAAGATGATAGGACTTTTGTAGCATTTGGACATTTGTATTGATAGCATTTTACATCATCATAACATTTAGTACCATTTCACATCTTGACACTACCTTTAATATCACCCAATTAGCCTAATTAGTGGATGTCTCTACAAGATGAAAGAAATATCCTTTGACATTTCCAGGGGCCCAACTGGAAATATCAAAGTCCAAAGAATTTGGAACTTTATTTTTGAATGCCTGCAAAGATGCCAAGAAGGCTTAAAATGTCTGGTAGAAATAGGATCCCTTAACATCTTAATGTAATATAGGCCAGACTTGATCATTGTTCAAAAGTGATCCCTCAAATGCTTTAAAATGAGCATATAATCAAACCACAACTCTTATTAATAATGACTCAGGTGTTTTTTAAACAATTGATCTCTTTGGTCTTTCTCTAAAATGGATAAGTAAAACCTTAAATGAGTTAGCACACAGAATCATCTCATAATTTGAAGCAATTTTAACAGAGAAATAGAGAAGAAAAGAGAGCTTACTGGAGTTGGTAGAAAACTGACAGAGTCACCAATTAAACAAAAAAACTATTAAAAGGAGATGCTTTTAATCTATTTCAGAATTAGCAATTAAGACTATCACCAAATAGTTCTGCTGATTTCCTTGAGTTACATTTTGAATTGATCTTTTAAAAATCTCCAAATCAAGACATTTTCTAAATAAAAGAATATAGCAAATTTCAACCTTAATCTCAAGCAGTCTTGAATAATTTTTCATATATGAACATTTGTAAAAATATATTTAACAAATTTAAATTATTTTATAGACTGTAAATCAGAGATTACAAAATAGGGGCCAGCACTGTGGTGCAGTGGGTTAAAGTCCCAGCCTGTGGCACCAGCATCCCATATGGGCGATGGTTCAAGTCCCAGCTGCTCCACTTCTGATCTAGCTCTCTGTTATGGGCTGGGAAAGCAGTAGAAGATGGCCCACGTCCTTGGGCCCCTGCACCCATGGAGACCTGTAAAAAGCTCCTGGTTCCTGGCTTGGGATCAGATCAGATCAGCTCTGGCCATTGCTGTCATTTGGGGAGTAAACCAGTGGAATGGGCAATCTCTCTCTCTGGCTGTACCTCTCTCTGTAACTCTTTCAACTAAATAAAATAATTCTTTAAATAATCTTCCTAGATTCAAGACAGAAATTCCTTCAAACCCAATATCCAGTTGAATTTTACAACTGAACCAAAATTTCATGCACGAGATCGTTATTTACCAAAGACATCTTTTTGGATTTTAAACTGAATTTGAGCCTAGTTTTTCATCCAGAAAACACCTTGGGCTAATAAAGTCTGGTCAACTATCAGCTACTTGGAACTGTCTGAAACAACTACATCTTCAGGCAGCTCCACGACCCCAACGTTGACTGTGCCCAGTGGCCAGGGTGCCACAGACGAGTTACTCACTAGTGGTTGTTCAACATCACATTCAATTTCATGAAGGAGGACATTCATCAGAGCACATGGGCACCTTCTTGTTGAAGAGATTCCCAATGAGGACAATGTAATAGGTGACAGAATGAAGTGCTAGTGTGGAGAGAGAGTTATGCCTGGAAATAGTAATGAACCCAGTGAGCCAGTTGGTTCGAGCATTATTCCACATAGGTTAGGAGAGCTATCTCCCAGGGTAATGTTTCCATGGGAGGGGCCCTTTATTTCCTTTCCACCCCTTGTGTGGAACATTGCTGGATAGAGGGCTTCATGGGTGTGGAATTCCTGAAATCCTACCAGGACTTTACAAAGGACTTGGTGGCCCACTTGGTGGAGGTCATGAGAAATTCCAATGTGGCCAGGTTAAAATAACAGGCAAGACTTTGTCTCCATGAAGTATTAGCGAAGAGATTTTGGCTGCCGCTAGACAAAGCAGGGGAAAGATAGAAGAAGGCTAGGCATGGGGCATTCTTTCAAGTGAAGTTGCTCAGGACTTGCCACAGTTCTTGAGATTTCTTTGCCAGCACTGCCAAATATATTACTGGAGATGGCTGGAACAGAGGTTTGTCTTCATGTGAGAGAGAATCTAGATGTGATATAGAGTAGCAGTGCGAGATGTGGCTGCATTATGTTAGGTTTTAGGATTTTAGGACTCATAGAAGGATAGGAAGTAGCTAGTTAAAGGTCTTTATGGGCCACTGCTATGGCATAGGGAATAAAGCCTCCACCTGCAGTGCCAGCATCCCATGTGGGTACTGGTTCGTGTCCTGGCTGCTCCACTTCCAATCCAGCTGTCTGCTATGGCCTGGGAAAGGAGCAGAAGATGGCCCAAGTCCTTGGGTCCCTGAATCCATGTGGGAGACCAGGAAGAGGTTCCTGGCTTCTGGCTTCTGATCAGCAGAGCTCCGGCCATTGCGGCCATTTGGGGAGTGAACCAATGGAAGGAAGACCTTTCTCTGTCTCTCCCTCTCTCTGTCTGTAATTATAACTCTCATGTTGGGGTCTCAAGCCTGATGCTAGCCCCTGACCAGCAGGGGCAGCACAAGCCCTCCCCAAAAAGGCAAACGGGAAGGGTAAGGTCGACAGGTGAACACACCACAAGCACCCATGAGTTCTGTCGAAGCAGGAACCACTTTATTGAGGAAGTGTGCAGGCTTATAAAGCTTACAAAAGACATGCACAGTAGGGGAGCCAATCAGTGAAAAGGTCATGCAGGCATGGGTGGACCACACACAGGGGCACCTTAAGCAAAGTATAGAGATCATGCACTGTCCACGTGTCTGGAACTAAAGCAGACCTATCCCTGCCAGTGGTCTGATGATCATACGTAGCTTAATGGCAGCAGCCACAGACACACCCCTCAAACATCCACCAGGCACGATATTGTGATGGAGATTTTAGGCAATGCCCAATACTCTCAAATAAAATAAGTAAAATCTTTTTTTTCTTTTTTGAGAGGCAGAGTTAGACAGTGAGAGAGAGAGACACAGAGATGGGTCTTCCTTCTGTTGGTTCACCCCCCTAAATGGCTGCTACAGCTGGTGCGCTGTGCTGATCTGAAGCCACGAGCCAGGTGCTTCCTCCTGGACTCCCATGCAGTTGCAGGGCCCAAGCTCTTGGGCCATCCTCCACTGCCTTCCCAGGCCACAGCAGAGAGCTGGACTGGAAGAGGAGCAACTGGGACAGAACAAATGCCCCATCAGGGACTAGAAACCTGGGGTGCCAGTGCTGTAGGCAGAGGATTAGCCAAGTGAGCCATGGCACTGGCCAATAAATAAAATCTTGAAAAAGGCCGGCGCCGCGGCTCACTAGGCTAATCCTCCGCCTAGCGGCGCCGGCACACCGGGTTCTAGTCCCGGTCGGGGCGCCGGATTCTGTCCCGGTTGCCCCTCTTCCAGGCCAGCCCTCTGCTGTGGCCCGGGAGTGCAGTGGAGGATGGCCCAGGTGCTTGGGCCCTGCACCCCATGGGAGACCAGGAAAAGCACCTGGCTCCTGGCTCCTGCCATCGGATCGGTGCAGTGCGCCGGCCGCAGCGCGCCGGCCGCGGCGGCCATTGGAGGGTGAACCAACGGCAAAAAGGAAGACCTTTCTCTCTGTCTCTCTCTCTCACTGTCCACTCTGGTGTCAAAAAAAAAAAAAAATCTTGAAAAAAAAAAAAAAGAGGCAGGCTAGAGGGGAATTGAGATTTAGAACCCATGAATTAAGCAAAATATGGCCTGAGGGAAGAAGGTCCTTTCACAGGAAAGAGTCACCCCAACTGAGAACCTAAGTTCTGAGTTCTCTAAGAGGAGACCACGAGAATCCCCAAGCTCGGACTGGTGTCCCAGTTTTAAGCTGTTACAGATAAGCATTTCCCCCAAGAGCAGGAAACTGACTAAACATGCCAGGCCCTAAGAGGGGCATGAACTGGCCCAACCAAATACCCAGGCCCTAAAGGGAGGAAGAAGCCTCATGAGCATCGCCCCAATATGCTTGAGGTGGCAGAGACCTCTCTTACCAAGCCAGGGGGTTGAGAATTAGGTTCGCTGTGGCCTGCAGTGATGAGATCTGGCAAAAGCTCTGTGAATGCATTGAGAAATGAGAAAGTGCAAGCAGATGAGAAAGTGATCTGGAGAGCATCTCTCAGGGCCATCTGAGTCAGAAGGGAAAAGGACATGGTGGGAAAGAGAAGGTGGGGGGGCAGAGACAGTAAAAAGGGAAAAGAGTTCAGAAAGGAGAAGAAAGTCTGGAGAAAGGTTGATATGCACAGCTCTTACCAAAAGGATATGGGAGTGGCTGATTGAGGCCAGTTGCCATTCCCTCACTCCCCCTCACATGGCACACCACACATAAGGAGATGATACGAACTCACAGTCAGACTGAATTTATTCAAAGAAAATGAACTTGCAGAAGTTGACCAGCTGCCAGTGTGCACAAAGACCAAACATGTGGCTGAAGTCCCAGACACCAGCAACCAGGGCCTTATTATATCTTAGGTGGGTTAGGGTAGAGGTGGGGAATAGTAGGTGGAGATGAGCTTCTCCATATAGGTTTTCCAAGTTTTTCAAGGGCTTCCAAACCTGGAGAAGAATGTACGGGGTGAGGTGGGAACAATATAGGATGTGAGACTGAACTGGTCTCTTGAAAGAAGGCAGGGGTAACAAGAACCTAAAATGACTGACGCTTATGTTCTTGTCCCATCATAAGCCAGAGCCAAGAGCCTGGAACTCCATCTGAGTTCCCACACGGATGGCAGAGACACAAGCACTTGGGCTGCTTTCCCAGGTGCATTAGTGTTGTGGGCTAGCTTAGGCTCAAACTTCAATTTCATGCTCTTGCCTTTTACTTAAAGAAGAATTCTAAGTTCAGGCACAAATACAACATGCAGCATGATGAGGCTTATTGATAGTGAGAATACATAGGAACAAATAGTCTTTAGTAAAGCAGAGTGTGGCAGGAAGGGGAAAGACAGACTTCCATACCAGGCTCTTCTGTGTCCACGAGGGGAGAGAGAACAAGCATGCAGTCCCCTTCACCAAGCTTCTTATGAGCTTCCAAAAGGGCAGTGGTTACATAGTCTGCTTGACATGTGGGTGATAGGACTACCTGGGGGTGGAGGAGGTATGGCTTTCAGCTCATGAACTATCTATCTACCTTCGTTTTTCCACATCATGAGCAGGGAGCTGGATTGGAAGTGGAGCAGCTGAGACTGCAACCAACATGCAGGTGGGATTGCTTGCATGTAGAGGTGGCTTAACCCATAGTGCCACAACACTGGCCCTGATATGGACATATCATTAACTAAAGTCTTTCTCATTTTCAATTCCTCAGTTATTACATAATATACTTTTTCTGTCTTAGTAACCACAATTATCATTTTAAAATCAAAGTCTAGACATTTTAATTATAAAAATAATACATGGGTTGGCATTGTGATTCTGCAGTTTGAGCTGTTGCTTAGAATACCAGTATCCCATAACAGAAAGCCTGATATGAGTCCTGCCTGCTCTTCTGTTCCAGCTCCCTGATAATCCAGTTTCCTGGTAATGCACCTGGAAGGACAGAAAGTGACCCAAGTGCCTAGATCCCTGTTGCTGTGGATTCATTTCTGAGAGGAAGAGCGTGGTGGGGGAAAGAGGTGCAGAGTCACCACACAGACCCCAGGAGTCAGGTGAAAGCAGGCCTGAGGCAAGCAGTTGCTACAGCTGCTTATATAGTAAGGCAGCCAATCCAGTCAAGGGGCGGTCTATGCCCTAACCAATCACAGCCTGTTGCCAGGCAGTTTCCAAAGCCATCCTATCACAGCCTGTTGCCAGCCAGGCTCTGTTGCCAGGCAGTTTCTGAAACCATCCAATCACAGCCTGTTGTCAGTCAGGCTCTGTTGTCATGTGGTTTCTGAAGCCATCCAATCACAGCCTGTTGCCAGGCAGTTTCTGTTGCCAGTGGCCATCTTGGCATGACCTTCTCGTTCCACCACATTGATCCCTATCACCTATGTGGGAGACCCACATGGGATTCCTGGTCTCTGGCTTTATCCTAGACCACCCTAGATATTGAAGCCATTTCTGGAAGAAAACAGTAGATGGAAGCTCTCTCTCTCCCTCATGCCCTCAACTTCTCCCTCTCTCTCTCCCTCTCTACCTTTAAAAGTACATCTTCATAACAACACACATATTAGCTATTAAAGACTGCAGAAGAGTATAAAATGAAAGCATGACTCCCTGCATTCTATACTAGTCATATTTTCCAGAACAAACTACTCTTAACTATTTCCTACATTATCTTCTGAGATTTCTATATGCATATATACAAGAGTACTTTAAAGTATCATGAAAATGTAATCAAATGATTAAGTCTAATTTGCTGTAATTAATTTCTTTTTAAATTTTTATTTTTATTTATTTGAAAAGCAGAGGCTGGCACTGCGGCTCACTAGGCTAATCCTCCACCTAGTGGCGCCGGCACACCGGGTTCTAGTCCCGGTTGGGGCGCCCGATTCTGTCCCGGTTGCCCCTCTTCCAGGCCAGCTCTCTGCTGTGGCCAGGGAGTGCAGTGGAGGATGGCCCAGGTGCTTGGGCCCTGCACCCCATGGGAGACCAGGAAAAGCAC
This sequence comes from Oryctolagus cuniculus, assembly GCF_051225735.1. Lineage (NCBI taxonomy): Eukaryota > Metazoa > Chordata > Mammalia > Lagomorpha > Leporidae > Oryctolagus > Oryctolagus cuniculus. The sequence goes on from NC_142879.1 coordinate 114,644,141, forward strand.
CTGGCTCCTGGCTCCTGCCATCGGATCAGCACAGTGTGCCGGCCGCGGCGGCCATTGGAGGGTGAACCAATGGCAAAGGAAGACCTTTCTCTCTGTCTCTCTCACTGTCCACTCTGCCTGTCAAAAATAAAAAAAAAAGAAAAGCAGAGTTACAGAAAGGCAGAGACAGAGAGAGTGAGAGTGAAAGCGAGGTCTTCCATCTGTTGGTTCACTCCCCAGATGGCCACAATGGCTGGAGCTGAGCAGATCCAAAGCCAGGAGCTTCTTCAGGTCTCCCATATGGGCACAGGGGTCCAAGGACTTGGGCCATCTTCCACTGCTTTCCCGGGTCATAGCAGAGAGCTGGATCAGAAGTGGAGCAGCTGGGACTTAAACAAGTGCCCAATGGACACAGCAGGTGACAGCTTTACCTGCTGCACCACAATGTCGGCCCTTGTAACTAATTCCAAAGTCCATGCATACAAGAAGGTTTCAAAACCATTTGTGTAGTGTGTATTATGAAAAGAGGTGAATGAATTACAAGTTTTGCACCAAAATAATGTCATCTTTAATTCTATTTCTCATGAACTTTTTGAAGTGCCTTCATAAAGATATTTGTGCAGAGGGCTGGCATTGTGGCATAAATGGGTTAAACCACCACCTTTAATGCTGACATCACTTATGGGCACTAGTTTGTGTCCCAGCTGCTCCACTTCTGATCCAAATCCCTGTTTATGTGCCTGGGAAAGCAGTGAAAGATGACCTGGTAGAAGCTCTTGGCTCCTGGCCCCTGGCCCCTGGCTCCTGGCTCTTGGATTTGGCCTGGCTCAGCCCCAGCCATTGCAGCCACTTGGGGAGCAAATCAGCAGATTCACAGGGAGAGATGGAACAGCTCTCCTTGCCTGTCTCTCTGCCTTCTGAATGAAATGACAATGAGTAAACAGCACTTTATAAAGAGAGACATATGCATGTGTCCTTTTTTTTACAAAGGGGCATTTTTTCTGTACCTTGTTTTTTTTTTTTTTTTAAAGATTATTTATTTGCAATTCAGAGTTACATAGAGAGAGGAGAGGCGAAGAGAGAGAGAGAGGTCTTCCATCCAATGGTTCACTCCCCAGATGGCAGCAACGGCCAGAGCTGCGCTGATCCCAAGCCAGGAGCCAGGAGCTTCTTATAGGTCCTCCACATGGGTGCAGAGGCCCAAGGAGTGGGGCCATCCTCTACTGCTTTCCCAGGCCATAGCAGAGAGCTGGATTGGAAGTGGAACAGCTGGATCTTGAACCAGCGCCCATATGGGATGCTAGCGCTTCAGGCCAGGGCGTTAACCCACTGCACCACAGGGCCAGCCCCTGTACCTTGTTTTACATAAGTACTCTGTCCCTACACCATTTTTCAGACCTATTACATATTTAGTATTTGACTGTACAGATATAGCATAATGCATTTTACCACTTCTCTGTCAATATACATTTAGGTTGCTTCTGATTTATTCCCATCTTCAACAATACTACAAAGACCTGACTTGGTCTTTATGTATTTGACCAAATATATGTTAGATAAATTTGCAGTTGAATCCTAGCAAAGGGCATTTACATTTAAAGAACTTTGATCTGCTAAACTATCCTCCAAAGAGAGTACTGTGTTATTCTCCTGCCAATATGAGTGCAAGGGCCTGTTTCCCCACACCTTCCAAAAGTGTGTGTGATCAGAGTCAAAATCCCTTCCGATGCTTCCAATTTCCCATTTCTTCTGCTCTCTGTCTTCAACTTTTCTTTCCCTCTTTTTAGGTCTCTGATCACACTTGGCTTTTGCCAAACTAATCTGTGAATATGTTCTGCAATTATTTCCTCTCTACTTACCTTCTACACTGCCTTCTCTCACCCTCCAACCTCACTTTTCCTGCTCACAAACTTCCCTGATAGTTTCCCTGCTGCTCGGCACAACTGAACAGAAAGCAGGTGCTCGCTCTTTCCCTGGTCTCCCAACCTGCCATCCTCTTCAACCAACAGAGAATGTTAATCAGGAAACATGGGAATAATTTCATAGGAAATAACACTGCCTGTGGTGCTGGCATCTAATACAAATATCTTCTATAGGAGTATGGTTTTGCATTTCATTACGCCCATTCTCTACTGCTTATAAACATCATCATATGAAAAAACAGAAATGAGAGTTAACTATATCAGAAATTATGTCAGAAATTAACTCTGAATTTTAAAAAGCTATAATATACATGGTTAATTTTGGCAATCTGCACAAATGACCTGCGTCCTATTACTTTTTGCTTTTGAGTACTTCCCAACCTCTCTACTGACCTCCACCTCCTCCCTCCTCTTTCACTCCTACTCCCTTTCTACACCACTGCCCCCTTTGCCCCTGAAGCTCTCTCCCTTTGGAAGCAGTCTTGTAGACTGACATTCAATCATGTGAGAAATGTTATTTATTTCAAAATGGTTCTGTAGGACAGGCCTGAATGGTATCTGATGGCAATCAACTGGCCTTCTAATAACCCTTAAATATGTTTCCAGCATACATGGGGCCAATATTGAGGCATAATATGTAAAGCCACTGCCTGTGACACTGACATCCCACATGGGCTGTGGTTCATGTCGCAGCTACCCTACTTCTCATCCAGCTCCCTGGTAAGGTGCCTGAGAAAGTATCAGAGGATAGCCCAAGTGCTTGTGTCCCTGCTTCTTCATGGGAGACGTGGATGAATCTCCTGGCTCCTGCTTTGATCCAATCCAGAGTTCGCTATTGTAGCCACTGAGGATGTGAACCAGTGGATGGAAGATTGATATCTGTGTGTGTGTGTGTGTGTGTGTGTGTTTATCTTTTCCTCTAACTCTGCCTCTCAAATAAATAAATTTCTTTTTTTTTTTTTTTAACAGAGTGAACAGTGAGAGAGAGAGACAGAGAGAAGGGTCTTCCTTTTGCTGTTGGTTCACCCTCCAATGGCCGCTGTAGCTGGCATGCTGTGGTCGGTGCACCACACTGATCCGAAGGCAGGAGCCAGGTGCTTCTCCTGGTCTCCCATGGGGTGCAGGGCCCAAGCACCTGGGCCATCCTCCACTGCACTCCCTGGCCACAGCAGAGAGCTGGCCTGAAAGAGGGGCAACTGGGACAGAATCTGGCACCCTGAACAGGACTAGAACCCAGTGTGCTGGTGCTGCTAGGCAGAGGATTAGCCTGTTGAGCTGTGGCGCCGGCCACAGATAAATAAATTTCTTTTAAAAAGTTTTAGAAAGGGGTCCACACTATGGTGCAGCTAGTTGAAAACATCCCTTGTAACACTGGCATCCCATATAGGTACCAGTCCTGGTGGCTCCATTTCACATCCAGTTCCTTGCCAATGGTCTGGGATCAAGTACTTGGGCCACTACACCCAAGTAGGAGATCTGGCCCCTGGCTCCTGGCTCCTGGCTCCTGGCTCCTGGCCTCAGTCTAGCACAGCAGAGGCTGTTGTGGCTATTTGGGGAGTGAACCAGAAGATGAAGATCTCTGTCTTAGAATAAAAAAAAGAGGGGTTAGCACTGTGGTGCAGTAGGTTAATCCTCCACCTTCTGCACTGGCATCACATATGGGTGCCGCTTCTAGTCCCGGTTGCTCTTCTTCCAATCCATCTCTCTGCTGTGGCCTGGGAAAGTAGTAGAAGATAGCCCAAGTCCTTGGGCCCATGCACCCATGTGGGAGATCCAGGAAAAGCTCCTGGCCCCTGGCTTCAGATCAGCAAAGCTCCGAACATTGCAGCCAACTGGGGAGTGACCCAGCAGATGAAAGACCTTTCTCTCTATCTCTCTCTCTGCTGATAACTCTACCTCTCAAATAAATAAAAAAAAATCTTTTTAAAAAAATCGAAAAAAGACTAAAATTAAGGAGAACAAATAAAAAAAGCCCCTCTCTCATTCTGCCTTTCTGTTTAAAGAAACTGACCACAAATATTCTGACTCAATTTGACATGCGATGGAGCCAAGAAAGCTACTGCTGACTTTGTCTAGTGCCTCCTCAATCCCTTTCTGCAGAAAAAACAATTCCTCTTGCTTTCCAAGCACCCAAAGCCAAAATGACCAGTGCTACCCAGTTTAACTCTGTTAAGGCTGCTCCAGCATTGAAGGAAAGAAGGAGGAAGGGACACAAATTCATGGTGCTTTAGATCATAGTTTCAGACCAGAATCTCATGGTTGGGGGGTGGGTGCTTTCTCAAGATGGGAGTCTCAGGTGGTGAAGCAAGTAAAGCTGCCTCCTGCAGTGCTGGCATCCCATGTGGGTGCTGGTTTGAGTCCCAGCTGCTCCACTTTGGACCCAGCTCTCTGCTATGGTCTGAGAAAGCAGTAGAAGATGGCCCAAGTCCTTGGTTCCCTGCACCCATGTGGGAGACCCAGAAGAAACTCCTGGCTCCTGACTTCAGATGGGCACAGCTCCAGCCATTACAACCAGTTGGGGAGTGAACCAGCAGATGAAAGACCTCTCTCTCTCTCTCCTTCTCTCTGTGTAATTCTGATTTTCAAATAAATAAATCTTTAAAAAAAATGAGAGAGAGGAAGAGTACCCACAGCAATAATCTACACTGTAGAGAACATAGGATTATAACTTGTCTAAAATGGAAGGCAATTCAAAATTGCTATTATTCCATGGTCATTTTCATTTTTTCTTATGTTTAATATCAAGATAGCATATATATATATTATTATATATTATGCAATCTTAGGTAAACATTTTTAAAATGTTTAAGTAGAAATGCAAATGGATAACTGGATGACATGGAGTTCTATGTTTATGATTGCTTCTGTCAATTCTAGTTCATGGGATTAGAGCTGTTGCTGGATTAGGAATGCTTAAATATTTATCCATTGACTTCACACTAGTATTTACTGTCAGGCAATATTCTTTGGGTAGATTGCTCTTTCTTGCCAAATTGAAATTTAAATGGGGACAAGAAACATATTTGCCTTGAAATTAACTCAGCATCTGGACAGAGTAAGTCTCTTAGTTCAGTGAATAAATGAGGATATAGAAACAAGCAAATAAGAGTTGTGACCCCCAAGAACTGCCTAGTAGGGGAGACAAGGAAATAGAAATCTATTTGGAGACTGTCACAATTAGGGTTGAAGTGTATAAACAGGAACCATCCAGGCCAACAGGTCAAATGATCACCCTTGCTATGGAAGGCATTCCATTCATTTATTTAATAAGTGTTTATTGAGCAATCTTCTGTGTTGTGTGTGGAAAGAACTGCCAGCCACTTGATTTCCCTAGAAATTGAAGTAAGAGACACTGAAGTACCAGATACAGGCAGGGAGACTGGGCTGAATCACAAAAGGCTTTGCACACAAAGGTAAGGAAAATAAAAGACAGGGGGTAAATTAGTCTATTAAAGATAATTTAGTAGGATCCACGCAGAGGTACTGTGGCAGTGAGAATGAAGAAAAGGCAAATATTACATTGAGATCTACCTGTAGAATCAATGGGAGTTCAATGCTTAATATGGTGGATGAAGGCAGGTAGAAACTCATGTGTAAATCTTAATTTGGATTTTATTTTTAAAGGACAAGATGTTCTCACCACATTAATGTTCATCAGTAACAAAAGGCTACCTCCAATCAACTTAAAAAGTTTGCATAAATCTGGAATGCATTCTCATGGGTAAATGATATGTATAAGCCCTATATAAATCATCAAGCCTATCATGTTAACTGCTACCAAATACAATGGTCCTCACTATGATGCAGTTACTTAGAAATTAAAAAACATGGGGTCAGCACTGTAGTGTAGTGGGTAAAGCCTCTACCTGCAGCGCCAGCATCCCATATGTGAACCAGTTTAAATCCCAGCTTCTCCACTTCTGATCCAGCTCTCTGCTGTGACCTGGAAAAGCAGTAGAAGATGGCCCAAGTCCTTGAGCCCCTGCACCCACATTGGAGATCCAGAAGAAGCTCCTGACTCCTAGCTTCAGATCAGCTTAGCTCTAGCCATTGCAGCCATCTGGGGAGTGAACCAGCACATCAAAGATATTCTCTCTCTTTTCTCTCTCTCTTTCTCTCTCTCTCTCCCTCTCTGAAGTTCTGCCTTTCAAATAAGTAAATAAAATCTAAAAAATGCTGATGAGAAACTATTTTTAAAGAAAAGAAACTAGAAGACATAATCAGTGGCTATACAAACAACCTAAATAAAAATAAAATTCAAAATCTCACAAAATTACATAATTCATAGCTGAATTTGGAATACCTCACTAAGTCACAGTTCATGCATCCAGCAATCTCATGTACTCAAAGTACAATGAGCAGGACATATGTAAAAATGTTCCCAGAATAGTCAAAATATGCATTATAAAGTCCAAGTGAGGTGTCCTGCCACTGGCTCAGCATCATGGCTCTTAAACTGGTTCCTAAACTGGCTCCTCTGGCAGGCGTGAGTGGGCACAAAGAGAAGAAGAAAGCAGTTGATGTGATCTGTGACTAAGTGGAAAGGGCTCCAAGAACAGTGATGCAGAGCTCTGTGGCCCCTAGCTGGATGTAATGTGCAGGCAGGCATTTTGATTTCTGGGAGACTACCATGCTCTGAGTTGTCATGGGACCATCAGAACTGAGCAGAATCAACACATTCAAGGCCAACATCTACAATTCATCTAGTGATAATGGAGCACAGGAGCTTGGCTTTTTTTTTTTTTTTATTTATTTATTTTTTATCTTTTATTTAATGAATATAAATTTCCAAAGTACGATTTATGGATTACAATGGCTTCCCCCCCCATACCGTCCCTCCCACCCACAACCCCCCCCTTCCCACTCCCTCTCCCCCTCCATTCACGTCAAGATTCATTTTCGATTATCTTAATATACAGAAGATCAGCCTAGCATACCTTAAGTAAGTATTTCAACAGTTTGCTCCCACACAGAAACATAAAGTGAAAAATAATAGATGATTTTTTTTAAATGATGATGAAATCAGATCAGACCTATTGTCATGTTTAATCCCAGTGAGAGTCAAGTTGGGAATTGATAATTTTTTTTTTTTTACAGAAGATCAGTTTAGTGTACATTAAGTAAAGATTTCAATCGTTTGCACCCCCATAGAAACACAAAGTGAAATATACTGTTTGAGTACTCGTTATAGCATTAAGCCTCAGTGTACAGCACGTTAAGGACAGAGATCCTACATGAGGAGTAAGTGCACAGTGACTCCTGCCGTTGACTTCACAAATTGACACTCCTGTTTATGGCATCAGTAATCTCCCTATGCACCAGTTATGAGTTTCCAAGGCTATGGAAGCCTTTTGAGTTCTCCGACTCTTATCTTGTTTAGACACGGTCATAGTCAAAGTGGAGGTTCTCTCCTCCCTTCAGAGAAAGGCACCTCCCTCTTTGAAGACCTGTTCTTTCCACTGGGATCTCACTCACAGAGATCTTTTTGCCAGAGTGTCTTGGCTTTCCATGCCTGAAATACTCTCATGGGCTTTTCAGCCAGATCCGAGTGCCTTCAGGGCTGATTCTGAGGCCAGAGTGCTATTTAGGACATCCGCCATTCTATGAGTCTGCTGAGCATCTCACTTCCCATGCTGGACCACTCTCCCCTTTATCCATTCTATCGGTTGGTGTCAGCAGATACTAGACTTGCCCATGTAGGAGCTTGGCTTTATGGGTACAACTAAGCCTCACTCCCTTGCTATATCTTTGTTTGGAGCCACTGGAACTGGAGAGCACATGGGGTCAGAGGGGGTAGAGGAGCATGGTGTGTGGGGGTCTAAATGTGGCAGCAGTGTGCAGAGGGAGATGTGGAGGAGGAGGAGAAAACCAAGAGCATCTAACACTAGGGGCATAAGGATCAGAGGAGGAAGGGAGACAGGATGACTTGTCTGCATTATGCCTGGTACTCTCCTGGGTATAATTGATACAACATGAATGATGTGAATATAGTGCTTACCCTAAAGACACTTCAGTCCTGGGGGACAGGTGACAAGGACATAGACAATTACAAAACAGTGTGATAAAAGGTGTAGGTGCACAACAGAATCACCTACATCATTTGTGGATTTCATGTCCATGTCAGGTAAGAACAACTGGGCTAAGGTCAAATCTCAGAGGGATGAGAGCCCAGAAATGACACAGCTGTCTGAAAAGAAAATAGGCAGGTGATAGGCAGAGGCTTGGTAACTGAAGCTGGGGCCAGAGCCTGGATCCTGATTGACTGGAGGCTGTCAAACTGTCATTAACCTGTACCAGGCTGAGATATCCTGGCTTCTATCCTGGTGCTCATGTCTGTAGAGAGGCATAACAAGAAAGAGAAACTCACCTCTGGCTGTGGTTGACCAGAGGGACTGTGGGAGGTCATCCATTTGAGGCCAGAATTGTTTTACCCTGAGGTTTCCTCATTCATGGGAAGGCTCTTTTTTCTTTTCTTTTCTTTTTCCTTTCCTTTCCCTTTCCCTTTCCCTTTACCTTTCCCTTTTCCTTTTCCTTTTCCTTTTGACAGGCAGAGTTAGACAGAGAGAGACACAGAGAAAGGTCTTCCTTCCATTGGTTCACCCCCCCAAATGGCCGCTATAGCTGGTGAGCTGTGCCAATCCAAAGCCAGGAGCCAGGTACTTCCTCCTGGCCTCCCATGCGGGTGCAGGGCCCAAGCACTTGGGCCATCCTCCACTGCACTCCTGGGCCACAACAGAGAGCTGGACTGGAAGAGGAGCAGCCAAGACAGAATCCGGTGCCCCAACTGGGGCTAGAACTTGGAGTACCGGAGCCGCAGGTGGATATTTTCTTTTTTGCATTAAACTCTCCTGCCACCAGATCTCCCACATACCCACAGAGGGCAGATGATAATGACTTATTGAATGAACAGAATCTTGAGGTGTCAACTAAATAGAAGACTCATGAGTCAATACTCACCTTATGGGTGTACTGCAATATGAGAAAATTGAGGCAGGGGATTTTGGTCACACTCAACCTAAGAGTCCTTAAAAATCAAAATAAATAAGAGCTGGTACTGTGGTACAGCGGGTTAAAGATCTGGGCTGAAGCACTGGCATCCCATATGGGCACTGGTTCGAGTCCTGGCTGCTCCTCTTCTGATCCAGCTCTCTGCTTTGGCCTGGGATAGCAGTAGAAGAAGGGTAAAGTTTTTGGGCTCCTGCACCCAAGGGGGAGACCTGGAAGAAGCTCTTGGCTCCTGGCTTCAGATCAGTGCAGCTCCAGCTGGTGCAGCACCAGCTGGTACAACTCCAGCCATTGAGGCCATCTGGAGAGTGAACCATTAGATGGAAGACCTCTCTCTCTGTTTCTACCTCTCTCTGTAACTCTGTCTTTCAAATAAATTAAATATTTTTTTAAAAAAGCAAAATAAATAAATAAATAAATAATCCCTTTCACAGCTCAGAAGTACCCAGCTGCCAACCTCCATAGTATATGCTTCCAAAAAAATGACAAATCCCCTAAGACTAGAGGTGGGCAAGCACTATCTTTGCACTTTCAAAACCCCATGAGGAGAAAAAGCCCCACCCCACTAGAACCCATTTGTCCAGGATATAGCAGAAGCCTCAGAGGCTGGCCTCACTGCACATTTGCCAACAGGGTAGGCAGGGCCCAGAAGGCGTGAAGATATTTGTGGCCTCATGATGCTGGCTCCAGCTGTTGACACACAAAGAATGGGTGATAGGCAGGCATTTGAGCTAGCCCTGCATCTGCCTGGTCAGCACTTTAGTACGCATGGACCAAATCTGCATCTGGAGTGCCTGCTGAGGCCAGGGGATACGTGGGGACCTACAGCCAAAGGAAGTTTGAAGCACCAGCTTCAAGGTTGGAGAGTTGCCATAGCAACAACACTTTTAGGGGTTGATGTGACAGGGACAGCCCTGGGAAGGTGAGCTGGTCTCCTGACCCCATGTCTTTCCCTTTATGCTCCTCTGACCTACAACGTGAATGAGGCTCTGACAGAGGGAGAGTGGGGCATGGGATTTGCAAGGCAGACAGATGAGCAAGTGAAGCAATCTGACTTCTTACCTGGCACAACTAGAGAAGAGGAGAGATTTGCAGGCTAGAAACAGAGCAGAGAGACAGCAAAATAATACATCCCTGTTGCCCCTTCCCCAAGATGCACAATTGACCTCTTCTTAAATCAGAATTGATGGTAGTAGTGATGTTGGAAATTGTCAGTGAAGGGCCCAATGTGGCTAATTTTCTGTTTGTCTTTCCTGTAAAAGGTATAGCAAATGATATCTACTTAAAACATACACATAGCTTGAGGCCTGACTGAGAGTTCTTGCAAAATATAAGTACACCTTGTGAACTTGAAAGATGCTAACTGTGTGGCCTCTCACTGGGGATTTGGAGTTCTGTAATTAGAGCTGGATTTTGTCACTGGTGGTGCACACTGTTGTCTCTACTAGAGTCCATGGCCACTCTTATGGCATTTACCCTGGTTGGACATTTCCTCAGATTCCCAGCTGAAAGGCACCAAACATGAATGCCTTTAGCTAAAGAGTGAAATCTATCTGAACTGCAGCAGATTGTGATTGGATAGATTTTTATTGTAGAATTTCTACCAGAAATCACCTTCATCAAAGCATGCTTTGTTCTGACTTTATCATACACAGTGATGGAGCAAGGACAAAAGCCTTGGATCCATGATGACCTCTTACATAGCAACAAGCAGGCCCCTGTTTTTCGGCCTTGCCAATACAGCGCCACCCTACTTTAACCAGGCCTGTCCTGCCTTGACTTTTGGACACATTACTATCAGAAGACTCCTGCTGTCAGCCCGAGATCTCTCTCACTCCTCCTCTCAAGCTATCTCCCCATATCTCAGCTGCTCAGCCTCAGAGTCCAGTCTCAGCCTGAACCTCTCCCAGCTCACACTGTTATCTCAAAGGACCCTGAAATCTAGCCCAAACTCTCCCTCTTTCTCATCAGCCCAGCATTAGCTCACATCTCGAAGCCCATTGCCTACAGTGCTAGCATCCCATTCAGGCACTGGTTCAAGTCTCAGCAGCTCTACTTTTGATCCAGCTCTCTGCTATGGCCTGGGAAAGCAGTGGAAGATGGCCCCTGTGCTTGGGTCCCTGCACCCACAGGGGAGAACTGAAAGAAGCTCCAAGGCTCCTGGCTTTGGACTGGCCCATCTCCAGCTGTTACGATTATTTGGGGAATGAACTAGTGGATGGAAGACTTTCTCTCTGCCTTTGCCTCTATGTCACTCTGCTTTTCAAATAAATAAATAAATCCTTTTTTAAAAATGTTTTATGGGGCTTATTAATGTATGATTAATCAACATTTCTAGTTTCCTTATATAATGTCAATTATAGTATAATATTCTGCTATTAACTTTTAACTCTGTTCATTGTTTAGGATGACAACACAATTTGTTATCTTTGGCTTTGTTACATGTTTTTCTTTTAAAATATTTATTTATTGGTATGTCTGAGTTACATAGAGAGAGAAGGAGAGGCAGAGAGAGAGAGCAAGGTCTTCCATCCACTGGTTCACTCCCCAGTTGGCTGTAATGGCTGGAGCTGTGCCAATCCAAAGCCAGGAACCAGGAGATTCTTCCAGGTCTCCCATGTGGGTGCAGGGTCCCAAGGACATGGGCCATCTTCTGCATCTTCCCAGGCCATAGCAAAGAACTGGATCAGAAGTGAAGCAACCAGGACATGAACCAGTGCCTATATGAGATGCCAACATTGCAGGCAGCACCTTTACCCACTATTCCACAGGGCCAGAATTGTTACATATTTTTCTTTTGAGCTTTATGCCTCCTGCCTGGCAGAATTTTTCAGAAGTATAATTCCCAGCATAATACTCCTGGCCTGGCACTTTGAGATAGTGAATTCTGGCTACATAACAAATATAGCTAAGTTTATTAATGGACTGCAAGTAAAACTAGCCTGAAGACCATTCCTTCTAAACCCTCATTGTTGCTCAAAGTTGGCTAAAAATGTGCTCACACTGACCCCTTCTCATCAAATGTTTCTCTCTTACATGGGTCTGGATCAAAAACCAAGTCAAATAAAACCTGGAAAAATTGGAACATGATCAGCTGCATTTTCATAAATGGATTTTGGTCACAAAGAGGAAACAAAAATCAAGATGCAATGAGTCATTAGTGTCAATCCTAAATCAGGTTCGATGAAGCAGGATGGTTATAAAGGAAGGGATTTTTGATGAATTATTATTTGATAGTAACTATAACAGAACATTCTGTCAGAACTATATCCTCTGGAGAGGGCTTCCATTTTGAAGAGGAGATGCTACCTTGATGTGATACTTAGTGTTCTCCTACCTAATGATAGAAATTTTGTACAGCACCCACAGTGAACTTCTGAGGAAGTTTTTTGACATTGTTGTTCCTGAGAAGCTGGGATTAGGATGCAGAGCACTAATTCAAACTTTGGAAAAATAAAATTACCGATGCTGTAAGATTGATCTGGGCATTGCCATGTGAGGCTGGCTGATATGTCTCAGAATAACAGTCACTTGTGTACTGCAGGACGCAGAGTAGCTCACTTTTGGCCAACCCAGCACAATACACACAACTCACTGTGTGTGCGTCCACTCCTGGAGCAAAGGTTACTGACTCATTTTGGGCTCTCTGGGAGATATTAAGCCATAGTATTTGATAACCAAAATGTTACTTTGAAGCTATAATGTTTAATCCAGTCACCTTGCAACGAGACCACTCTGGGACACATATATGTGAATAATTATATGATATTGAACAGCTAGATCTGACCAATGTCCCTTTAGCAGAGGGGGGAACACCCATTCCATGTCATAGAAAGCCCATGGGTCTGACCTTGCTAAGGCGACTGCAAATGAGACTTGAAATTCAATAAACCTGTAGCAGGCTAAATCTTTTTAAAAAAAGATTTATTTATTTACTTATTTATTTGAAAAGGAGAGAGGGAGAGAGGGAGAGAGAGAGAGAGATCTTCCATCCATTGTTTCACTCCCCTAATGGCCACAATGGCTGGAGCTGGGCCAATCCAAATCAGGAGCCAAGAACTTCTTCTGGGTATCCTGAGCAGGTACAGGGCCCCAGGACTTGGGCCATCTTCTACTGCTTTCCCAGGCCATAGTAGAGAGCTGAATTGGAAGTGGAGCAGTTGGAACTTGAACCAGTGCCCATATGGGATGCTGGCACTGTAGACAATGGCTTTACCTGCTATGCCACAGTGCCAGCATCCCAAATGGGCACTGGTTCAAGTCCTAGCTGCTCCACTTCTAATCCACTCTCTGCTATGGCCTGGGAGAAGAGTGGAAGATGGCCCAAGTACATGGGCTCCTACACCTGTGTGAGAGACCTGGAAAAATCTCCAGGGCTCCTGGCTTTGAACCAGCTCAGCTTCTGCCATTGATGCCATCTGGGCAGATAACCAGCAGATGGAAGACTTCTCTCTGCCTCTGCCTCTCTGTAACTCTGCCTTTCAAATAAATAAATAAATCTAAAAAAAAAAGCTGCACAGAAACTGGCTGTGCAATCCTTCTCATAATGCAGAGGATCTCTACAGCTAAACCCAAGACTAGAAACTTTATCTGAAGCAATGCCTACAGGGGCTGGCGTTGTAGTGTATCAGGTAAAACTGCCAACTTCTACTCAGTATCCCATATGGATGCTGGTTAGTCACAGCTGCTCTACTTCTGATCCAGCTCCCTGCTAATGGCCTTGCAAAAGCAGCACAAGGTGACTCAAGTACTTGTTCCCCTACCACTCATGTGGAACACCCTGAAGAAGCTCCTAGCTTCGTCATGATCAATCCCTGGATTATGCAACCATCTGAGAAGTGAACCAGCAATGAAAAAACTCTGTCTCTCTTTCTTTCTCTGTTAACTTCACTATTATGTAAATAAATAACTAATAAAAGAAATACCTAAAACTTTGTCTCCTTTCATTCTTACAATACCCCAGTCAGACAGCCATTGTTCCTTTTCCCTGAGGTTTGAGGAATAACAAGAAATAGGGGCAATTGAAACAAAACTTCCATAATACAAAATCAGGGCTCAGCCTCTTGTCTGTGTCTCTTAGCCCAAAGCTTTCTTGCCTGTATGGTATCGAAAAAATTTGGGACCAATGCTGTGGCATGGTAGGCTAAGCCTCTACCTGCAGTGCCAGCATCGCATATGGATGGTTCTAGTCCCAGCTGCTCCACTTTTGATCCAGCTCCCTGCTAATGGCTTTGGAAAGCAGCAGAAGATGGCCCATGTCTTTAGGCCTCTACATCCATGTGGAAAGAATTTCCTGGCACCTGGCTTCAGATCAGCTCAGCTCTGTCCATTGTGGCCATTTGGGGAGTGAATCAACTGGTGGAAGACTCTCTCTCTCTCTCTTTTTCTCTATCTCTATCTCTATCTCTCTCCCTCCCTGTCTGTAAACTCTGCCTCTGAAGTAAATAAATAAATAAATCTTTTTTTAAAAAAAGGGAGTGATACAGCTGGCCTGACAAGCTAGTAATCACTGGACAAAAGAAGTCATTTGTTTCTGCAATAGATAAAACCCTGTTAGCCAAAATTGTCTGGAAAGGTTTATTTAGGGGAGTTTCAGATCAGGTAAGAAAAATCCAAGTCTGGGAAGTAAATAACTACCATTTACACATAAACCCCAGACAAATTAAGCTCACCTGTACATCATAAAAATTCCCTAAAGAACATGTCATCGCCACCAATAAAAGGAAGATCACAAGCACCACTGAACAATCGGGAACTTGGACAAAGCTCAACATGCACCTGTCAGCCCCAATTTTAATCTATAAAAACATTTACCTCTAACTTCTTGGGGAGCCCTGAAATTAAGCGAAAAGTTCTCATCTCCTTACTTTGGACTTTGCCATAAACACCTCAAGCTACCATCACTCAGTGTCAGTGATTGGCTTACTGTGTGTTGTGCAAGCACATATAGGTTAGGAAGTTCTTTTTGTTTTATTTTTTGTTTCTGTTTTAAAGATTTATTTATTTCTTTGAGACTCAGAATTACACAGAGAGAGAAGGAGAGGCAGAGAGGGAGAGGGAGAGAATAAGAGAGAGAGAGAGAGAGAGGTCTTCCATCTGCTGGTTCACTCTCTAATTGGCTGCAATGGCTGAAGCTGCACTGATCTGAAACCAGGAGCTTCTTCTGGGTCTCCCATGTGGGTGCAGGGGCCCAATTGACCTAGGGCATTTTCCACTGCTTTCCCAGGCCAAAGCAGAGAGCTGGATCAGAAGTGGAGTAGCTGGGACTCAAAGTGGTGCCCATATAGTATGCCAGCACTGCAGGCAGTGATTTTTATCCGCTATGCCATGGGGCAGGTCCTGGTTAGGGGATTCTATAACAACATTGCCAATGAGTTTGGGGAGATTATTCTGCATAGGAGCAGAGATGGTACTTGAAACCCAGGCATGCTGACATAGAATGTAGGCATCTCAAGCAGTGTTCCAATCACTATGCTAAATCCCATTCCCTTAGTTTGTTAAATTAACTTTCTACTTGAATGCCAGAGAGACTGAGAAGACAGAGGAGATGATCCATCTGATGGCTCACTCCCCAAATGCCCAGAATGTCTGGGGCTGAGTGAGGCCAAAGCCAGGATCCAAGAACTCATTCCAGGTCTCCCTCATGGCTGGCATGGATCTGAGTGGCTTAGCCTCCAAGGGTGCCCATTAGCAAGATGATGGGATTAGAAGAGCCAGGACTCTGTCCTAGGCATTCTCGTAGCTAAATGTGGGTGTCCCAAGTGACAGCTTAATTGTTGTGCCAAATTCCAGCCCAGCTAACTTTGTTGAGATATTTTCCCTCACAAGTCTCTTTCTCTACTTAGAAGAGAGAAAACTGATTTTTCTTTGAAAAAATTGTCAATTAAACAGGGAGATTCTCACAAACATAAATGAGATACACTCAGTATTATTTTAAATATATTATTTGAAAGTTTGCTTTTAATAAATTCAGGAAAGTAAGAAAATAATAGATTGTGGTTTGGGTACAAATAATATATCTAAACCGAGCATAACATGAGTTTTAACACCTCTGCTTTAGAAGACATTTACAACTACATTGGAGTTGTGTAGAAGAGAATGATATAGAATTAATGAAAGCATGAATGCAGGAGGTCAGATTCTTCTTTTCCCCTCAGGCTTCAATGCAGGACCACCAAGTCCGTATTGCAATGTTCGGATACACTATCTATATTTTCACACTGTTTTTGTCTGCCACCCTCTGAATCTATGTTGGGACTTTTTCCCCAAGCCTTCTTGAATCTGTAGAAATATCACAGCATGATATAGCTCCATCCCATTAAAACACTCAATAATGGATACATGACTCTTCCTTGAGCTTTATATGAAGAAACACAGAATAACTCACCTGGAAGCATTTCAGAAAATGAGATAAACATTCAGGGAAAAAGCATTTGGCATGGTAGTGAAAAGACCCACATTCCATGTTATGGTACCTGGGTTCAAGTCCCAGTACTGATTCTGATCCAGCTTCCTGTTCATACACAAGCAGGTGAGCAGCAAGCTCAATAGTTATCTCTCTGTTGCCAGCATGGTGGATTCAGAATAAGATTCTGGCTTCTGACTGCCCTGGCCGGTCCCAGCAGGTGCAAAGACAATCTCTCTCCCTCTGTCTCTGTCTCTGTCTCTGTCTCTCTCTCTGTGAGTGTGTGTGTCCCTCTGTCTCTTAATCAGTGTCTCTGTTTTCAAATGAAAAATTTTTTTAAAGATTTGTTTATTTGAAAGGGAGAGTTACAGAGAGGAGGCAGAGAGAGTTTGAGAGAGAGGTCTTCCATCCACTGGTTCGCTTCCCAGATGACTGCAACAGCTGGAGCCACACCAATCTGAAGCCAGAAGCCAGAACCTATTCCAGGTCTCCCACACGGTCGCAGGGACCTAAGGACTTGGGCCATGTTCTACTGCCTTCCCAGGCCATAGCAGAAAGCTGGATTGAAACTTGAGCAGCCAGAACACAAACCGATGCCTATACTGGATGCCGGCACTGCAAGTGGTGGCTTTACCGGTAACACTATGCCACAGTGTTGCCCCAGGAAATGTTTTCTAAAAATGAGAAACATCATGGACAAGAAAAATATTTTTCTTAAGCCATCAGGGTCATGTTCAGCATCTTTACCTACATGTGGAAACTGCCCAAGTCTTCCAGAAGCTGCAATCATATCTTAGCTCAGTCTTGAAGGAAAAATGCTCTTGTTTTCCTGTAGGTGCTGTGCGTACATCACTGGTAGTAGCAAGCCTGTGCTTGACTCCTCCAGGGTGAGTTTTGGTGCAAAGCTTACTGTTTAGCGGTGGCTTGCTGCCCCCTGCTGGCCCTCTGGTGGAACTAATAAAGTGTTTGGCAAATACTGACAAATTGTTGACAAACTTTCAAGACCCTACATAATGATGAATAGCAAAGTTAAAGTGGTCACAACTTCCCATTTTATAAAGCTATAGGAATGGAGACTGAGCCTCCTCTAATCTCAGCTTCAACTGTATCCCATTACCTTTTTTATATGCATTTCATTTCCAATCATTTCACAATGTTTGCTATTGTCCTTTGTGATTTGTTTCTGTAGCTCCTAGGAGTGTGTTCTTATTTTCCACATATTGTGCACTTCTCAAATGTTCTTCTGTTACTGATATTCCAGGCGAATCTATTGTGGTCATAGGATGTCCTTTTTTATTTTTATTCTTTTAATTTTGTTGAGGTTCTTTTGTGATCTAGCAAAAGGTCTTCTGCAGGCCATGTTCTGTGAGTACTTGAACAGAATGTGTATTTTTTTGTTCAAGTACATGGTCAAGTTGCTTTATCATTTCCAATATATTGCAAACCTGTTCTGTCCATTATTAAGTGACATATTTCTGTCTCCTAATATTAATTTTTTAAGAATTATTATATCTAATGCTGGACTAGAGAGAGAGAGAGAGGCATTCCTCTGCTGATTTTCTTTCAAAATTGCTACAAAGCTGGCCAGTGTTGTGGCGCAGTAGGCAAAACCACTGCCTGCAGTGCCAGCATCCCATATGGGTCTTTGTTTGAGTCCTGGCTGTTTCAATTCTGATCCAGCTCTCTGCTATGGCTTGGGAAAACAGTGGAAGATGGCCCAAGTCCTTGGGCCCCTGCACCCAACTCCAGCCATTTTGGCAATCTGGGGAGTGAACCAGTGGATGGATGACCTCTCTCTCTCTGTTTGACTCTCTGTAACTCTTTCACATAAATAAATCTTTTGAAAAGGTGAGCTAGCCAGGAGCTGGATCACTAGAACTGCCAGAACTAGAACGAGTGCCACAATTGGTGGCTTTACTCCCTATGCCACAGTGCCCCTTCCTAATACTAGTCTTGACCAGTCTTTTCTCTATGATTTTTGTCATTTTCTTTCATTTAATGTTGGGCTTATTTGTTAGATACATGCATATCTAGAATTAATCTTATCCAGGTTGATTGACCCTTTTATTACTCTAAAATGTCATTTATCTGTAGTACCTTTATTTTAGAGTTTCTTCTCTTATTGGAACGGTCAGCAAGTATATACATCTCTTTTATAATTACCTTACATGGCATATCCATATTTCATGCTTTAACCTCTAATACTTTTGTATTAGAAGCACCACTGTTCTGGTGCTTAAGGTTCATTTGCTCCATGATTCTGGCTTTTTCAATTTATCTTAAAGATTTATTTTATTTTATTTCATTTTGAAAGACAGATACAGCAATCATGAAGGGAGCACAGTCCAGAGTAGGCAAAGCAGCCCCTGGTACAAATCACCCCTGTGAGCTATCTTGCTGCTTCCTGAATATTTCTTTGAATCAGAAATAACCTGAGCAACTAGTTGTTGACCTGGTGTCATTGGCCTAAGGAGTTTCAGACTGGCAGAAACCAGATTAAAATTCCAACTGAAATCTAGAGAAATGTATTTGGTAAGTATCAAACTTGTACATGGTGCTACCAGGTAATATCTCTTTTAATATTTTGTTCAGCTGTTAGTGGACATTGGTTTTTTTGTTTTGTTTTCAAAAGATTTAATTGATTTGAATGACAGAGGTACAGAGAGAGAGGGAGACAGAGAAAGAATTTCCATCCATGGGTCACTCCCCAATTGGCCATAATGACCAGGATTGGGTTGGTCCAAAACCAGGTATCAGGAGCTTCTTTTTCCAAGTCTCCCACATGAATACTCTGGTTTCTCTTCAGATCGTATAAATCTTTCTCCTTTTACCAAGTCTCCCACATGAGTTCAGGGGCCCAAATTCCTGGATAATTTTCTGCTGCTTTCCCAAGCACAATAGCATGGAGCTGGATTGGAAGTGGAGTAGCTGACAACATAGGAGGTGACTTTACCCATTATGCTACAATGCTGACCCCTGAAAATTGCATTTAAGAGAGCTCTCCCTGGGGCCAGTGCTGTGGTGTGGTGCCAGTTTGAGTCCTGGCTTCTCCACTTCCAATCCATGTCTCTGCTCTGGCCTGGGAAAGCCAGTAGAAGATCAGCCAAGTCCTTGGGCCCCTGCACCTGTGTGGAAGACCTGGAAGAAGCTCCTGGATCCTGGCTTCAGATCACCACAGCTCTGGCTGTTATGGCCAATTGGGGAGTGCACCAGTGGATGGAAGACCTATCTCTCTCCCTCTGCCTCTCCTTCTCTCTGTGTGTTACTCTGATTTGCAAAAAATTAAATAAAATAGAAAGAGAGCTCTCCCTTTTGTAGTCAGATATCTCTTCCCTGAGAAATTGCTTTCTTATTTTTTTAAAGATTTATTTTATTTATTTGAAAGATAGAGTTACACAGAGAGCTAGAGACAGAGAGAAAAGTCTTCCATCTGCTGGTTCACTCTCCAGATGGCTGCAACAACCAGAGCTGCTCCAATCCAAAGTCAGGAGTCACAAGATTCTTCTGGGTCTCCCACATGGGTTCAGGGGCCTGTGGACTTGGGCAATTTTCTATTGTTATCCCAGGCCATAGCAGAGAGCTGGATTGGAAGAGGAGCAGCCAGGACTAGAACCAGCACCCATATGGGATGCCGGCACTTCAGGAGAGGGTGTTAACCCACTGTGCCAGAGTGCCAGCCCAAGAAATTGTTTTCTAACTTGGTTCTTTTACAGGTCTGGACTAAACAGCAATTGTGATCAGAGCTCTATTCTTATTGCCCCTTAGCACTTATTTTCTAAAATAAATAAATTGTATTTGGAAACTACAAAAGAAAAAGCTGTTTTACTATAATGCTGCTTGACCTCCTTAAGACTGAATAAGAAATGGCCACTTAAAAGATCTCTGAATGGGGCTGGGGCTGTGATGTAGTGGGCTAAGCTACCACCGCAGGTGCCTGCATCCCATCTGGGCATGATTTCTAGTCCTGGCTGCTCCTCTTCTCATCCAGCTCTATGCTGCGACCTGGAAAAGCAGTAGAGATTTGCCAAGTGCTTGGGCCTCTGCACCCATGTGGGATACCCAGAAGGAACTCTTGTTCCTGATTAGGATTGGCCCAGCAATGGCCATTGTGGCCATTTGAGGAGTGAACCAGATGGAAGACCTTTCTCTCTGTCTCTCCTTTCCTCTATAACTCTACAGATGGTCTGGGAGGAGGCTTCTTGGAAATAGAATTCAGTTGTTCACAGTCGATGGTTACGTGTTTTCTCATGAGCTGTCAGTGAGGTCTGCCTTCTGTCATTTCATTTCAGTGGGCTCCTGAAACTCCCATGCAAACACCATTATTCATAGGTCATTCAAAACACCAGCAGCCAGTGAGTGTCAGCCAAAATATGAAAATCTTAACTAAGGTTAAAATTATGTTCTGTGTATTAAGTACAATGAATCAGAATCAGCCTTTTGAGTTTTCTTTCATAGGAAAATTTTTCAAAATCGTAGCTTTAAGGAGCTGGCACTGAGTCATAGCTGGTAAAACCACTGCCTGCTGTGCCATTATCTCATATGGGCACTGGTTTGAGTCTTGACTGCTCCACTTCTAACCCAGCTCTCTGCTGTGGCCTGGGAAGTCAGTAGAAGGGGGCCCAAGTCCTTGGGACCCTGCACCCATGAGGAGACCCCGAAGAAGCTCCTGTCTCCTGGCTTTGGATTGGCCCTGTTCCAGCAGTTGTGACCATTTCAGGGAGGTGAACCAGCCAATTGAAGACCTCTCTCTCTCTTTGCCTCTGCCTCTTTATAACTCTTCCTTTCAAAAAAATAAATAAATCTTTTAAAAAAATGTTGCTACTGAACACTCCCAAAACTGCCAGGAGGAATTGCTACAGCAACTTCAAATGGGTTCATTTGCCTGAGACATAGCAAGTCATTCACTGGCTCTGGGGTAGTGAAAAGAAATTATAACTTTAGTTATATACTATCTCAGTTTCTTAAGACATCTAGGTATTGTTATATACTATCTCAGTTTCTTAAGACATCTAGGTATTGCTGTTAAGTATAAACTGGGTAAAGCAAATGACATAAATGTTTCTAAATATAAACTTAAGTACTCTTTTTTTGTTTGCTGATAGATCAGGATTTCTCTCATTTGTCAGTTGAAAATGGCTAATCAGAATAAAAAATGAAAGGGACTCTGTGAAGAGGCTGGAGTCTCCCCTATTTAGAGATTAGAACCCAGGTATCTCCTCTACCCAGCACCATTCTAAGGTGGGCTGAGGGGTAACCCCTAGGGGACATCTGGAGGGGCCTAGGCCTGCCACTCCTTTCCTCTGTCCTGTTTTTGGCATGTGATGAAAAATATTGCATTTTGGATTTTTCTCTTCTGTCCTTGCACTTTAAAATCACCTTAACTGTAGCCTAGGGGAAGCTCTGAGGGGCTCACTTAAGAAAGCCACCCAACCCCTCTCCCAAGAAAGGGGAGATTTTCTAATAGTGTTTTGAATTAGGCCAGATGCTTTTCCTGATCCCCCTCCTACCACCACCACCAATGTCATGGGGCTCTGACCCCTTTCCTGGGAAGCTAAATGCCAATAAGCCTAGAAAACTAACTTTCCACAAGTCCTTTCCTCTTCTAACCAAGAGCTCAGACTCCTCTCTCCCCAGGTTTCTTTCCTGATCACTTAGCAGCAACAGGGGGTTCTACTACTTCCTTAGTTGGTAACAGACAAGAGAGGGACCATGGGGGGGAAAGGAAGACTCTGGTGTCTCCCCTCTTTTCCTGCTGGTCTGAGGACCAGGAAAAGTAAGACCATCCTTCTTTTACATATCCCTCCCTCATTTTCCCATCCCAAGATAGATATATAATTTCTTTGATATTTATACACACACCTGGTAACACAGAAGATTAAAAAATAGGATCTGTAACAATAATAGAAAAATTATTTCTGGTTTAAAAATGATCTGGTTCCCTCCAGGGCAAGCAATTGCACAAATGTCCACTGATTCTGGTCCAGGGATTAGGGAAGGAAGGTCTTAAAAGGTAAAAGGGGGGAGCTACTACCCCAGCCTCAGGGCCCCAACTCTCCAACTCCCCAACTCGGTTGCATTTTATAAAACACTCATCCTCTGGGAATCGGGGTTTTGAAAAATGTCCATGCAGGGGAAGGGAGCCCCTTGAGGGAAGGAAGGTGGCCACCCGGGGCCCTTTGGTGTAGACACAGTGGTGTGGGGAAGGGGAGGCACTGACAGCTCACACCATATCTCAGGTGGTACCACCCACTCATGACAGTTTCTTGACTCCTCCCCTTGTGGGGCCAGGGGAGGCTGAGCTGATGCTCTTGGGTTGCTGTTGGATTTGCTGTGGGCAGTATTGAGCTGTACTTCATCTTCAGGCATCAGCAGTGGCTGCAAGGCCACTTCCTCTATCTCAGGGACACCAGGTGGGGATTTTTGGCTGCTGTAAGATGTTTAACGGCCCAGATATGGGGTGGTTGGACCTGGTTCAGGGGACCCTAGTCCCTGGCCCCTTAGCCTTTCTGCCTTCCCCAAATGGAGGACAGCAGGGCGTCCAAGTGGAGTCTTGCTCGGTGGTGATCTCTTCAGATCATCTAAGGAGGAAGCCCTATGAGGGCATGCCTGAGCCAGGTGTTGATTGAATGCCTGAGTCTCCCAAGCCTGGCTCTTCCTCATGGACTGGGAGCTGGGTGACTGGTGCAGCAGCTTCTCTCATCCCTGGAGGGAGGCCACAGATTGTCATAACGGACTGGTGAGGGCTCTCGTGTTGGACCTGTTGGCACCAAATGTGGATGCCTCTCGGCTTCCTGTTGCTGGGCCAGGAATACTGACAGGAAGGGAGAGGTGTAGCTGAAAGCTGGGTCTGGCTCAGGCTTCCGTTGCATGTCTGTTTGGCCAGGCTCTTACAGGAGGTGGAAGTGGTGCCTTCTGAATGCATGGACTGCAACTCGTCCAGTACAAAACCTGTTCTCTGTGCCGACTTGAGGCTGGAGGAATGAGAGCCACTGGAAAGTGGATCGAAGTGAAAGCTTTTGCAAAAGGTGGGAGAACAGAAGCTCTCGGGTTCCAAGCTGGGCTCTGAGTGGTAACTGGGATGACGGCTGCTCTCTGCAGTTGAGGTTGGCTTCCTCAAACTGTCCCCATGACTAACTTGGTGCTGGAGGAATGAGGCAGGGCAGCTGATGCACTGCTGCTACTATAACCCGGCCGACACTTGTACATGGTTGGTGTGGGGGACTGTCCTTGCCCCAAAAGCTGCTATCTCCATTAGTAGCCAGGCAAAGGTGTGTTCGCAGTCCCATGCAGCTGCTCAGGTCTGGCATAGGAGGAGGCCGGGGTTTGGCATTTGCGGACTGGCTCTCTGTTGTTTCCAAGCTTCCCTTAGACTTAGTTCCCCTAAGCTCTCCCTGGATGCCATTATCCATGATCTTCACAGTAATCTGACACTTCTGGCTGAAAGAAGGGAGGTCTGATTACAATTGTCTTCTCTTTCTTTGGTCTTCTCAAATATCTGGGTGCTGGGGAATTGCAAAGTGCATTGTTACAGCAGCCATTGGTGAAGGGGCTCATGCCTCCCCAGAATTTACCCATAACCTGTTCATTGGCTGTGCGTCCCCAGGCCGCCAGCACCACATGAAACCTTGTGAGGCCAGCTACAGGGATGAAGAATAAGCCAGCAACACACATCACTGCCATTGTGACAGTGTGCAGACCCCTGAGAGCTCCTCTATGTGGCAGAGGACATAAAGGAGGCCAAAGCCAAATATTCCCATAAGAGTGGGCTGTCAAGGAAAGGAGGAAGAGGAAGAAATAATGCTAGTTCTGGCGGCCAATACAGTTGTTCACCCAGGGGCAGGGATGATCAAATTCCTCCACACAATTATCACAGACACTGTGTGGGAACGCCGAGGAGGACAGTAGAAGCGGCAGGTGGCACATCCTTTCATGCACACCTGGATGCCATTGATCTCCACTGTTTTGTCAAGGGAGCTCGAAAATCTTCCTTGTCCTCATCTTCCTCAGCTTGAGGGAAAATGCCTGGGTCCACGAAGGTGGCCCTACTGAAATTGGCCAGAACAAAGAGAAACATAAATGCATTGTAGATGGGCACTGCAGGTGACATATTCAGGCTTAGTTCTGGACACGTACAAGCAAAGAAGAGTGTTGTAGCTCCCACTAAGAAGATAGCGGCTGCTGAGGTCAGGATGTGTTTCTGGGTCTGAATCTCTATCCAGACTCTGGGCATGTTGGAGCTCTGAAGGGACATCTAACCTGCTGCATAGCCCAGGCCCACACAGAGGCAGAACGGATAAGACAATGGGATAAGGGAACCAACAGAGAAGAGTACAGAAAAACAAACAAACAAAAAAAACAAACAAAAAAAATCAGGGAAACCAAAAATTTAGAATTATCATCCTTCCACATCCCCAAACAAAACTGAAGGTCAAAATATCTCAAACGAAGGAAAGCATATGGGAGGGGGAAAGGTGATTGCAAGTGATAAATAACCACTTCCCCAGAACAAAGCAGAAGAGGAGGTTAAGAAACACAACTTGGGGGCTGGCTCTGTGGTGTAGCAAGTAAAGCTGCTGCTTGCAGTGCCGGCCTCCTATATGGACACCATTTCGAGTCCTGGCTGCTCCACTTTTGATCCAGCTCTCTGCTATGGCCTGGGAAATCAGTAGAAGATGGCCCAAGTCCTTGGGCCCCTGCACCCACGTGGGAGACCTGGAAGAAGCTCCTGGCTCCTGGCTTCGGATTGGCACAGCTCCAGCCATTGCAGCCAATTGGGGAGTGAACCAGCAGATGGAAGACTTCTCTCTCTCTCTCTGTCTGCCTCTCCTCTGTGTAACTTTCAAATAAATATTAAAAAAAAAACACAAGTTTAACAGCTTAGAAATGGGAGACAAACAGGAGGTTGTACACATACAAATGGCTGCAGGTAGAGAACATGGACAGTCAGACAGATCAAGGTACCACTCATGGACAGAGGCAGGTAGTCAAAAAAAAGAAGGGGAAATATCAAGGCAGGGCAGGAAATTCTGAGCAAGGAAAATTCCTGAGGAGATACCCTAGTACCTCCACGACTACCACACTCCCACAAAATGTGAGCAGCACCTAGAAGAGGTGTGTACTGTGCATTTTTATCCACGAAGGAACCTGCAGCCCCTTCCAGCATGGAAGAAGAGCTGTTTTCACTGCAGCCCTTGTCAGTTCTAGGCAGTCTTCTCAATGCCACCACTCCCACACCTTGACTTCACCAGGGTTTGTAGTCTGCAATGGTTCTCTAATATTATTTATTTCTCTCTTGGTGGCTAATGCTGGACTACAGCTGTTACAAGTTGAGTTGTAAATACTTTCCTTTAAGAAGAGAGAAAACAGAGAGAGAGCAAGCTGCTCTGTCTTCAATCTCTTCTTGCTATTCCCAAGCCCTTCAAGGGCCCCATTTCCTATAGAGTTCATGCAAAACTGAAGGAAAACTTAAAATCCTTGAAGCCTTTTCTTCCCAATAAGCAGAATAAGATGAAGACATTGATACCACGTGATACTTTAAAAAATAACTCGGGATGAAGGCACAGTTCCAAAGATGTCCCAGTTTCCAGGTTAGTCACTGTGTCTGGTCTTTCTTCTTCAATCTTGTGCTTTCCAGACACAGAGTTCAACTGGGTTATGGTGCCTCCCTTGGAGCAGTGCCCATCACCGCCACCGTCATTGTCACCACAGCCTCCCGGCAGTGCTGTCCGGCCTCTGACAGGCAGCACAGAACCCCCGCACGCTGCAGGCCTGCACCACTCCTCTGCGAGCCAGCGCACAGCCATGGCTCACAGGGCAGGGTATTGAGCCCTCCCAGTGTTCCCATTGGCTCCCTGCCCCGGGCACGTGAGACATTTCTCTCATTCATGAGGGTCACGCAGTTGCACCTGCCCCTACTCACTCTGCCATCCACCCATAGCCCCCACCCCTTCTCCGCTCTCAAAGTTAAGTACTCTTAACATCTTAACATTCTTTAAAAGTAATTCAAGATGGTTTAAAAGTAAGTATGAAATTTTAGCTTGTTTCATTTTGAAAATTATGTTAATTTAGAAGTTTTTAAAGAATTATTTTGAGATGGTGATGGGGCTGATGCCATGGCATAGTAGCTTAATCCTTTGCCTGAGGTGCCGGCATCCCATATGGGTGCCAGTTCTAGTCCCAGCTGCTCCTCTTCCAATCCAGAGAACTTCTGCTATGGCCTGGGAAAGCAGTAGAAGATGGCCCAAGTCCTTGGGCTCCTGCACCCATGTGGGAGACTGGGAGGAAGCTCCTGGCTCCAGGCTTCGGGTTGGCACCCCTCCAGCCATTGCGGCCATTTGGGGGCTGAAGCAAGATGGAAGACCTTTATCTCTTTCGCTCCCTCCCTTTCATTGTCTGTAACTGTACCTTTCAAATAAATAAATAGAATCTTTAAAAATAAAAAAAATTATTTTGGGGCCAAAATAATGACATAGCAGCTAAAGCAGCCTCCTGTAATTCCATTATTTCATATGGACACCAGTTCAAGTCCCGGCTCCACACTTATTACCCAGCTCCCTGCTAGTGGCTGGTGAAAAGCAGCAGGTGGCCCAGGTGCTTAGGTCCCTGCACCCATTTGGAAGACTCAGTTGAAGCACTCTGACCCAGTGCTGGCTGCTGTGGGCATATGGAGAGTGATCCAGCAGATGGAAATGCACGCTCTCTCTGTAACTCTGACTTTCAAACAAATAAATAAATCTTTAAAAATGAATTATTTCAAAATGTAAATTTTTGTCATAAGGTAGAAAGGCTGCAATACTCTAGAATGTAAGGACAAAAATAGGACAAAAACTGAAGGTTTAAGTAAGTTGCAGAAAGCATGAGCACATAACAGAAGGTTTGAAGTGGCCAGCACTATGGTGCAGTGAGTTAATGCCCTGGCCTGAAGCACTGGCATCCCATATGGGTGCCAGTTCTAGTCCTGGCTGCTCCTCTTCTGATGCAGCTCTCTGCTATGGCCTGGGATATCAGTGGAAGATGGCCCAAGTCCTTGGGTCCCTACACCTGTGTGGGAGACCCGGAGGAGGCTTCTGGCTCTGAATTGGCACAGCAATGGTCAATGCAGCCATCTGGGAAGTGAATAAGCAAATGGAAGACCTCTCTGTCTCTACTCCTCTCTAACTCTGACTTTCAAATAAATAAAATAAATCTTTTAAAAAAAGGTTTGAAAAGGAAAAATCTTGTAAGAAAAATTGTGTGTGTGTGTGTGAAAGCCAAAAGCTTCATCCAAATCTCCCACATGGGTGAAGGAGCCTAGCACTTGGGCCATCCTCCACTGCTTTCCCAGGCACATTAACAGTGAGCTTCATCAGAAGTGGAGCAGGGTCTAGCAATGTGGTAGAGTGCTGAGATGGTGGCAGCATTTGAGCAGCAGTTCATGTCCCAGCTATTCCATTTCCAATCCAGCTCCCGGCTAATGCACCTGGAAAAGCAACAAAAGATGACCCAAGTGCTTGAGTCCCTACAAGCACATTAGGAGACCTAGAAGAAGCTTCTGACTTTGGCCTGGCCTAGCCACAGATTCTGTGGCCATTTGGGGAGTGAACTACTAGATAAAAATATGTCTGTCTTTTGGAATCTCTCTCTCTATATATAACTCTGCCTTTCAAATAAATAAATAAATAAATAAATAAACTCTTTTTTACAAATGTGGAAAAGTCATTATTCAAACCAGCACTCTGGGATGAGGCATCCCAGACAGCTGCTTAATCTACTATACCACAATGCCTGCCCAATTATAATTTTAAAAATTTACATTGTTGTCTAAAATTTTGGTATGAATATCAAAGGTACACTGAAATAAAATTAGAATTTGATGCTTTTTTTAAACAAGCTGTTTAAAATATGTGCATATTGATATGTTAGTAAATATCTGGAAATAGCCTTGGACTTTAATTTTGGAATCTGTTTTTTTTTTTAAAGATTTATTGATTTATTTCAGAGTTCCAGAGAGGCAGAGGAGAGAGAGAGAGAGAGATCTTCCATCCTCTTGTTCACTCCCCAGATGTCCTCAATTGCCAGAGCTGAGCCAGGAGCCAAGAGGTAGGAGCTTCCTCCAGGTCTCCAACATGCAGGGGCTCAAGGACATGGGCCATCTTCTACTGTTTTCCCAGCCATAGCAAACAGCTGAATCAGAAGTGGAGCAGCTGTGACTCAAATTAGTGACCAAATGAGATGCTGGCACTGCAGTTGGCAGATTCACGTGCTATGCCATAGTGCTGATCATGATATCTTTTGTTTTAAAAAAAAAAACTGCAGCATCTCCTTTTAAGAATTCTTGCTTAGTTTTTAACCATCTGTGAATTTTCTAGTCAGCTTCTTTAATCTTTTGTCTCCTTCCTGGTTGTGACTCTTAAATTTTTCTAAGTAATGGGTTATTTTATATGCTATTTTTCTATTCAAGGTTTTTACTTCCACTTTGGTGACTGACCAAAAACCACAAATGTTGTGCCTTAACAAACAATCAGAATTGTTTGGAAAAAGCTGAGTCTTAAGAGTTGCAAGTTGTATATATACTTGTTTTATAAAATCATCAGATTTATAAGTAAATCTGGTTTAGAACTGGTTGAATCACACTAAGCAGATGGATGCTATTTCAAAATTATAAGTGAGCCTATTTTGACCAAATATTTTAAGCCCTTTTGACATCCTGAGACTTTCTCAGAATCAAGGTTCTAAATTTTTTCACTTTGAGATTTTCAGCAGGAACCCTTGATGGGTCAAAGGATATATGTCTTATCTTTTAGAGGTAATAGTTTATTATGCAACTTGCATTTTAGGAAAGTACTGTCATGAAATTATGCTCAATGTTAAATTATATTTATATAGATATGCCATTGATATAAATGTCCTAGAAGTTATATAAGTTTTAAAATCTGATAGTTCCGTTGTGTTGTTACTAGTCACGATGGTTATCTTCATAAAAAGAAGACCCAGAGTCCTAAAAGGGACAATAGGTGTGTAAAATCCTTCAGTTTCTTTCTTTCCTTTTTAAAGATGTATCTATTTATTTGAAGGCAGAATTCCAGAAAGGAGGGGAGAGAGAGAGAGAAAGAGATTGGATTTCTTCTGTTGGTTCACACTCCAAAGGGCCACAATGACCAAAGCTAAGCCAGGCTGAAGCCAGGCAATATGGTCATAATTCAAGTTCTCCCAAATGGGTACAGGAGCACACACACTTGGCCATCCTCTGCTGCTTTCCCAGGTGCATTAGCAGGGAGCTGGATCAGAGTGGAGCAACCAGGACTTGAAGTGTAACCCATACAGGATGCCAGCATCATAGGCAGTAGCTTAACCTACAATGCCACAATGCTGGTCCCTCTTTAGTTGCTTTGTAACATCCTGTACGGAATGAACATAAATGGCTCATGTCAATTAATCAATTTCATAATTTTAACTATGTTTATTTAAAGACTTCTGTCATCCATAGTTTTGTATTCTTCTCTAAAAACACTTGTAATCAATTTCACAGAAAATGTTCTTGAATACAGATTTTTGGCTACTTTAGACAAGAATTTCGAGAACTTTGAGGGAAATAAAAAAAACTAAAAACCCCATCAACTGGTAATGGAGGGGCCAGTGCTATGGCACAGTGGGTTAAAGCCCCAACTTGCAGCTCCAACAAAAACAAAGAAACGGGGGCCAGCCCCATGGCACAGTAGGTTAATCCTCTGCCTGTGGCACTGGCATCCCATATGGGTGCCAGTTCTAGTCCCAGCTGCTCCTCTTCCAATCTGCCTCTCTGCTATGGACTGGGAAAGCAGTAGAAGATGGCCCAAGTCCTTGGGCCCCTGAACCCATGTGGGAGACTGGGAAGAAGCTTCCGATTGGCACAGCTCCAGCTGTTGCAGTCATTTGGGGAGTGAACCAAAGGAAGGAAGACCTTTCTCCCCGTCTCTTCCTCTCACTGTCTGTAATTCTACCTCGCAAATAAAATAAAATCCTAAAAAACATAAAGGGGCTGATACTGTAAGATGTGGACTTGGTCACCCAAGGCTAGCTGACATGTCTAAGAATTACAGCCACTTGTTCACTGAATTAGACACAACAGTTCACATTTGGGCAGTTTTTTACCACTGTGCATACTGCTCACTGTGCATACTGGGCTCACTTCTGGAAAAAGGAAGGCTACTGGCTCATTTCTGGCTATTTGGGAGAATCTAAGCCATACTATTTGATAACTGAAATATTACTAAAAGAAAAAAAGTCTTTTTTTTAATCCAGCCACATTGTCCACGGGCCCCTCTGGAGACAATAAATGTGAATGACTACAAGTATTGAACAAATGTGTCCCAACAGGCTATTCTAATGGCCCTTTAGCAGGGGTGGAGGACTTCCATACCCTAGCCACATAAAGCCCATAAAATCATTTGGTCTGACCCTGCCAAGGCAACTACAAATGGGATTTGATATTCAATCTATACAGACTAAATTTTAAGTTGCCAAGGCAACTATAAACGGGACTTGATATTCAATCTATACAAAATAAACCTTAAGTTGATAATTTTGTATGTCGTGTGAATGATGTTATAGACACCAAAATGTCCCTTGGAATAAAGGCCCTTTGCTTTAAAGACTACAGGCCTTGAACAATAAAGGCTGGAAACAGCTTCAAAGACAAGATTCAACCATTGAACACAAAGCAGTAACTCCTCCAGAATCTATGGAAGCAACAGCACTGCTACCAGGTATCTTAGAACAGAAGGTTAAGCTCAAAGTCCTCACCCAGGCCTTATGTCTCAGATGAGGTAAGGGTGAACACTCACACTGATTTGAGTTAGGAAAGAGGGATGTTGATGGTCTGAGTTTTTATTGGGATAAAGATTAAAGACATATTTTGGGACTTCCCTAGGTTCAAGAAACATGGAAGAGATATACAGAAATCTGTGAGTTTCCCAAACTTTCATTGAAGCTAGTCCATATCTCTGTTCTATTTGTATGAACACTGGCTATTCATCTTCGTTCTTTACATAGAACTGGAGAATGTGATTTTGCATATAAGGCACTGGCAAATTATATTCAAAGTGTCTTTTTTTGTCTTAAGGATTCATTCTTTATTTAGTCATTTTTATTAGCTTGAGGGAAGACCGGGGAGCAATGGGACAAGCCTATCATCTTTTTTAGACACATTTTATTTAGTGAGTATAAATATCATGAGTACATCTTTAAGAATAGAGTGATTCGTCCCACCATATCCACTCTCCCACCCCTACTCCCTCCCTTTTTCCTCCTCCCTCTCCCATTCCCAGTCCCATTCTCCATTAGGATTCCTTTTTTTTTTTTTTTTTCAGACAGGCAGTGGACAGTGAGAGAGAGACAGAGAGAAAGGTCTTCCTTTGCCATTGGTTCACCCTCCAATGGCCACCGCGGGCAGCACGCTGCAGCCGGCTCACCGCGCTGATCTGAAAGCAGGAGCCAGGTGCTTCTCCTGGTCTCCCATGGGGTGCAGGGCCCAAGCACTTGGGCCATCCTCCACTGCACTCCCTGGTCACAGCAGAGAGCTGGCCTGGAAGAGTGGCAACCAGGACAGAATCCGGCACCCCTACCGGGACTAGAACCTGGTGTGCCGGAGCCACTAGGTGGAGGATTAGCCTATTGAGCCACAGCACCGGCTTGAAGGATTCATTTTCAATAAACTTTATACACAGAAAACCAGCTCTGTACTAAGATTTCAACTATTTGCACACAGACACATACATTAAATATTAAAAAAAAAAAAAGCTTTCTGAGAGCAACCTTTATACGTATATCACATACTATGACTCATTTAGGACCAAGGTCTTACATGCGGAGTAAGTGTACAACGACTCCTGCTGTAATTTAACAATTAAATCTCTTATGTATGACGTCAGTGATCACCCAAGACTCTTGCCATGAGTTGCCCAGGCTAAGGAAGCCTTTTGAGACCACAGTCTTTGTCAGTATTTAGGCAAAGCCAAAGGCAAAATGGAAGTTCTGTCCTCCCTTCAAAGAAAACTACATTCTTCTTGGATGGCTCCTTCTTTCCACTGGGGTATCATTCATGGCAATCCTTCATGTAGGACTTTTTTTATTTTTGCCACAGTGTCTTAGAATTCAATGCCTGAAATGTTTTCATGGGCTTTTCAACCATACAAGAATGCTTTAAGGGCTCATTCTGAGGTCACTATGGTATATAAAATGATTGTCATTCCATGAGTCTGCTGTATGAACTGCTTTCCAACTCAACATGTCTTAAAATGCAATGTCTGGTCTTACTCTAAGTCTCTTTTTTATTGTTTTTTAAATATTCATTTATTTGAAAGACAGAGTTACAAAGAGAGAAAGACAGAGAGGTCTTCCAGTGGCTGGTTCATTCCTCAAATGGCTGCAACAGCCAGAGCTGGACCCATCCAATGTCAAAAGCCAGGAGCTTCTTCCAGGTCTCCCAAGTGGTTCCAGAGTCCCAGTACTTGGGCCATCCTCTGCTCATTTCCTGGGCGCATTAGCAGCAAGATGGATCAGAAGTGGAGCAGCTGGGACTCAAACCCATGCCCATATAGGATACTGACAAGGCAAGCAGTGGCTTTACCCTCTACACCAAAGTGCCAGCCACATGCACACAAATCTTAATCAGTGACTATCCCTGGTTTTAAACTGGAAGTTTTCTGGCAGAAAAATCACTAATTTCTCTGGTTTCTCTTGAGATACAGAAATGCTACCATGTTCTTGCTTTTATTACTGCTGTAGAATGGTTATATACCTGCAAGGTAAAGCTATGCAGAAACTGGCTGTGTAACCCTTCTATTTATATATAAGATTGCTACAGCAAAACCCAGAACTAGCAAGTTTTTTTCTTAAAGAAATGCCTATGGTGGCTGCTGTTGTGGTGTAGCAAGTAAAATTGCCAACTATGACCCCAGCATCCCATATGAGTACTGCTTTCAGTCTTGGCTGCTCCACTTCCAGTCCAACACCTTGCTAATGGCCTTGTAAAGGCAGAAGATGACTCAGTACTTGTGCCCCTGGCTGATGCAGCCACCTGGGGAAGTGAACCAGCAGATGGAAGATATCTCTCTCTCTCTGTGTTAACTATTAAGTAAGCAAATGAGTAAGTAAAAGAAATGCCTCCAACCTCCTCTCCTTTCATCCTAAAAATACCCCCACATTACCCCACAAATTTCACAAAGCAGTCTAACCAATCACTGTCCCTTTTTCCTAAGGATGGAGAAGTAACAAAAAATAAAAACATCTAAAATGAAACCCCTATAAAACAAAAGCAGGACCAAGCATCTCTTCTGTCTCCCTTAGACCAAGGCGTCCTTATCCATATTGTACCAAAAATAATTCACTGAATTGAGGGAGTGATACAGCTGGCCTGCACACAAGAAGTCATTTTTCTGCAACAGATAGAACCCTGCTGGTCAATATTGTCTGGATGGGTTTATTTAGGGGAGTTCCACATCTAGGTAAGGAAACATCCCAGTCTGGGGCAGCAAATAACTACCAATTATATGTAAACTCCCAGATTCACTGACGCCCACTTGAACACCATTACACTTCCCTAAAGAATATAGCATCTTCAACTAGGAAGATGAAGGTCAAAAGCATCACGAACCGATCAGGAACCTGGACACAAGCTGAACATGCATCTGTCACCTCTAATTTCAATCTATAAGAATCTTTGCCTCTAACTTCCTGGGGAGCCCTGGAGTTAAGTTCCTTGCTCTGGTCTTTAAGATAAATGCTTCTTTACTCCACCATACCAAAGCCAGTGATTGGCTTACTGTGTCTTGGGCAAGTATATACAGGTTAGGGGTTCTACAGCAACACCACCAACCAGATTGGAGGTATGTCCTGCAATAAGGGCAGAGATGGGACTTGAACCCAGGCATGCTGACATAAAAGATAGGCTTCTCAAGGAGTGCTCCAATCATTATGCCAAATCCCATTCCCTTACATTTTTAAACTAATTTTTTCTTTGAATTCCAGAAAGACTGAAGGCCACAGCAGAGATCACCCATCTGCTGGTTCAGTCCCTAAATGTCCACAATAGTTGGGGCTTAGAGGCCAAAGTGAGGTGCCAAGAACTCATTCTAGGCCTCTCTCATGGATGGCAGTTGGGCCATCTTCTGTTGCTTTTCCAGGTGCATTAACAGGGAGCAGAATTGAAAGTGGAACAGCTGGGATAGGAACCAGCTCCTATATGGGATGCCAGTGCTCCAGGTGGTGGCTTACCCACTATACCACAGCATCAGCCATGATTACATTTCACACCTCTGCTTTTGAAAATATTTAGAAATATTTTGAAGCTGCAAATTACTGATTTGGGCTTGTGCTGTGGTGCACCAGCCTGTAGCATCTGCATCCCATATGGGAGCCTGGCTGCTCCACTTCCAATCCAGCTCCCTGGCATTGCACCTTGGAAAGTAGCGGGGGATGGCCAAGTCCTTGTGCCTCCGCACTGATGTAGGAGATCCAGGACAAACTCCTGACTTTGGATTAGCTCAACTCTGGCAATTGTCATTTTGTAAGTGAGCCAGTGCATAAAAGACACAGCTATCTTTCTAGCTATCACTCTCCCTACCTCTTTCTGTACCTATTTCCAATAAAATAAATAGAAAAAAAAATACAGTGTGGCTTTGGGGGGCCACTACTCAACACTCCCTCCCCAGATTTAAAAAGTCAGTGATAGAGAATTAATGAAGGCATTAGTATAGGAGCTCACATCTTTTCCTCTTGCCTCAGACTAAACCAGCAGTGAGTGCTCCCCAAGTCTGTACTGCAAAATCCTGATAAATTTGCTATCACACTTTCATTATCTGCCAATCTCTGAATCTGTGTTGGGATTCCTTCTCCCAAACACTCCAGGATACATATAAAAACAACATAGCCCAATGCAGCTACATCTGATTAAAACACTCAATGATGGATAATTGACTTTACATGAAAAAAATAAATAAGCCACCAAGGAACATCTTAGAAAATGATTGCTTCTCTGTTGCTAGTTAAGAGAAACTCCCAGGGAATAAGCACTTGGCCTGGTAGTTGAAGACCCACATTCCATACTGTGCTGTCTGTCTCAAGTCCCAGTACTGATTCTGTTCCAGCTCCCTGCACATGCACAACCACAGAAGCAGCAAGCTCAATAGTTGTCTCTCTGCCACCAATATGGGAGATCAGAAGAATGACCAGCTTCTGATTTGGCCTGGCCAGTTCCAGCCCATGCAAAATCACTATCTCTCCCTCTTTCTCTCTTTGTTTATGTGTATGTATCTGTCTCTCTTTGCCTTTCAAATAAAAATTTTTTAAAAATGAGAAATATCCTGGACTGCAACAAGGCTCATGTGCAGGATCATTTCCTCCATGTGGAAACAGCGCCAAGTCTTGCAGAAGCTGCAATGGTGCTTCCTTAGCACAGTCTTGAAGGAAAAATGTTCTTGTATTTACTGTAGGCACAGCACCTACACCACCTGGTGGATTAAGAATGCGCACCATATGAGGCCTCTTGGGTGAGTTCAGGATCAAACTCATTGTTCAGTGGCTTCTTGCTGCCCTCTGCTGGACTTCTGATGCAACTAACGCATTTTTTGTTAGACACTGACAAACTGCTTACAGACCACCCCACACAATGAAGAATAGCAGAGTTGAAGTGATCCCAATTTTCCAGTTTAGCACTTAAAAAGCTATAGAAATTGAGAGGGATCATATTCGTAACCTGTCTTAACTGCATCCTATTTTTATGTTTCATTTTCATTTCCTATCATCTCGTATTTTTTACTTTCACTTGTTATCTATTTTCTATAGCTCTCTATTTAGGAATATGTTGCTATTTTCTATATATATGTGCACTTCTCAAACGTCCTTCTGTTATTGACACTCAAGATAAATCCCTGTGGTCATAGAACATTCATTGTTTTATTTGTATCTTTTCAGTTTATTTAGGCTCTTTTGTGACCTAGCAAAAGTTCTTCTGCAGAGTATTACATGTGCACTTGAACAGCAAGTGTATTCTCTTGTCCAACTATACTGTCAAGTTCTTTCATGATGTTCATAATTCCTATATCCTTTCCAATATATTGCAAGCTACTTTGCAAACTTCTTTCCATTACTGAAAATAGCAAATATATGTGCCCTAATACTAGTTGACAACTCTACTTCTCCCTTTTTGTCTCTCTGTGACTCTGCTTTCAAATAAATCTTAAAAACATCCCTAAAGAATAACATTGAAATTTTCATTGCAAGTGCATTGGTTTGATTTTATCTTCTGTAATTTTTCTGAGTTCTAACATTTGTAATGGACTCATTAGGGTTTTTTGACATTTGAAATTCCAAAAGAGGGGAGGGATGGATGGACAGAGAGCAGCCACATGTTGGTTCATGCCCCGAATGATCACAGTAGCTGGGGATGAGTTAAGTCAAAGCTAGGATCTGAGAGTTCAATTTAAGTTTCTCATGTGAGGGAAAGGGACGACTTGAAGCATCAACCCCCTGCTGTCTCTGTTAATGATACAATGCCATGTAACAGACAACTAATTCCACTACATTCTTATTTTTATCAGTTTGCTCTCTTTCTTGCCTAATAGCTCTAGTTTCAAGTTCCACTGCTACAAGCAAAAGAAATGATGAGGGCAGGGATCCTTATCTCCTTGATATTAGAGATGACTGAATACCAGGAGCAGTGATCTAGCTATGGCCTGGATCATGCTGATGTGTATTTTTCTATACCCAGTCTGTTTATTATGCCACATCTATTTCTTTGTGTGATGCAAGGCAATGTCTTGTGCTAAG
The DNA here is from genome assembly GCF_051225735.1 of Oryctolagus cuniculus. Taxonomy (NCBI): domain Eukaryota; kingdom Metazoa; phylum Chordata; class Mammalia; order Lagomorpha; family Leporidae; genus Oryctolagus; species Oryctolagus cuniculus. The sequence continues at coordinate 114,681,236 of NC_142879.1, forward strand.
CTCTGTCACATCTCAATTATCCCCTTGTGGGTCTATATTAGCCCAATACAGGCATTGACCAATTGACCATCAAGGTTGTGGTGAGGGAAACGTTCCCCAGCTGGAGGCAAGATAGACTAAAATTGCAGTGATGCTTCAGTGATCTCAGCATCCCATATGGTAAGGTCCTGGCTACTCCACTTCTGGTACTACTCCCTGCTACTGCTCCTAAAAAAGCAGTGGAAGATGGCCCAAGTTCTTGGATCTCTGCCACCCAAGTAGAGAACTGGATGGAGTCCCAGTCTCCTGGCTTTGGTCTGGCCTTACATAGCTGTTTCAGACATTTGGGGAGTTAATTGCTGAAGCTGACATGAGGTGATATTTTGAATGAAATTAGGTCATTGTTAGTCCCTCCTCAGCTTCCAAATAGCCTGCTAAATTATGTTTCACCATTAAGAGACTCATTGTACCATATGCAATTGTGTATTAAAACAGACAGCTTGATCTTCTGTATATTAAGATAATCGAAAATGAATCTTGATGTGAATGGAAGGGGAGAGGGAGTGGGAAAGGGGAGAGTTGTGGGTGGGAGGGATGGTATGGGGGGGGAAGCCATTGTAATCCATGAGTTGTACTTTGGAAATTTATATTCATTAAATAAAAGATAAAAAAAAAACAGCTTGGCAAATAGCATAAACTTAAACAGAAATACCATTAGTTTTAACAATCCTCTACTAAGGTATATAAATGAAAGACATAGAACCAGTATAATGAAGAGCTGCCTATATTCTCATGTGTATTACACATTACTCAGAATGTTAGATGTAAAAACAGTGGACATATCTACCTACACATGAATAGACTTGAAATGTGCCACATAAACACAATGGGGTTCCACTGAGCCTTCCATAGTGAAATTCTGTCACTTTTGACAATTTATGTGAATATAGAGATTATCATGTGAAGTGACAAACCCAGAAGGACACAAAAGGACAAATATTATCTCACTAAAAATCTGGAATGCATGTTAGAGAGAAGAATGGTGGAGTAAGGATAAAGGGGACACATTGGTAAATATGCACAAAGTTTCCCCTAGACACCATGAATGAGATTATAATGTTGCATTTCATATTTCAAATTTCTTGTAGAGGTTTTTAAATGTTCTCACCATAATATATGAGGTGAAGAATGTGAATAATTCTGGGCCAGTGCCGTGGCTCAATAGGCTAATCCTCCACCTTGCGGCACTGGCACACCGGGTTCTAGTCCCAGTCGGGGTGCCGGATTCTGTCCCACTTGCCCCTCTTCCAGGCCAGCTCTCTGCTGTGGCCAGGGAGTGCAGTGGAGGATGGTCCAGGTGCTTGGGCCCTGCACCCCATGGGAGACCAGGAGAAGCACCTGGCTCCTGCCTTCGGATCAGCGTGGTGCACCAGCCGCAGCGCGCTGCCTGCGGCAACCATTGGAGGGTGAACCAATGGCAAAAGAAGACCTTTCTGTCTGTCTCTCTCTCTCACTGTCCACTCTGCCTGTCAAAAAAAAAAAAAAAAAAGGAGAGAATGTGAATAATTCTCATTTGAAAATCCCAGAATTAGCATTCATCAAATGATCACATCATACCCTAAAGTATCTACAACTATTTTTCAGTTGAATATTTATAAAGGCAAATATTATCAGGTTACACTAAAAAAAATAAAGAACAATATAATCTGTATAGGATTAAAACTTTTTAAAAAGTTTTTTTTGTATTAATACAGAGAAATGTTCCATGCATTCCATAGCAGGATAAAACTTGAGGGGCCAGCACTGTGGCATAGCTATAATTCTAACATTTGAAGCTAAAAAAATTTTTTCAGAGAAAACTCAAGCCAAAACAAGAAAGCAGAAGAAATAAACAGTAAAATGGAGAAGGTGGAGACAGGAAGGGGTAATTCTCCCCATCTTCATGTAGGAAAGAAGCAGTGCTGTGATGCTAGCATGTGGCAAGGATGCCTCCCCACCAAGACCCTACAATCTCTGAACCTTGCTATCAACCACCATACTCACATATGGATCCTCTTTGGACTCTGCTGATGCCTCTGGGACAGTCATACAACCCCTGCTGTGCATGTAAGCCAAGCCCAGGAAGAGCCAGTTCAGATTTACCACCCACATGCTCTTGTCTGTTGGCTGGCAGGGTGAAAAACCCTGCAGGGTTTACTATATACCAATTGTAAGAAGGTGGCATGTTTGAATATCCTGGGGATTTTGTATTTTCACCTGGGTCAGAGACAAAGGATTGTGCTGCTTAATGCTGAACACAGTTGCTCCATCAGCAAAATGATTTCCTTCTTTTGCCTGGAAATGCAGGGGCTACACAAGCGGTACGGATAATATTAAACCTTTTAAAGTGTCCAGGTCCTGCTGCTCCTTCAGGGTGAAGTCCACAGTCCACACCTGTAACAGTGCATTTCTCTAAAACGTATCAGCTCTAGATCACAAAGAAGGGTGACAGGGAGTTCATTCTTCTCTTTATGTCTATCTTGCCTCTTATATAAGATGAAGCTAATTTTTGTATGCTATAGGCCAACAGAAAGGAAAATGATAATCAAAACATATCAATTTCATATTAACTTTGCGATTATGAAATTTACTATAATAGAGTTTCCCTTATTCAGTAAAAGATCACAGTGTAATCTGTAGACATAAGTGTAATGTGTAACTGAAGGGTGTTAGATCAAGTGAGATGTCCATTCAAAGTAGATCAGGCTAACAATGTTTTAAAAAACTTTGGAAGGATGGCCTTGTGGCATAGTGTGTAAAACCACAGGGAACCTATTTAAGACCCAGTTGCTAACTTCCTTTCCAGCACTCTGCTAATGCACCTGGGAAAGCATAAGATGGCCCATGTCCTTGGGCCCCTGCAGCCACCTGGGAGACCTGAGAGAAGTTCCTGGCTCCCATCTGTTCCAGTTCCAGCTGTTGCCACCATCTGGGGAGTGAACTAATGATGGAAGGTCTCTCTCTCTTTCTAAATAAATCTATTAAACAATAAATTTTAAGGGATGGTATAGTGCCACAGCAGATTAAGCTACCATCTGAACCCACAGCATCCCACATGAGCACCAATATGAGCCACACCTACTCCATTTCTTATCCACTCCCTGTGAATAAATGTGGAAAACCAGTGGAAGATGGCCGAAGTACTTAGACTTCTGCCATCCACCTGGGAAACTTGGAAGAAGTTCTGGGCAGGTACTGGCCCAACCCCAGCCATTGTAGCAATTTGGGGACAACCAGCAGATGGGACATCTATCTCTTTCTCTCTCTCTGTAACTCTCTTTCAAATAAATAAAGAAGTAGTAAATAAAACTTTTTTGGATCATCAGGTTACACTTCACAGAAAAGACATATCTCTTCATCAATGTGTCCTCATGAATATAAAATTGCAAAACACACTGGCAAAAAGGCAAAGAAAAAACTAGACCAAGTGATGGGAACTACAAATGCACCATATCTAGGTGAGTGGTCCTGGACTGTGAGGAGAAAAAAACAGTAAACATGTTCAAAGAAGTGTTAACTGAATGAATCACTGTTTTTGAAAATTATTTATAAACAAAAGTATACTTATAAGCTTTTTCATATTTCTTCCAAAAATCAATGTAATTGCTATTGTTTACATGAAAGATATTGTGTATGTCCTCAAACAGGGCACATAAACTTGGAAAGTTATCTTAGAAGATTTGCATTTTTTTAAAGATTTTATTGGAGCTGGCACTGTGGTACAGTGGGTTAAAGCCCCAGCCTTCAGTGCCAGCATCCCATACAGGCAACAGTTTGAGTCCTGGCTGCTCTACTGCCAACCCAGCTTCTGCTGTGGCCTAGGAAAACAGTGGGAGATGGCGCAAGTGCTTAGGCCCCTGTACCCATGTGGGAAACCCAAAAGAAACTCTTGGCTCCTAGCTTTGGTTCAGCTCAACTCTGGCTGTTGCAGACATTTCAGGAGTGAACCAGTGGAAGGAAGACCTCTCTCTCTCTGGCTCTACCTCTATCTGTAACACTATCTTTCAAATAAATAAAAATAAATATTTAAAAATAACAGATCAAAGGGACAAGATTTTAAACAAGATTTTATTGATTTATTTGAGAGGTACAACTACAGACACAGAGAGGGAGGGATAGAAAATATTTCTTCCATCTTCTGGTTCACTCCCCAAATGGCCTCAATGGCCAGAGTTGAGTCACTCAGAAGCCAGGAGCCAGGAGCTCCTTCAAAGTCTCCCACATGGGTGCCAGAGCCCAAGCACTTGGGCCATCTTACACTATGTTCCCAGGCCACAAGCAGAGAGCTGGATCAGAAGGTGAGCAGTCAGGACACAAATGGGTACCCATATTGGATGCTGGTGCAGCATCACCGGCCCCCAGAAGATTTGAATTTGAGAGTCAACATCTGGAAGGAGAATGAAGAAATAGAGAGGAAGAATTGGAGAAGACATGATATGATGACCAACCATTAGACATAGAGTAGTCAGAATAGTGAAGAAAAAGACAGGAAGCGTGAACACAATTCGGTACTAATTGGTTACACAGAGGGTTGAAAGTGGAGTTCAATTCCATGATGTGTACATGAAAGACTGTGTGGACACTTGCACAGGAAGTAGAAATTGGAAAAAAAAAATCAACAAGAATATGATGCAAAGAAGTGAGACTGGTACCTATATGGGATGCTGGCACTACAGGCCATAGCTTAACTTTTAAGTCTTGAAAAAAAGATTATTTGCACACAATTTATACCTGCAAGACTCAAAGAATCTCCTGAGAACACCTATTTGGTTGCTTCAATAAAAAAAGAATACTGGAGCCAACATTGTGGTGTAGCAGGTTAATCCACTGCTGGCAACACTGGAATCCCATATAGGTGCCAGTACAAAACCTCTCTGTACCACTTCCCACCCAGCTCCCTGTTAAGGTATCAGAAAGCAGAAGATAACCCAAGGGTGTGGTCTCTTCCACCCATGTAGGAGATATGGAAGAAGCTCCAGGATCCTGGCTTCAGACTGTCATAGCAGCAGTCAATGCAGCCATTTGTGTAACAAATCAGCAAACAGAACCTCTCTCTCTCTCCTCTTTCTATGACTCTTCCTTTCAATTTAATAAATAAACCATTAAAAAAAGATGAAACATGTCCACTGCTGGACAATAGTGGGAGTCAGAGAGTATTCTTATTTTATATATTATTGTTTAACATTGCCTCCTCCAGTTCTTCTAAAAAGTACAAGCAATCCTTTGGGAAATGATAGCAATCTGTCATCTCCAAAGTAACTGATACCTGAAGGTTATGGCCATGACAACACTGTTAAATATGTGAACAGTTAAATAGACCTCAAGTGCTTTCAAATGCTCAAAATTGGCCAAAGGAAAGGAGAATGAAGCATATATAAAACATGTTTAAAAAATCCTAAAATGAAAGATTAAAACACCATCTCAAAAAGTTGACTCCAAGCTGGCACCATGGCTCACTAGGATAATCCTCCACCTGTGGCGCCAGCACACCGGGTTCTAGTCCTGGTCGGAGTGCTGGATTCTGTCCCAGTTGCTCCTCTTCCAGTCCAGCTCTCTGCTGTGGTCTGGGAGTGCAGTGAAGGATGGCCCAAGTCCTTGGGCCCTGCACCCACATGGGAGACCAGGAGAAGCACCTGGCTCCTGGCTCCTGGCTTCAGATCAGTGTGGTGCACCAGCCACAACACACTGGCCGCAGTGGCTATTGGATGGTGAACCAACGGAAAAAGGGAGACCTTTCTCCCTGTCTCTCCCTCTCACTGTCCACTCTGTCAAAAAAAAAAAAAAAAGGTTGACTCCATCTAAAACTACGAAAACATATATCTAAGTCCACTTTTTATTGTCAGAAGCAATCCAACTGACAAAAAGTACTGAGGGTTTAAGCCATAGAGGCCAAGTGTGATAGATAGGAAATACAACACCTAAGCAATCTAACCCCGAGAGTCTTTGCCAAAGGCTGCAATGTGGATTGCAGAGGAAGGATACTGCAGAGGGCAGGGACTTGTGCAGTGAGGGTGCATAATCAAGGCCTCAGTAGAGTGTGTGCCATGTGAACTTAGGTCACTCTCTATTTCTGCTTCCATGATAGACAAATTGCTATGATGATCCCCCCACCCTTCGTGACTCCCTACTTTTTTCAGATCATAAAGGAATCTGAAAACCTGAAGAGTTACTCTGGTTTATCTTACTCATGCTTTCACCCTCTACATGGGGTACACAGAAGGCACATAACTTGTTTCCTCTGTTAACAGGTCTATGTATCAAGGAAGGCTACATCTGGAGATAACATGGGTGCCTGGCATTATTCTAGGTTCTGGATTTGAGTGTAAAATGGGACATTGTGGTCTCTGGTTGAGAAAAAGTTAAGATACCTGTGGGATGGCCTGCGCTGCGGCTCACTTGATTAATCCTCTGCCTGCAGTGCTAGCATCCCATATGGGCACCAGGTTCTACTCCTGGTTGCTCCTCTTCCAGTCCAGCTCTCTGCTGTGGCCTGGGAAGGCAGTGGAGGATGGCACAAGTGCTTGGGCACCTGCACCTGCATGGGAGACCAGGAAGAAGCACCTGACCCCTGGCTTCAGATCAGCGTAGTGCTGGCCGTGCCAGCATTTTGGGGGGGTGAACCAACCGAAGGAAGACCTTTCTCTGTGACTCTCCCTCTCACTGTATATAACTCTGTCAAATAAATTTAAAAAAAAAAAAGATACCTGTGGGAGAAGAGACATTCCAACATGTGATGACCAGGGACCACTCATCTTCAGTGTTGTTTCTTGTGAGAGGATCTTACACCCCCATTCCTATACTTAAAAATGCAGACAAGGCCACATGACTCTTTCCAGATACAGTGGAAGAAAATTTTGTCACATTTGAGAAAATCACAGAAAATCACTGTTCTTTATCATCCAGCCACAATGACCATCAGTAGACACCATTCTATCAGCCTGAGGTCAAAATGACAGCTGATGCACAGCTTAAATGTGGAAGACTTGAAGAAACTGGGTCATTGGTTACCTGAGAAAGTCATTAAAAGACCATTAGCTGTAGTAGATGGCACTCATAAATAGATGACACTTCAAGTCCATGGGTTATATCTCTGGAATTTTTAATAAATAGTGCTTAACACAAATACAGAGAAAGGGACCGGTGTGTGGCACAGCAGGTTAATGCCTTGGCCTGAAGTGCCAGCATCCCATATGGGTGCAGTTTCTAGTCCTGACTTCTCCTCTTCTGATCCAGCTCTCTGCTATGGCCTGGGAAAGCAATAGAGGATGGCCGAGTCCTTGGGCCCCTGCAGCCACATGGGATACCCAGAAGAAGCTCCCAGCTCCCAGCTTCAGAATGGTACAGCTCTGGCCATTGCAGCCATCTGGGGAGTGAACCATTGGATGGAAGACCTCTCTCTCTGCCTCTCTTCTCTCTGTAACTCTGTCTTTCAAATAAGTAAAATAAATCTTTAAAAAAAAGAAATTAAAAAAATAAAGTTTTGGATCAAGACACAGAAATAAATAAATCTTGAAAAATACAGAAAAAAGCTAAATTGGAATCCAAAGATCACATCAAATGTACAAAAACTTGACAAGTACATGAGGTATATGATTTATAAATTTGAGTGAGAAAATTCCATAACATTGTAGTAAACACTAGATGAATAAAATAACAGAAATTTAGTTTCTCATAGTTTTACACTATGCTGCCTGAAGTTTTGATTTCTTCTGAGGACATTCTTTTGTTTCAAGATCATCAAATTTCCAACATAACCTTTGGGATCTAGTCTGTTTCTCCTCCCATCTCTAGGGACTCTCTTTCAAAATCAGATTGGAGGGGCCAGCACCGTGGCACAGTAGGTTAATCCTCCATGCCTGCAGTGCTGGCATCCCATATGGATGCCGGTTCGAGTCCCAGGTGCTCCTCTTCCAATCCAGCTCTCTGCTATGGCCTGGGAAAGCAGTAGAAGATGGCCGAAATGCTTGGGCTCCTGCACCCACATGGGAGACTGGGAAAAAGCTCCTGGTTCCTGGCTTCAGATTGGCACAGCTTCAGCCATTGTGGCCATTTGGGGTGCGAACCAATGGAAGGAAGACCTTTCTCTGTCTCTCCCTCTCGCTGTCTATAACTCTACCTCTCAAGTAAATAAATAAATAATCTTTTATATATCAGATTGGATTAGGTCAGGATATAAGATAACACTCAGACATCAATAGCCTCTGTATACACAGACAATACCACAGCTGACATAGAACTTTTAACATCAATCCCATTCACAATAGATACAAGAACAATCAACTACCTTGGAGTAAATTTAAGCAATGTCAAAGATCTCTGTGATGAGAAATACAAAATATTAAAGAAAGAAATGAGACAAAAAATGAAAAATTGTTCATGTTCATGGAGTTAGAATCAATATCAAACTCCAAACTACTGAAAACAATTTAAAGATTCAATACACCAAGATTCAATATACTGATTCAATATACCAAGGACATTCTTCTCAGATATAGAAAAGGATGCTGAAATTCATATGGAAACACAAGAGTCCCTGAATAGCTAAAGCAATCTTAAACAACAAAAACAAAGCTGGAGGCTTATTTGAGATGTAGAGTTGCAGACAGTGAGAGGGAGGGAGAGAGGTCTTCCATCCACTGCTTCACTACCCAATTGTTCACAATGGCCTGAGCTGGGCCAATCCTGTCGCTCCCCCTCTTCATGGAGGAATGACACAGGACCCTGCGCTGTTATTTCGTCTGCTCGGCCCTCCCCGGGTTTGCTGCTGGTTCTTCCCGGGTTGGCTACCATCCCTTACACCTCCGTGGAAGGGCGGTTCCCCCTGGCCACTTTCCCCACTTCCACGGGGGAGCGGCACACCGCCGGCCGGCTCTCTCGGGGGCTGCACAGGTGTTCCTCAGGTGTTCCCCTTAGACGTTCTCCTTAGATGTTCCTGGTGCATGTTGTCTCTCTCCTCCTTTATAGTTCTCTTCACCAATCCCAACTCTGCTACCCACACGCCGAGTACGCTGCTCTCCTCCAATCAGGAGCAGGTCCTACAGTTTATTGGTTGAACTGGAGGCAGCTGTGTAGAAGCTGTTTCTCCCTTCTCAGCGCCATATTGTGGGAAAGCAGATGCATAGAATAAGTCTTAATTCCAGTAACTTAGTCTAGTCCGAGTTGCTCCCAATTGCTCCCCACAAATCCGAAGTCAGGAGCCTGGAGGTTCTTCTAAGTCTCCAATGCAAACACAGGAAGGAGCTCAAGCACTTGGGCCCTCCTCTACTGCACTCCCAGGCTATAGCAGAGAGCTGCATTGGAAGAGGAGCAGCCAGGACTTCAACTGGTGTCTACATGGGATTCCAGCACTGCAGGTGGAGAATCACCCACTGTATCACAGCACCACTCCCAGGTTTCAAGATATACTATAGTGCAGTAATCAAAAGAGCCTAGTACTTGTTCAAAAACAGATGGATAGACCAATGGAACAGAATATAAATGCAGAAATCAATCCTGGAGAAGGATAGTCTCTTAAACACATAGTGCTGGGAAAACTGGATTTCCTCATGCAGAAGTATGAAGCAATACTCCTACTTTACACCTTACAAAAATACACTCAAAATGGATTAAAATGGATAAGAGATTTAAATAACAACCTGATACCAAATTATTAGAGAAAGTTGGGGTAACCCTGCAAGACATTGGCATAGAAAAATACTAGTTGGAAAAGACTGCAGAGGCACAAGCAATCGAAGCCAAAATTGACAAATGGGATCACATCAAATTGAGAAGCTTCTGTACTGCAAAAAAAAAAAAAAAAAAGTTATCAAAGTGAAGGGCCAACTGACAAACTGGGAGAAATGATTTGCAAACTATGCAACTGATAAAGAATTAATAACCAGAATATATAAAGGTTCAAGAAATTCCACAACAGCAAAATGAAAAACCCAGTGCAGAAATGGACAAAGGAGTTAAATAGGTATTTTTAAAAAGAAATCCAAATAGCCAGCAGATACATGAGAAAATGCTCAGGATCACCATTCAACAGAGAAATGTAAATCAAAACCACAAGGAAGTTTTACCTCACCCCCGTTAGAATGGCATTCACATAGAAATCAAACAAATGCTGGCAAAGATGTGTGGAAAACTTAACCCTGATCCACTGTTTGTGGGAATGTAAACTGGTAAAGACACCATGGAAGACAATATGGAGATACCTCAAAACATCGTACTTAGTGAATAAGCCAGTCTAAACAGGAAAAAAAAAACATATATTCTCCCTGATCTGTGATAACTAATAGCGCACCTAAAGGTAACTTATAGAAATGAAATCGACACTTTGAGAAGCAATGACTTTGAACAGTCCTTGTCTTGACTATTGAGGAACAATTTTTTCACATTATCTGTTGAACTCTTTACTTAGTATAGAGTTACTCGTATGTGTATAAAGTTAATTGAAAATAGATCTTAGTAAAAAATAGGAATGAGAATAGGAGAGGAAGAAGAGTGTAGGTGGGAGGGTGGCTATGGTGGGTAGAGTCACTATGTTCTTAAAGTTGTAATTATGAAATGGATGAAGTTTGTCTTCCTTAAATAAAAGGTTTCTAAGGAAAAAAGATATGAAAGGAACATTCCAGAAAAATTTTCATTTTGATGATTTGGGTCAAGGCTACTTGGTAGCAATATTTAAAAGCACAGAATGAATGATGCATTTTTCATCTTATTTATTTTTAATTGTTTACTTTTTTGTTTTAAAAGACATAGTTTTGGAGAGAGAGCAGAAGGCAGTGGAAGATCTTCCATCTGTTGCTCTACTCCCCAAGTGGCTGTAACAGCCAGAGCTGGGCCAGACTGAAACCAGGAGCGAGAAGCTTCATGTGGGTCTCACATATGGGTGACAGGTGCCCAAGCACTTGGACCATCTTCTGCTGCTTTCACAGGTGCCCTAAGCAGGGAGCTGGATTGGAAGTGGAGCAACCAAGAAACAAACTAGAACCCATAGGGATACTCGAATCCCAGGCAGCTGTTTAACCCAATATACTGCAATGTCACAATTTTTGTAAATTTAGACACTAGAAGTGAGTGTTGACAACTCAAGAAATTAAGCTTCTGCAACTTAAGTGAGAGGCTAGGACTATATTCCTGGCTCTCTGTTATGACCCTGTCTCAGTCCTGGTTGTTGTGGGTGTGAATCAATGGATTGAAGGTGTCTGTCTCTATCTCTCTCTCTCTCTTTCTCTCTGTCTCTCTCCCTTTCTCTCTCATTCCATAACACAGAGTAGGCTAAGCCTCCATCCATGGTGCCAGCATCCCATATGGGCACCAATTTGTGTTCCAGATGCTCTTCTTCTTTCTTAAATATTTATTTGAAAGTAGAGTTGCAGAGAGAGAGCCAGAGACAGAGAGAAAGGTCTTCCATCTGTTGGTTCACTCCCAAAATGGCTGCAATAGCTAGAGCTAGGTGGATACAAAGCCAGAAGCCAGGAGCATCCTCCAGGTCTCCCACTTGGGTGCAGGGGCCCAAGGAGTTGGGCCATCCTCAACTACTTTCCCAAGCCATAGCAAAGGGCTGGATTGGAAGTGGACCAACTGGGACTCAAATCAGTGCCTATATGGGATGCCGACACCACAGGCAGAGGCTTAACCAACTATGCCACAGCAAGGGCCCCAGATGCTCTTCTTTGGATCCAGCTCTCTGATTTTGTCCTGGGAAAGCAGTGGAAGATAGCCCAAGTCCTTGGGCCCCTAAACCCACCTGAAAAACCCAGAGGAAGCTCCTGGCTCTTAGCTTTGGATCAGCCCATCTCCAACTATTTTCACCATTTGGAGATTGAACCAGTGGATAAAAAATTTGTATGTCTCTCCTCTCCCTGTAACTATGCCCATCAAATAAATAAATAAAATCTTTTTTTTTAAAAGTCTCTATATATTTCCATCTACTTCTCATTCTCTCTCAAGTATATAAATACTTTAAGATGGCAAAAGATTGGCCGGCACCATGGCTCACAAGGTTAATCCTCCACCTGCAGCACTGGCACACTGGGTTCTAGTCCCAGTCAGAGCACCAGATTCTGTCCCGGTTGCTCCTCTTCCAGTCCAGCTCTCTGCTGTGGCCCGGGAAGGCAGTGGAGGATGGCCCAAGTCCTTTGGCCCTGCACCCGCATGGGAGACCAGGAGAAGCACCTGGCTCCTGGCTTCAGATCAGCATGGTGTGCCAGCTGTAGCACGCCAGCTGCAGCGGCCATTGGAGGGTTAACCAATCAATGATAAAGGAAGACCTTTCTCTCTGTCTCTCTCTCACTGTCCACTCTGCCTGTCAAAGAAAAAAAAGATGGCAAAAGATTCAAGTCAAAAACTAGAGAATTGTCTTGGGCTCTGACTATAGTTTATGCCATTGATAAATGGAATAATTTGCCTGAAACATAACTTTGTGGAGTGAAGTAATCCTGCATTTGTACACTCACTGTGATAAAACTATGGAGAGTTATTTAAGGACCTGCAATAGATTCTAGCCTCTACACATTTTCTGATCTAATCCATGAAGCAAGTTCAGCCTCCAAAAAGCTTTTAAAGACACTCTACTTTAATTATTAAAAATATTATCTTTTTAATTTTTTCTGATGTAGCAAATTCTTGCCAAAGTTTGAATTCAAACCATGTAAAAAGTGTTGTAGCTATGGCAATAAAAAAATTAAGACCAATGTGAATTCAGCTCAGATGGCTTTAAATCTTGAAACCATTATTACTTTATCTTATATGAATCCTGATTCTGAATTATATTTCTTTATGCTCTTCCAATTTATTTAAAAAATCTCATAAAACTCTTATCATACAATGTGAAAGAAGCTGAGGAATAAATAACCTACCAGCAATATATTTATTTTTGTCGGTCTTGGCCACATGTAGATGTCTCTAGAATCTTATCTGCAAGAGAAATTGCTTAGAAGGAGGGGTCAGACAAAAAGTCTAGATTCTTCCTAGATTCTACTGTGCTAATCAAGAGCATGAAGGAAATGTATATAGAAAAATGGGCATATTGGCTCAGTGACAAAAATGAAGTAGCCTCCCTGTGGGGGAATATAATCTTTACACATGGGAAAAACAGAAAAGATGCCAAATAAGCACACACAAGTCTACCAATCACTTTGATTAAACATAAACTATTGTTAGACTAACTAAAATATTAATTTCTTACCAATTCTGTAAAAAAAAATTGTCAGGGGCTGTTACTGTGGAGTGATGGGTAAAGCCACCTCCTACAGTGTGGGCATCCATATGGGCACCAATTTGAGTCCCAGCTGCTCTACTTCTGGTCTAGCTCTCTGCTATGGACTGGGAAAGCAGTGGATGAACACCTAAGTCCTTGGGCCCCGTGCACTCACATGGCAGACCTGTAAGAAGCTCCAGGCTACTGGCTTCAGATCAGCCCAGCCCCAGCCATTGAGGACATGTGGGAGTGAACCAGCAGCTGGAAGGCCTCTCTCTTTCTTCCTCTGTCTCTGTAACTCAGCCTTTCAAATAAATAAATCGTATAAAAATAATTTATAATGTTCATCACAATTGTTCAAATAAGTAGCAGTACACCAAAAAAATTATGATTTCACTAGAATCTATATTACATAGAAAATTACTCAGGCAGCACTGTTTTCCTTAAAACATCTCTTGCTTTTTTTATGTATCTCAAATTCCTTAAAAGTATCCAACTACATACATGATAGAATGCATATGGTGGTGAGGTTTATTTCACTTCTACACACATATTTATCACCACTAATGTGTTAAATTATTCCATTTTTTTCAAGTGAACATATATAAGTACATTAAGAGTAGGATAAACACAAAGATAGCTTCAGTTCTGATTAGGATTTAGGTCAGAAAAATTTTAAGTGTTACACAATGAAACTGAAGGCAGTTTTCCAAAAGGATAGTACACTGTTTCCTTAGCATCAATCTGTGCAAAGTAAAATCCATACAGCTGAATGGGCATTACAGATACATCAGTGGTAATCAGTACAAATAAATATAAAAGTGGAAATACCAAGTCACTGGAAACTGGTATTTAGTAATGAATAACCAGAGATGCCAGTTACTACTAGATGGAATAAGGAAATAAGGTCATCCCAGTGTTGACAAATCACAAAATACACATCAATGAAAATTTAGATACTTAATCCCTCCACTCTATGAATACTTCATATTAAATTTGAATTTATCCACAACCTGCAGCCTAACAATATTTTTCTCAGTTATTTAAAATATTTGCCATGCATTAGCACTGGTGGGGAATTAAAAAAAGTAACAGTCACAGACATCGAATAATAATCTAGAAGAAAGCAACGTTCCATAACCACTGGAACCACTGACGTGAACTGCCTGAACGACAACCTAGAATAGAAACATCTGGGGAGGCCGGCACCATGGCTCAATAGGCTAATCCTCCACCTTGTGGCGCCGGCACACCGGATTCTAGTCCCGGTTGGGGTGCCAGATTCTGTCCCGGTTGCCCCTCTTCCAGGCCAGCTCTCTGCTGTGGCCCAGGAAGGCAGTGGAGGATGGCCCAAGTGCTTGGGCCCTGCACCCGCATGGGAGACCAGGAGGAAGCACCTGGCTCCTGCCTTCGGATCAGTGTGGTGCACCAGCTGCAGCGCGCTGGCCACGGCGGCCATTAGAGGGTGAACCAATGGCAAAGGAAGACTTTTCTCTCTGTCTCTCTCTCTCACTATCCACTCTGCCTGTCAAAATAAAAGAAAAGAAACATCTGGGGAAAAAACACTCAAGGCAAAAAAGGAAGACATCTTTTTAGTGTAAAATATCAATAGTTAGTATCAGCATCCTGAAAAGTTGAAAAGCCAAGAAACAAACACAAGCAAAATTCTTCTTTGGAAGAAGCAGATCGTAAACTACAAAAAGAACCACAAAGAATTAGACTTGGTCACTTCTGAGTGCAGTGGGGGAAGAAATCAGGAAGACACCTGAACTGACAAATGCCCATTCATTCACTTGGGTAAGCATTCTGTGGGTGTTTATACTTTTTATGTAAAGTCAGCAGAAAATAAGGCTACTGAACAGTAATCAGGCCCTTGCTTCTCAACAACTGGATTCACCAGAGAGGAAAGCATTTATTTCAAGAAGTCGGCATCTTGGGGAGAAAGAGATCTCTTCATCTAAAATGTGCTCTTTCCACCCAACAAGCCAGCAAGAGCTGTTTCTAAGAACATGGGTCGAGGGGCAGACACTGGTATTTGGGGTAAAGGCACAGCCAGCAGTACCACTGTCACATATGGGCACCAGCTGCTCGGCTTCTGATCCAACTCACTGTGAATGCAGCTGGGAAATCAGTGGAAGGTCACCCATGTGCTTGGGCCCCTGCCACCCCCTTGGGAGACCTGGGAGATGCTTCTGACTCCTGGATTTGGTCTGGCCCAGCTCAGGTGATTGCAGCCATGTGGGGAATGAACTAGCTGATGGAAAATCTCTCTCCATCTCTTCCTCTCTCTCTCTGTATCTCTTCCTTTTGAATAAAATAAATAAATCTTTTTTAAAAAAATGGGTAGCTTCATATGGAGGTTAGAAATCAAAGTGATTCTATTTAGTTGACAATTTGGCAGCTGTTCAGGCTTTGTGCTAATAAGTGCTCATCTGGGGATATCCAAGGCATCAACCAGGTGAAGATGTTTTGATGGGGCTGAAGCTCCTTTGTTAGCTGGGTCAAAGCCTGCTATTCTGGGCTGGTGCTGTGGCACAGCAGGATAAAGACCCGGCCTGTGGCACCAGCATCCCATATGAGATGCTCCTTTTCTGATCCAGCTCTCTTCTGTGGCCTGGGAAAGCAGTAGAAGATGGCCCAAGTCCTTGGGCCCCTGAACCCACACGGGAAACCCAGAAGAGGCCCCTGGCTCCTGATCAGCTCAGATCTGGCCATTGCAGTCATTTGGGGAGTGAACCAGTGGATGGAATACCACATAGGATCCCTGATCATTATAATAATCACTTACATAATATTAAGTCAAGTTATGTATAAATATATTAAGTATATTGAATATTTAATTAATAAACATAGACATTTAAAATATATTAAAAATCTCAACTCTTAAAACTCAGTTTTCTAAACCCAAAGTCACAGAATACATGAGATAATCTTGACAAAACACAAAATTTCTTTCCCTTCTGTAATAACCAAAAGGTAAAGAAAATTATTTTGTGCTGTGTTTCTTCTAATGGGAAGCTCCTGCAGATTACTTAGAAGTTAAACCCAAAGGAAAGGTGTGGGGAGCAACTCAGACTAGACTGTTACTGGAATTAAGACTTATTCTATGCATCTGCTCTCCCACAATATGGTGCTGGGAGAGGAGGAAACAGCTTCTACACAGCTGCCTCCAGTTCAACCAATAAACAGCAGGAGCTGCTCCTGATTGGAGGAGAGCAGCATACTTGGCGTGTGGGTAGAGTTGGGATTGGTGGAAGAGGACTATAAAGGAGGAGAGAGACAACATGCACCAGGAACATCTATCTGAAGGAACACCTGTGCAGCCCCCGAGAGAGCCAGCCAGCGGTGTGCCGCTCCCCCGCGGAAGTGGGGAAAGTGGCAGGGGGAACTGCCCTTCCATGGAGGTGGAAGGGTCGGTAGCCAACCCGGGAAGAACCAGCAGCAAACCCGGGAAGGGCCGAGCAGACGAAAGAACAGCGCAGGGTCCTGTGTCGTTCCTCCGCGAAGAGGGGGAGCGACATAATGGTGCCGTGACTCGGATATGAAGCCTAGGCAGGGTTTAGTGTCGTTCCTCCATGAAGAGGGGGAGCAACATAATGGTGCCGTGATTCGGATATGAAGCCTAGGCAGGGTTTAGTGTCGTTCCTCCATGAAGAGGGGGAGTGACATAATGGTGCCGTGATTTGGATAGGAAACCTAGGAGGGAAGAAGTGGGAAGAAGTGGGAAAATACCGGAGAGAGAGACTAGCAAAGAGCCTAGGGAAAAGCCGGACGGAAAAGGTGCCGGAAGAAGCTATTGAAAGCCTAGGCATAGACTCGGATACAGACTGTGGGGAGAAGCCAGGAGAAATGAGAGGGGAATATTGTTGGAAGAAAAGTTAGGAAACATACCGGGTAGAGAAAAATGTTAGGAGGATGAAGCCACGGGGGCAGGCTGAGGCGGAGACAAAAGCTAGCTTGGGATTCGTCAAGTCAGCCTGGGGAGCAAAAGGCGAAAAACTAAAACCAGAGGCGGAGACGCGTAAGCCAGGTTGGAATCCGTCAGATTAGCCCGGGGAGCAAAAGACGGGAAGCCAAACCGAAAGGCGCAGACGTGAGCTAGGTTGAATTCGCCAGGTTAGCCCGGGGAACTTAGACTGAATACCGGTGGTGGAAACGTAGGCTAGGCTGTGTGATTTGCAGAAGCTGCCACGCACAGAGAGAGTGCGCGGGGCACGAACGGGGAGAGCGCACGGGGCGCTAATAGATAGGAAACACGGGGCTGGCGCGAGGCCGTGGTGTGGGCGCTAAGGGCGCAGAGACCTCGGAGAGTCAGGAAGCCGCCGCGGGGCGAAGCGCCAAGAAGCAGCCTCAGGGCGGGCGCCGGGAAGCCGCGGGGATAAGAGAAACAGAAGTGTAGAAGTAAAATGAGAGAAATAGGAATGCTGGCAGATAGAAGTAAAATAGGAGAGATAGGAATGCCCAGAGATAGAGAAATAAAGAAAAATAAGGCCTCCCCACAACATGGCAATGAGAGAGCTTGGATTCGGTCTGCCTGATTAGTTAAGACGATAAGCACCTGTGGGAGGCTGCAGGTCACCGAAGACAGGCACGTTATCAACACCAATAAGTCTCCCCACAAGACAGCAATGAGAGGGCTTGGATTCGGTTTGCCTGATTGGTAGGGCTTGTAAGCACCTGTGGGCAACTCTAGCAAGCAGAGCAGAGTGTGTGCTGTGGGGCACCGAAGACAGGCGCGTATCAATGCCAAAAAACAAAAAGAAAGGGGGATCTGTGGGGAGCAATTCAGACTAGACTGTTACTGGAATTAAGACTTATTCTATGCATCTGCTCTCCCACAATATGGTGCTGGGAGAGGAGGAAACAGCTTCTACACAGCTGCCTCCAGTTCAACCAATAAACAGCAGGAGCTGCTCCTGATTGGAAGAAAGCAGCGTACTCGGCGTGTGGGTAGCAGAGTTGGGATTGGTGGAAGAGGACTATAAAGGAGGAGAGAGACAACATGCACCAGGAACATCTATCTGAAGGAACACCTGTGCAGCCCCCGAGAGAGCCAGCCAGCGGTGTGCCGCTCCCCCGCGGAAGTGGGGAAAGTGGCAGGGGGAACCGCCCTTCCACGGAGGTGGAAGGGTCGGTAGCCAACCCGGGAAGAACCAGCAGCAAACCCGGGAAGGGCCGAGCAGATGAAAGAACAGTGCAGGGTCCTGTGTCGTTCCTCCGCGAAGAGGGGGAGCGACATAATGGTGCCGTGACTCGGATATGAAGCCTAGGCAGGGTTTAGTGTCGTTCCTCCATGAAGAGGGGGAGCGACAGAAAGGTACCCAAACTTAGACACTGGAGGCTGTGAGCATTCAACATTATAAAAGAATGAAAAAACTTAGAAAAGATTACACCTGTTGCCGGTACTGTGGCTCAGCAAGTAAAGCCACCACCTGCAATGTTGCGATCCCATATGGGTGTCAGTTCACATCCTGGCTGCTCCACTTCTGATCCAGCTCTCTGCTATGGCCTGGGAAAGCAGCAGAAGATGGCCCAAGTCCTTAGGCCCCTGCATCCCTGTGGGAGACCCAAAAGAAGCTCCTGGCTGCAGCTCAGTGCAGCTTTGGCCATTGTGGTCATCTGGGGAGTGAACAATCAGATGGAAGACCTCTCTCTCTCTCTCTGCCTCTCTGTAACTCTGCATTTCAAATAAATAAATACATCAAAATTAAAGAAAATAATACACCTTAGAAACAAAAGCAGAAAAAAAAATCCCATAGAACAATTTAAATACATCTAGAAAAGTCAGGTGTAGGGGCCAGTGTTGTGGTGTGGAGTGTAAAAGCCACCACCTGTGACACAGGGCCGGCGCCGTGGCTCAATAGGCTAATCCTCCACCTTGCGGCGCCGGCACACCGGGTTCTAGTCCCGGTCGGGGCGCCGGATTCTGTCCCGGTTGCCCCTCTTCCAGGCCAGCTCTCTGCTATGGCCAGGGAGTGCAGTGGAGGATGGCCCAAGTGCTTGGGCCCTGCACCCCATGGGAGACCAGGAAAAGCACCTGGCTCCTGGCTCCTGCCATCGGATCAGCGCGGTGCGCCGGCTGCAGCGGCGGCCATTGGAGGGTGAACCAACTGCAAAGGAAGACCTTTCTCTCTCTGTCTCTCTCTCTCACTGTCCACTCTGCCTGTCAAAAATAAAAAAAATAAATAAATTAAAAAAAAAAAAAGCCACCACCTGTGACACAGGCATTCCACATGCACACTGATTCTAGTCCTGACTATTCCATTTCTGATACAGTTCCCTGCTAATGTGCCTAGAAAACCAATGAAAAATGAAAAAGTCCTTGGGCCCCTGACAGCAAGGTGGGAGAACCAGAAGAAGCTCCTCATTCCTGGCTGTTGTGGCTCAAGTTCAGCCATTGTGACCATTTGGGGTGTGAAGCAGTAGACCAAAGATCTCTGTCTCTCCCTCTCTCTGTAAACTCTGCCTTTCAAATAAAAAGAAAGCTTAAAAAATATTAGGTGTAGGGGTTGGTGCTGTGGCGTAGCGGGTCAAGCCACTGCCTGCAGTGCCAGCATCTCATAAGGGCACTGGTTTGAGTCCTGGCTGCTCCACTTCCTATCTAGCTCTCTGCTATGGCCTGGGAAAGCATCAGAAGATGGCCCAAGTCCTTGGGTTCCTGCACTCACTTGGGAGACCTGGAAGAAGCTCCTGGCTCCTGGCTTCACATCAGCACAGCTCTGGCTGTTGTGGCCATCTGGGGAGTGAACCAGCAGATGGAAGACCTGTCTCTCTCTCTCTGCCTCTTCTCTCTCTGTGTAACTCTGACTTTCAAATAAATAAATAAAGCTTCTTAAAAAATTAGGTGTAAAGATCAAGTACTCTTATTATCCCTAGTCTCCTAAGATAAATATTTCTTTCAAGATTAATTTATTTCCAAGGTAGAGTTACAGAGAGAGAGAGAGAGATCTTCCATTGGCTAGTTCATTAGCCAAATGGCCACTACAACTGAGCCAGGCAGAAGCCACTGCCAGGAGACTCATCCAGGTCTCCCACATGGGTGCAGGGTCCCAAGGACTTGGGCCATCCTCTCCTGCTTTCCCAGGTGCATTAGCTAGGAGATGAATCAGAAAGGGGCCACGAGGAATCAAACCAGTGCCCATATGGGTTGCTGCCATCACAGGCAGCATCTTAACCCACTGTGCCACAATATCAGCTGTAAAGACAAGCATTTCTCATGACAGGCCATAACTAAACAATAAAGGAGGAGAAAACAGCTTATAAGAGATGACTAGTTGTTGGAAAAGAGTCAACCAAATGGAAACTGTAAGAAGCTGCAGTTGAGAAGATGGTTGAAAATTTTATTAGAGGGGCCAGGCACTGGAGTGTAGTAGGTTAATCCTAGGAAAGCAGAGCAAGATGTGCTTGAGAATGGGGGACCCACAAGAAGCTCCTGGCTCCTCTTGGATTGGCTCAGCTTCAGCCATTGCGGTCATTTGGGGAGTGAACCCATGGATGGAAGACATTTCACTCTGCCTCTCCCTTTCCCTCTCTTTCTCAAAATTTTAGGCACTGTGGTATAGAAGGTTAAGCCTCCTCCTCAGTGCCAGTATCTCATGTGGACTCTGGCTCAGTTGAGTCCCAGCTGCTCTACTTCTGATCCAGCTCTCTGCTAATGCACCTGGGAAAAGCAGAGGAAGGTGGCCTAAGTACTTGAGTCCCTGCACCTGTGTGGGAGACTCGGCAGGCACTCCTAGCTCCTGCTTACTGGCTCCTGCCTGACCCAACCCCCACCCATTGAGGCCATTTGGGTAGTAAGTCATTGGATGGAGAGCTCTTTCTTTTCCTCTTTCTCACTTTGTATCTCTGCCTTTCAGATAATTAAATCTTTTTTAGAAAGTTATCATATTTTAAAATCAAATATTAAAAATCTCTAGCAAATATTTATAGTTAATATTTATATTTTCTAAAAGACTTTACTGATTTAACATAGGGGACTAAATCCTAGTTTTATTTATTTGAAAGACAGAGTTACAGAAAAATAAAGCCAATGAGAAAGAGATTGTCTATCTGGTTCACTCCCCAATCGTCTACAACAGCCAGAGCTGGGACAGGTTGAAGCCAGGAGCCAGGAAAGTCCATGTGGTTCTCCCACATGTGTGGCAGGGGTCACAGCACTTGGGCCACCTTCTGCTATCCCAGGCACATTAGCAGGGTGCTGGATTAGAAGTGGAGCAGTCTGGACTCAAAGAAGCACTCTTATGGGATGCAGGTATGATAGACTGCACTTAACCTATGATGCTGCCCCCACTTTGAAAATTTTTAATGTCAGGGCCAGTGTTGTGATGTATGGGTAAGGCCACCACCTGTGATGCTGGCATCCCATATGGGCACTGGTTCATATCACAGCTGCTCTACCTCAGATCAAGCTCCCTGCTAATGGCCTGGGAAAAGCAAAGGAAAATGGCACAAGTGTTTAGGCTCCTGCTACTGATGTAGGAGACCTGAATGGAGCTCCAGGCTCCTGCCTTCAGTCTGGCCCAGTGCTTGATTATTACAGACATCTGGGGATGAACCAGTAGATGGAAGATGTCTGTCTCTGTCTCTCTAACTCAGCCTTTCAAAAATTCTAGACTTTGGGATATTGACTTAGAATTATTTCTTATTGGGGCTGGTGCTGTGGCATAGTAGGTTAAGCCTCCACCCGCAGTGCTGGAGTGCTGGCATCCCATAAGGACACTGGTTCAAGTCCTGATTACTCCACTCCAATCCAGCTCCCTGCTAATGACCTAAGAAAGCAGAGAAGGTGGCCCAGAGTCCTTTAGCCCCTGCACCCATGTGAGAGAGTGGGAGGAGGCTCCGGGCTTCTGGCTTGAGATCTGCAAGGTCCAGCCATTGCAGCCCTCTGGGGAGTGAACCAGTGGATGGAGGAGCTCTCTCTCTCTCTCTCTCTCTTTCTCTCCTTCTCCCTCTCCCTCTCTCTGTTATTCTGCTTTGCAAATATTAAATATTTAAATAAATAAATCTTTAAAAATTATTTCTTATCCTTGGTAACTTACTGTTTAGTGAAAACTTAGCAAGTAATTTTGAACAGTAATATGTTAACAACTTATGAAAACATTTACCGGGCCGGTGCCGTGGCTCACTAGGCTAATCCTCCGCCTTGTGGTGCCAGCACACCGGGTTCTAGTCCCGGTCAGGGTGCCGGATTCTGTCCCGGTTGCCCCTCTTCCAGGCCAGCTCTCTGCTGTGGCCAGGGAGTGCAGTGGAGGATGGCCCAAGTGCTTGGGCCCTGCACCCCATGGGAGACCAGGAGCAGCACCTGGCTCCTGCCATTGGATCAGCGTGGTGCGCCGGCTGCAGCGTGCCAGCCATGGCGGCCATTGGAGGGTGAACCAATGGCAAAAGGAAGACCTGTCTCTCCCTCTCTCTCTCTCTCTCACTGTCCACTCTGCCTGTCAAAAAAAAAAAATTACCAAAAGGCCCAATGCCTTCTATATATTTTAAGCCAAGAGTACATGTATTTAGAAAAATCTATCTTTTACATTTAGCAATTCAAAAAAAGTCATCCTACTGCAGAGTAGCCCTTGGTCTCTCTAGCTGTTACACTGCTTTATCTCTCTTCAGCCACTGTAAGTCAGAGATGCTCTTATCCCTGGGCAGGAAAACCTGAGGTCTATTACCTCATGTCAAATTGCATAGGGTCCCCAAATCAGTAATCCATCCCGTGATCACCTTGAGGAGAGGATCTGGGTTGCACATGGCACAAGCATCATGAGCCATCAGGGGTGGGATTCCCTTTGTACCCAGTCATCCTCCTCACCTTGCACAGCTCATACTGGGCATTCTCTTCAGTGTGTGTTCAGTTTGTATACCACTTCCAGCTCATGTCTGCCACCACGTGGCTTCTGCTGTGATGTAGTGAACAGCAAGATGGCCCTGTGGTGTCAAAGATCAGGCAGAAATGCTCACCTGTTGGCTTGATGCTGATGTTTGCTCCATCTCACACATATCCATGAATCCAGCAAGGCTTGCAGCATCAGCTTGAACCTTGCTGTGGATTCTGACCCAGCACTGCTACATTATCTTCTCTACCTCCTCTCCAGTCAGTGCATACTTGAGTCTATTTCTCAGGAAGGTGAGGAGAGGGAGACATCCCTTAGGTTGCAGGGACCTGATGATGCACAAGGTGCCACAGCAAAGACCACCAATTCATTTTTTAGCAATTATACTTACATTGCCTGAGAAACTAACATATTAGATAAGTATGGTTATTCTCTTAAGTCATGATCTTGCCAAAGAACAACTTTAAATTTGACTTCATAGGAAGCAATGAACACTGCATCATCTTTTCATCTATTGTTTGTGCTTAGGTGAAAATTACGTTGTGATTTTAAATAACACAAATAAGCACAACCAACTTTTACACATACAACAGTACACACATATAATGCATAGCATACATTATGACACAGAAAAATATAGAAATCTCTGCAATTCTTTTTAAATCTTTTAATCAGGCCCTATGGCTCACCATGTGGGTAGCCAATTGAACAGGGATGAATGTTGGTAAGAAAGAGCTTATTTCTAGAAGCTGGCATCTTGGGGAAAGAAATTTCTCTCTTTTTTTAAAATTTTATTTATTCATTTGAGAGACAGAGCCACAGAGAGTGGGAGAGCCAGAGAGAAAAGTTCTCCACCAGCTGGACCACCCCCAAAATGGCCACAATGGCTGAGGCTGGGCTAATCCAAAGCCAGGAGCCAGGGCCTTCCCCATATCTCCCACATGGGTACTGGGTCCCAAGCCCCCCTGGGCATCTCCCACCACATTCCCAGGCCACAAAACAGAGAGTCAGATCAGAAGAGGACCAACAGGGACATGAAACAGTGACCACATGGGATGTCAGCACTACAGGTGGAGGTCCAGCTCTATATGCCACAGTACAGCCCCAAGAGAGAGCTCTTGATATAAAATGTTCTATCTCTGTTAAAGGGTTAATTTTTTAAAATTTATTTATTTATTTGAAAGTCAGAGTTACACAGAGAGAGAAGAAGAGGTAGAGAGAGAGAGAGGTCTTCCATCCCAAGGTTCACTCCCCAATTGGCTGTGATGGCCAGAGCTGTGTCAATCCGAGGCCAGGAGCCTGAGATCATTCTGGGTCTCCCACTTGGGTGCAGCAGCCCAAGGACTTGGGCCATCTTCTACTGCTATCCCAGACCATAACTGCTTAAGGGTTTCTTAAAGGACAAGGGTAGCTTCAGGGGGAGGTAAATAAAACAATGAGTCACCTTAATTGACAATATGTAAATGCCCAAGCTTTTTTCTGATGAGGCCTCTTAACCAGGGGACTCAGCATCAGTTGGGTGAAGGCTTCTTTGTTAGCTGGGGCAAAAGTCCACCATTATATAAATGCTACTATTCACCAGAGTAATTCAGGCAATATACAATGTCAGTAATTGGTTTTTGCTATATAAAATGTGAAAAGGAAAAGGGAAGGAGGATGGCTTTAATATGGTTAAAATTCCTTTTTAAAAGCTCCAATCAACTGAATATAATTACTTCCTGCTGTTAGTAACCTCAATTAACCCTATTGTTCCACAGTTGAAACCTGAAAAATTTATTTGAGCATTTAACTTGGAAAGCAACGCTAGTCCCAGTGATGGTACTGGACACTAACATACATGAAGATAATTATATCCTCATTTCAGATTCAGTAAGCACTCTGTTGGAAAAACATCTTTTATTGCTTTATGAACTTTTGTTCCTCGCAGTCAATTTTATCAGAGGCCTTTGTGGAAATTTATAATAGATTTTTTAAAAAAATTTTTAAATTTATTTGACAGATAGTCAGTGAGAGAGACAGAAAGGTCTTCCTTCCATTGGTTCACCCCCCAAATGGCCACTACAGCGGGCGCTGTGCCAATCTGAATGAAGCCAGGAGCCAGGTGCTTCTTGTTTCCCATGTGGGTGCAGGGCCCAAGCACTTGGGCCATCCTCCACTGCCTTCCTGGCCACAGCAGAGAGCTGGACTGGAAGAGGAGCAACTAGGACTAGAACTCGGCACCCATATGGGATGCCAGTGCTGCAGGTGGAGGATTAACCAAGTGAGCCATGGTGCTGGCCCCTATGATAGATTTTTTAAGAGATCAGGGAGCCCCAGGGTCTCTGCTCTACCACTGGGCTGAGACAGAGCTGAAGCTCCTGCATTTTCTAAATTGACAAGGACTCCTAACCTGTCTCCTTGGGCATCAACAGCCACAGACACGGTTGCTGGAAAGTTTAAGGGATTTAAGTGCTTACTCCATCCCATTTACCAGAACTCTCACAAAACCTCTACTGTTAGAAATCCACTGATGCTGTGGCATATTGGATAAAGCAGCCACCTGCAGTGAGTGCCAGCATCCCATATGGGTGCCCATTGGGGCTGGTCCTGGGTGCTCCAATTGTGATCCAGGTCTCTGATGTGGCCCTGGGGGAGCAGTGGAGGATGGCTCAGGCCCTTGGGCCCTTACATTGGGTGTTGTGTGGGGGGAACCCAGAGAAAGCTCCTGGCTCCTGGATTCAAATCAGCCCAGCTCTGGCCATTGCAGCCATCTGAGAAGTAAACCAGTAGATGAAGGACCTGATGGAACAAGGAACAAGGACATAAGCCTCAGCCATTCTCCTGCATTGAACAAAAGAGATAAACATTGGAATGTACTCTTTGACCTAGAAACACAATTGGAGGGCCTGCGCTGTGGCATAGCAGGTAAAGCTGCTGTCTGCAGTGCAGGAATCTCTTATGGGTGCCGGTTTGAGTCCTGGCTGCTCCATTTCTAATCCAGCTCTCTGCTATGCCTGGGAAAGCAGTGGAAGACAGCCCAAGTCCTTGGGGCCCTGCACCCATGTGGGAGACCCAGAAGAAGCTCCTGGCTCCTGGCTTCAGATCGATGTACCTCTCTCTGGCCATTGTGGCCATCTGGGGAGTGAACCAGAGGATGGAAGCCTTCTCTCTCCCTCTCTGCCTCTCCTTCTCTCTCTGCTTAACTCTGACTTTCAAGTAAATAAATAACTCTTAAAAAAAAAAAAAAAAACACCTCAATTGGGTCTCACACTCTGCTGTCTTCATACTCCACCCTTTACAGCCACCTGAAAGGCCAGTTCCAGGAATTCCCCTCTGCTTGCTGCCCCCTACCTCACCCCCATCCCCAGCCTTCCCTGGGGGTCAGGGCCTTCTGTCAGGTGTTCCATCATGGGTACGTGGACAGTTGCAGTTGGTTACCCATCTCTACGGATTTATTTTCCCTGAATAAATTAGGTCCGGCTATAAATTCATACACTACCTCCTCTCTATTCTGTGCCTCTTTTCCTAACAGGAAACCCCCCCCACCTCTGCCTCTCTAACTCTGCTTTTCAAATAAAATAAACATTTAAAAATCCCACTTAACAACCACCTTCTCTTAAATTTAACACATATGCAGGCCATGCAATATTACAATAGAACACCATTTTTTTCTTAGTCATAAGATCGTAACTATATCCTGCCCAATCAGCCACAATGCAACTCAAGGTGATTTTGGATGAAAATTAAATTGAACCACTCATATTTCACCCAAGAGGAAGAAATCCTCATACAAACAACCAAATGAGTACTCTTCCCAAAAATATCCAAATTTCCTCACAGGGAGGCTGAAGTAAAAATCTTAGAATCCATCTCCTACACATCAGTACCACAAAAAATGACCTAAACCAGGTCCAAATGCCATGAGCCCAAAGAGCAGAGACAGAAATTGCAGGTATGCCCCTGGTTCAACTTACCCAGTCTCAGAGCTGTTGACTCGGGACACAAAGGGGAGCCATTGACTCCCCGCAAGGTAGCTAATGTCCAGCAGGAACAGAAAGGAAAGTCCTGGAGAGAAAGTACTCTCAGAAGCTGCGGGGATGTCCCCAGAGTCCCAGCCAAAATGTTAGCTCAAAAGCAGCTCTGGGATGGAGGTACAAGTGACCATTGCTGTCCTTACTAATGTGAAAGGGTTAAGCCACTTGAAAAATACATTCCAGGGGCCAGCATTGTGGCTCAGTGGGTTAATGCCCTGGCCTGAAGTGCCAGCATCCCATATGGCCACTGGTTCTGTTACAGTTGAATTAGAGTTGAATTGCTCTTGCCACCCCAAAAACACTCCAAGAGACCTTCTCTCATGTAATTAACAAAGGGTAAAGTTTATTGATGATCCGACATGTCGGGGCCCCCATCCCAGTACAGGCGAGCGGCCTCGAATAGTCTTGGGTTGGGGTTTTTATACACGTTTAAACAAAGAAAATCAATCATCAGACAGAGGTATAGGGTAAACAATTGATACAAGTTAAGTGATTTTACAACCAGTTGATTTATGAATACAGGGAGTATAGGATACCGAGTAAGGGCCTGATTAGACCTCAAAGAACCATGTGGCCTATACAGGGAGTATCAAAAAGCCTCCTATTGCCAAAAGGGAGGGCCACACAAGATTGCAGGAACTGCCTTGATGATACCTAGGAATGCAGCTGAATGGCGATAAGGGACACATGGTGGGGTCAGAGTTCCAGGAGGCAAAGAGATATACGGTGACTTCTTCTATCTTACTTAGGTGAAACTAAGGTTACGCTCACATTGGGGTAATTTACTGACTAATTAACTTTACAGAGAATGGCTATGCAGAGCAAGTCTAACGAGGTCAGGAAAGTTCACCAGAGGAGGTGGGGGGGGGCGGCTTTTAACTTTTTAACCCTTCAGTTCTAGTCCCGGCTGCTCCTCTTCCCATCCAGCTCTGTGTTATGGCTTGGGAAAGCAGTAGAAGATGGTCCAAGTCCTTGGGCCCCTAACCTGTGTGGGAGAACCTGGAAGAAGCTCCTGGCTCCTGGCTTCAGATTGGTGCAGCTCCAGCTATTATGGCCAATTGAGGAGTGAATCATCGGATAGAAGGCCTCTCCCTCTCTCTCTCTCTGCCTCTCCTCTCTGTGTAACTCTGACTTTCCAATAAATAAATAAAATCTTTAAACAACAACAACAACAAAAATACATTGCAGACTTCTGGGCTAGCTCACCAGTGTCGTTTCCAGACACATAATCCGGCTCTGGATGCTCACCGCTTCAATTCGCCATAGCTGAGTGCTGGCCAGAGGAAAGGGTGTATTTCCAGAAGGCAGCTGCAGTCTTGGGACTGCAATCCAAAGAAGCCTTTTTCTACCAAACCAGCACAGAGGATGTTTAAAGGGACAGGGGTAATTGGAGCACCAGGCTTGAAATAAAACAATGAGTCTATTCAATTGACAATTATGCAGATTTTCAGGTTTTGTTCTGAGGAAGGTCCCACCAGCCAGTCAGGGGAGTCCAGGGTATCAGGAGGGAGGTGCTTTCTACCTCAGTTGGGGGAGGGTTCTCTGTCAGATGGGTCAAAAGCCTGCCCTTCCAAATCATCTCCTTTTTTCAGTAGGCTTCCAAAACTCTTCTGCAAATATTACTCACAAGATTAGGGGAAGGTAGGATGCCTTCATTAGGACTACCATACTGTTGGAGGAGGGTGATCAGGGTTTATAAAGAGGTTGTAATGCAGGGGGTGCTGGTGTAAGGACTAGATGACCTAATGGGGAGTTCTTGTAAGAGTGGACAAGATGCTTGCTTCTCCCCAGAACCTGTCTATTAGCAAGACAGAAGTGGTGATCCCACTCCCCCAGTTTCTAGTTTCATCATGAGAATAGCAAGGAAGCAATGATCCGCCCTTCTGAGCTTCTAGTTTTATCAGGAGAATAGAAAGAATTTGCCTATCCTACTATTCAGCTGGATTTTTGTTTTAACAAGAGCAAGCTAGACAGGATTATTGATGGGTTTTGTCCCCAGCCTCTGACTAATTGTTAGCTGTTACTATTCTGCTCACCCAAATTGCGGTTAAAAAACTCCACTCCATTTTTCAGGCCTCCCTCTCTTGGAGACCCCCTAGTGGCTGCTGTGGCAAGAGGTTTCTCATGTAAATAAATCTTGCTTTGCTCACTGAGTGTCCACATTAAATTCCTTGTGAGACATGCACCCCAGGCACCTTCCTTCATCACCATTTTCCCCCATTACTTTGGTGTGGTGAAGTCATGGAAGAGTTGACAGTCTCTGGTTTCAGATGTCATGGCTTGTTGCTAGATCAATGACAAGGCTTAAGTTCTCTGATTCCTCCTGGTGGTCAGCACCTGAGTCCTTCAGCTCTGCCTCAGCCTAATGATAGAACAGAGACCTGGGGCTTCCCTGCTCTCTTAAAAACCTACTGTAAATTTCCACAGATGCCCCTATGAAGTTGATTGTGAGGAGCAGAAGTTAACAATAGGATTTCTTTCTTTCTTTCTTTCTTTCTTTCTTTCTTTCTTTCTTTCTTTCTTTCTTTCCTTTTGACAAGCAGAGTTAGTGAGAGAGAGAGACTGAGAGAAAAGTCTTCCCTTTTCCATTGGTTCACCCTCCAAGTGGCCACTCCAGCTAGCACGTGGTGGCCAGTGCGCTGTGCAAATCCTAAGCCAGGAGCCAGATTCTTCCTCCTGGTCTCCCATGTGGGTGCAGGACCCAAACACTTGGGCCATTCTCCACTGCTTTCCCAGGCCACAGCAGAGAGCTGGACTGGAAGAGAAGCAACTGGGACAGAATCTGGTATCCCGACTGGGACTAGAACCTGGGGTGCTGGTGCCGCAGGTGGAGGATTAGCCTAGTGAGCTGTGGCACTGGTCAATAATGGGATTTCTAAGAGCTGGGTGTCTACTTCTCACTGTTTCTACACACACACACTCCTCTCCTAGACAAAATCTTTCCCAGGTACAAAATTAGGTTAAGTTATCAGACTCAGTAGCCTTCTTTGCACCAAGTGAACAGTGTTTTCTGGGTGTGTGTTTATTGGAGGGGAAGACTAGAACCACCTATGAAGTTATTGGGATAAGTCAGGACTTTGTAGTATAAAATATTGGGCTGTTTCCCAAGGCCTGCTTCTGTAGGTAGCCCATAAAGAAGTCATCGACAAGTCAAGGTCCGTCTTGGCTTGTGGAATTCCTGGGATAAAAAAGTCACATACTCCCATGTTGAAGGAGAATGATCAAACAAGAACATTCTGCTAAAATTAACTATGTTATGACTGTGTTGCAGAAAGCCCAATAAGTTGCTTGTGTATGGTGTTATCCTCTGTGTTGCCTTGACCTATAGCTGCTTATGTATAAATATCGCTGAGACACTGGAATAAATGAGTCTTGTCTTGGCTCCATTCCCTGCACCCTTGTCCCTCTTTTCATTCCCACTGCCCCCTTCAGGTTCTGTTTGACTGGTGCTGCTGGCCTGCACATGCTTCTAAGACTACTGCATAACTTCTGTGGGGCACGTGTTTTGTTTCCCATGGCTGCTTTCACACACATAGGCTGACTTCTATCTTCCTATCTAAAAACATTATTGAAGAACACGAAAGCCTTGGATAGAATACCCTTAGAAACAAAAGCTGAAGGAATTGTCTGATTATATGGGAAAAATTAAACACATTATGGAAATGCCACTGGAGAAGAAGTTAAGGGTCCTTGTATTTGTGCAAGAAAGAACTCAGGTGTGAGACAGAGAGCAGTGGAAAGCAAAGTAGCAAAGTTTATCAGGGTTGGGACATCCGTAAGAACAGATGGGCACCTCTCCAGACAAACCAGAGAGAGTGCCTAGTTCACATTTAGGCTGGGGCTTTTAAGGGGCTGGGTCTTGCCTTTCTACCTTTTTGCTGTCTCCTTCTTCTCCAGAACAAAGGACTTCTTGGGTGTAAATACAAAAAATTCCTTTCTGAGTTTCCCACTGAAGTCAGACAGGGGAAGCCTGGCTAGCTTAGCCAAGGGGTTTCTCTCTAGGGTGCCTGCCTTAGAGGAAGGATGCTTATCAGGCCAAGTAGAAGGGGCAGGGCCCCCTGGAAGGTTATCAGGGTCTGAGGGCAGGACTTTGAAATGCAGATACTGGACAGCACCTGCAATGTTATTGGGTGACTTTGAAATGCGAATGCTGGACTGCTGTAGATGTCCCTTTCCTTAGGCCCTTGTCACACACATAGGTTAATTTCTGACTTCTTACCTAACAAAAAGACAGAAGAATCAAGTTATCCTAGTGAAGTAGGCATAACCTTAGGTTTCTAAATAAAACAGTTTTAATGTCAGGTCACAACAGTCAGAACCAAGGAGGAAGAAATAACGTACAGGAGATGCCTAGAAATTTGACAAAGAAAATCATCAATTAAGTAGAAACTACTAAAAGGGAAATTGCATTAAAAATAGATTTCAAAATGAAACATTAAGACTTATATGTGTATATATATACATGTATATGTATATATAAAGTATATATATGACTTATTACAGATATATATACATACATATACACATATATGTATCTTATTACAGATATATACATATATATACATATATATACCTGTAACTAAATAAATTTATTGCTTTAGCATGTTGCCCAAATCCATAGTTCTGTCTTTGTACTTATATAACATGAGAAACTCATAGAAATAATTTCCTTCTAATCTCAGCCAAAGCAACCTCACACAAAGTTATCTGCTACAAATCTGTAACATTCTTATATTCCCTTATATTCCTTAAGTTATTTGTTCTGCTTTGTTCCTCTCTCTCCTTGCCAAACACCAGTTTTATGTCATGTTAGGACAAAGATCCCTTGCATTCTTTGTGCAAGGTGTCCAGTGTGTAAGAAATCTTCCTAGCCAAATGAATCAGTTTACAGGTATTTATTGGGATTCCCCTCCTGGGCAAGGTTCACCAGTTCCAACAGAGTGGGGGCCAGGGAAGTCACACTTCAGAGGTTGGGAGGGCTCCTTTTATAGATACAGGGCATGGGGGTTAAAGGTTGAGGTGCTTCTGATCCTCATTGGTTGACCTTTAGGTGCACGCGGGACCTTGGCAAGCACTTTTTGTTCCTGGAAGTGTGGGCCTTCTCTCTTGTGGATCCCAAAGCTACCACTTTGTTATTTGGAACACATCTTGGGTGCCAAGACACATTATCATTCTCATTTTTCTCCTTTTTCTCATTTTCTCTTACCTATCTAATTTGCATTTTGAAATAATCCTAAAAAGCCTCTAAACTAAGAGCAAAGTATTTTAATAAAAGAACATGTAGAATTTCAAATTATTCTAAAGTAGTCTAAAATGGTTTGTCTTATATCAATGATTTATGTAAACAAAAAAGTCCATTGTCTTTTACAATTTTTAAAAAGCAAACAGTACAGGGGCCAGTGCTGTGGCACAGCAGGTTAATGCCCTGGCCTGAAGCACTGGCATCCCATATGAGCACCGGTTTGAGACCTGGCTGCTCCACTTCTAATCCAGCTCTCTGCCCCAGGGTCAGCTCATACCCAGCAACCACAATATGAGAGCCTCACTCGCTTAGGAAGAGCTGTGGCAAGAGGACTGGGTTGTGGATTTAGTGACCTGTTTCCTAACTGAGGGGAATTACATTATCCAGGAGGAAAAACAAGGGACAGGGGATCCCACAAATCATGGGTTCTCCCCCAAATTTCATGCATGAAATCTGGATTCTCCCTGAGAACCTGTGCATCCTAACCACACAATTTGGAAAAATACAGAGCTCTAGGGCTGAGCCAAAGTCACCACATTCAGGAATGAGATGATATCCAGTGTCCCATGCCAGATACCATCTTGCAAGCAGGAGGCAACTAACCCCACAAACTCACCATATTCCAGATTCCAGGCATCCTTCTGATGGTTTTTGTAGTGAGAGAACTTCACAGATGACAAAGAGCGAGCCTCGTGGAACCACTATAAGCAGCAGACTGGAGAAACTGTATTTAGCAGCATGAAGAAAAAGACCCCATGTTGCTCTTCATTGTTGATCCAGTGTGTCTGATTGGACAGTTTGCTGAGCCAATGAGAAGGCATCATGTCAGAGAAGATGCAGCCAATCAGAGTCACACCTACTAGATTTCTGTGACAGTTGGGGAGAAGGGGTGCCATTCATCCAGGCTGTGGCTGGTGGGGGTAGTGAGGGTTGAGTATTGGGCTCAGGTCTGGAGGTGCTCACCCTCCTTGGGCCTCGCTCTCCTAAGAGCAGGGGCTGCTGTCACCTTCATGATGACTCAACCACATGAGAGTGGGGATCTCTCCCACCCTCCAATGTCTGTGATTCTGCTGGGATCTTATGACCTGGAGCTTCCAATAAACTCCTTTACAAGAGATGAAATTTACTCAAAATTTAATGAATTCTGAGCTTTTCATTTTCTTCATTTTTTTTGACTTAATTTTGTTTTAGGTCATTTTGCTTTTTTAATGATTTGAAAAATATTTAAATATACTCCATAGAAGTTTTCTAGTCTGTATTTTGTCCTTTAAAATGGCTTTCTATTTTTTCCTGCTGCTACATGGAAAGCCACTTGATATATATTGATCTTATACTCACTAATATCACTTAATTCTCTTGTCAGTTTATAGTTTGTTTTGGATTACCTCTGTAGATTGTAGAGTCAACCACATATATTGAAAATTTTGTTGTTTAATTGGGTGTAGAAGGGACATTCCTCAATACAATCAAGGCAATTGATGAAAAACCCACAGGCAGTATCATAGCGAATGGGGAAAGGTTGGAAGCATTTCCACTTGTGAGAGGCCAGAGCCATGCCATGACAGGCTTCTCACAAGACAAAAAAACTGACTAGGCCCAGGATGCCCCTGGTGTGAGAAGATGAAACCTGACACCGGGCAGTCCTTGGTCCTGTCTGCAGGACCAGATGGA
The DNA here is from genome assembly GCF_051225735.1 of Oryctolagus cuniculus. Classification (NCBI taxonomy): domain Eukaryota; kingdom Metazoa; phylum Chordata; class Mammalia; order Lagomorpha; family Leporidae; genus Oryctolagus; species Oryctolagus cuniculus. Next base: position 114,715,190 of record NC_142879.1, read on the forward strand.
GGCAACCAATAAGGTAGGCCATCCTTGCTCCTGCAGGCCCAGGGGAAGGAAGGAATGCAGAGGTAATACTTGTTTGCCTGGGAACTACAAAACCCTGAGAACAAAGAGAAGGGGGTCTTGGTCTCCCAGCACTGCATTGCATGGGAGGCTGGGGCCCCAGCATGCTGGACCTACAAATAAAGTCCCTTCATTCTTTGCATTATGGTGAGTCTCACTGGTTCTTTCTATCTGGGCAATCTGGAACACAACACACTGAGATCTGATACCAGACAGCAATGCCCACTCTCACCATTGCTATTCAATATAGTACTGGAAGTTTTTGCCAGAGCCATTTGGCAAGAAAAAGAAATTACAGGGATACAAATTGGGAAGGAAGAACTCAAACTATCCATCTTTGCAGACAATATGATTCTTTATTTAGGGGATCCAAAGAACTCTAGTAAGAGACTATTGGAACTCATAGAAGAGTTTGGCAAAGTAGCACGATATAAAATCAGTGCACAAAAATCAACAGCCTTTGTATACACAGGCAATGCCATGGCTGTGAAAGAACTTCTGAGATCAATCCCATTCACAATAGCTACAAAAACAATCAAATACCTTGGAATAAACTTAACCATGGATGTCAAAGATCTCTATGATGAGAATTACAAAACTTTAAAGAAAGAAATAGAAGAGGATACCAAAAGATGAAAAAAATCTTCCATGTTCATGGATTAGAAGAATCAATATCTTCAAAATGTCCATTCTCCCAAAAGTGATTTATACATTCAATATGATGCCAATCAAAATACCAAAGACATTGTTCTCAGATATGGAAAAAAATGATGCTGAAATTTATATGGAGGCACAGGAGACCTCGAATAGCTAAAGCAATCTTATACACAAAAACAGAGCTGGAGGCATCACAATACCAGATTTCATGACATACTACAGGGCAGTTGTAATCAAAACAGCATGGTACTGGTACAGAAACACATGGATAGACCAGTGGAACAGAATTGAAACACCAGAAATCAATCCACACATGTACAGTCAACTTATATTTGATCAAGGAGCTAAAACCAATTCCTGGAGCAAGGACAGTTTGTTCAACAAATTGTGCTAGGAAAACTGGATTTCCACGTGCAGAAGCATGAAGCAAAACCACACCTTACACCTTACACAAAAATCCACTCAACTTAGATTAAAGATCTAACCTTACTACCCCACACCATCAAATTATTAGAGAACATGGGAGAAACCCTGCAAGATATAGGCACAGGCAGACTTCTTGGGAAAAACCCTAGAGGCACAGGCAGTCAATGCTAAAATTGGTCGGTAGAGGCAGGAGGTGGACGTCGGTTGGAGACACCAGGCGGTCGGCTGCTAGCTGGTCGGTGCTTGCAGGTTGTTTGATCCCTGCTTTCATCTCTACCTGGAAAGGGAGGGAGGCCTCTACGTCGAGAGGCAGCGGCCGCCGTAGTTCCGAGCGTGAAGTTGGACTTCTCACGCTTGTGTGCTGAGGACACTCAGATGTTGGCCTCAACTCCTAGGCTGAACTCGGCAGACCGGCCCATGAACACCTCTGTCCTGAGACAAAGGAGAGGATCAGCCAGAAAGCAACACCTAGGATCCTAGGCGTGGCAGCAAGGAAGAGGCCAGGCGGTGGGAACCCTGCACTCTGGGCAGCAGACTGAAAGGTGACAAAGAAGCTGAAGATGGGTGGTGGAGAGAGGTATAACATTCCAGCCCCTCAGTCTAGAAATAGTAAGAACCAACAGCAGCTTAACAGACAGAAGACCAAGGATCAGAATTCCCAGATGAAGATTGTTCATAAGAAAAAAGAAAGAGGACATGGTTACAACTCATCAGCAGCCACATGGCAAGCCATGCAAAACGGAGAGAAGAACAAAAACTTCCCAAATAATTAAAACTGGAACGCGAACTTGTCAAGTCCTAGCTTACTTTTTAAGCCACAAGCCAATCAGAACTATGCTGGAGCCAAACTCAGTGAGCCGCCATCACCAAGTGTTCTTCCCAAACCACCTAGCCACTGGGTTCCTGTTTCCTTTAATCCTTCAGATAAAGAAATAATGACATTTCAACTTAAAACCTTACTTAAAGTACAGGTATAAAACTGTTAAGTGCTAATGTTTAAATTGGCCTGAAACAAATTTGACTAGGGAGTTTATTTGTGTAAAACTGATTAGTATAAGCATATATCTCATTTGTTTTGTGTGCACTGTGATATAATGGTAGTATCAGTGCAACTTAAGATAACTAAATAATTGTACTTCCTACTAAGTGTCCTCAATTGAGTAACTTTGAGGTGAAACCATTCAAGTTTGGATTCTCATTCATTTAGATTTAGGGGAGGGCAAAAGAAATAAGTTTTCTATTGTCTGTTGGGGGAAAGTAGTTATGATTATCATTCATGGATCAGTAGTGAGCTGCTTAAGGTCAGTGAATCAAATTAATCACCTAACACAAGGATCAAAAACTAGTTGAACCTTTGAAAGTTTATGTTCTAGAAACAAACTAGTAATGTCAACAACCCAATGCACTGCCAAAAGAAAATGTGAATTTTCCTTAATAAGTTACAGTTCAGTGGATTATGCAGTGGTGAATGGGAAGGGCACAAGTTTACCCATCAGCCTTCTTTAACTGCAGTTCGATAGGTGTCTGCTAATGAATGCATCCAAACCATTTTTTATAGGAACAGTATTTGATGGTCACTCAATAGCTTTCAAATACATATTTTATATTATAGCACTGCACAAGCTATTCTGTCAGTGATCTTAACATCCCTGCAAAGCTTGCTTAAAGTGGGGAACTGTATAATGTGAACCTTCACTAGGGAAGAAAGAGCCATGTAAATACATGTAATCTTGTAGCATATGTCAAGTTTTCTTGGCTTTTATCTTACAAAGAGTATTTTGGTATGAACTTGCTGAATGTAAGACCATGGATTGTTTTTTATACTATGGCCTAATTTTAAAGGTCTGAAATGTTTTTAGTTTGCCCCTGTGCTGAAGTGCCAGTGTATGTAATGACTGATTGGGATGTAAACTATATTTCAGAGGAAATCCTAGTGTGTAATGAGTTTTATAATATAACTGAAAAAGCTTTAAGCTGCTAAAACACTTCCTATTTTTGAGAGATGTGAAATGCAGTACAGGAACACCCCTTCTCCCATCTCCAATCAAGCCCAAAGTTGAGCTGTTGTAGAGTTCCTCCAGTCTTAAAGGTTCCTTTTGGTTTTCACAAATTCTTAGGTTCTATGATTCAAAAACGCTTGAAATGTGTAGTACCAGTGGAGTTTTGTGTAATAAGTAATCCAGGGGACAACCTATTATATAAAAGCATTTCTTGCATATAATACCTAGGTACATTTTGAAAGGTAAATTCAAAATAAAACTTAAAAATTAAGCCAGTTACACTGTTAAAAAATGCTAAAGTTAACAATTGGGATTACAGCAAATTGAGAAGTTTCTGTACTGCAAAAGAAACAGTCAGAAAATTAAAGAGGCAACAAACAGAATGGGAAAAAAATGTTTGCAAATTATGCAACTGATAAAAGATTAATAACCAGAATCTATAAAGAGATCAAAAAACTCCACAAAAACAAAACAAACAACCCACTTAAGAGATGGGCCAAGGACCTAAGCAGACATTTTTCAAAAGAGGAAATCCAAATGGCCAACAAACACATGAAAAAATGTTTAGGATCACTAGCCATCAGGGAAATGCAAATCAAAACCACAATGAGGTTTCACCTTGCCCCAGTTAGAAAGGCTTTCATGCAGACATCAAGGAACAACAGATGCTGGTAAGGATGTGGGAAAAAAGGCACACTAGTCTATGGTTGGTGGGAAGGTGAACTGGTAAAGCCATTACGTAAGACACTTTGGAGATTCCTCAGAAATCTGAATATAGCCCTACCACACCACCCAGCCTTCCCACTCCTTGGAATTTACCTAAGGGAAATTAAATTGGTAAGTAAAAGAGCTATTTGTACCTCAGTGTTTATTGCAGCTCAATTCACAATAGCTAAGACATGGAATCAACCTAAATGCTCATCAGCAGAAGAATGGATAAAGAAATTATGGGATATGCACTCTATAGAATACTGCACAGCAATTTTTAAAAAATCTGATCATTTGCAACAAAATGGATGAATCTGGAAAACATCATGCTGAGTAAAATAAGCCAGTCCCAAAGGGACAAATATCATATGTTCTCCCTGATCTGTGACAACTAACTGAGCACCTAAAAGGAAGCCTGTAGAAGTGAAACTGACATGATGAGAAACAATGACTTGATCAGCCCTTGTCCTGACTGTTGAGTAGCTTACTATTTTATTCTTTTTAGTATTTCCTTTTTCTACTTAATACCATTGATTGAACTCTTTAATTAACATACAGTTATTCTTAGGTGTTTAAATTCAATTGAAAATTGATCCTTGTCAAAAATAAGAGTGGGAATAAGAGAGGGAGGAGAGGTACATTTTTGCACATGCTCACTCGGACTTACCCCTAATGGTAGAGCTAGAAACATGCCATGGGGCTCCAAATCCCATTAAGTTGGCAGGTACCGATACCATCTTACTAGTCAAAGTGATCAGTTTAAGTTCATAATTGATCATAAAGATAGGATTAATTGTCAAAGGGATCACATAAATAAGATCAGTGCCTTCTAAAAATAATTGAAAAAATTAAAAAGGAGAGAATGATCTAACATGGGAAGCAAGATACACAGCAGACTCATAGAATCACCAATGCCCTAAACAGCACTCTGGCCTCAGAATCAGCCCTTAAGGCATTCAGATCTGGCTAAAAAGCCCATGAGAGTTTCTCAGGCATGGAAAGCCAAGACACTGTGGCAAAAAAATGACCTAAATGAACGATCTCTGTGAGTGAGATGCCTGTGGAAAGAGGGGACCATCAAAAAAGGAGGTACCATTCTCTGAAGGGAGGAGAAAACTTCCACTTTGATTATGGCCTTGTCTAAATAACGTCAGAGTTTGTAAACTCAAGAGATTTCCATAGCCTTGGCAGCTCATGACAAGAGGCTCGGGTGATAACTGACATCATAAATAAGAGTGCCAATTGTTAAATCAACAACAGGAGTCACCCTGCACTTACTTCCCATGTAAGATCTGTGTCCTTGATGTTTTGTACTATGTGAATTAATGGTAAAACTAGTATTCAAACAATACTTTACACTTTGTGTGTCTGTGTGGGTGCAATCTGTTGAAATCTTTCCTTAGTATATACTAAGTTGACCTTCTGTATATAAAGATAATTAAAAATGAATCTTAATGAAGAATGGGATGGGAGAAGAAGTAGGAGATAGGATGTTTTGCAGGTGGGAGGGTGGTGATGGGAAGAAAAACTGCTATAATCCACAAGTTGTATTTTCAAAATTTGTATTTATTAAATAAAAGTTTTCTAAAAACAAAATAAAATTTTGTTGTTTAAAATTTGATCCATTTATCTAATGCTTCCATTTTGTTGTTTCCTTTTCCTGACTACACTTCTAGTACAATGTTGCAGAAATAGAATGGAAGGAGGTAGCTTTGTCAGGGTAAACTCCCAGGAAAAGAGCTTTCATTGTCTTATCTTGATGATACTGATTGTTATGGGCTCCTCAGAGACAATTTTGATTATAATAAAAAATTCTGATATTTTACTTCTCTTCTAACAGTTTCTTTAAAGCTTAGATGCTGAATTTAATCAAATGCTTTCTAGCATTAAGCTTAAATATTTATGCATTTTATTCTTTTATTTTTAATGATTTATTTGAAAGGCATATTGATAGAGAACTTTCATCCATTGGTTCACATCTCACATGATGACAACAACCAAGATGGACTTAGCTGAAGCCATCAGACAGGAATACTAACTGGATCTCACACATGAGTGTCAGAGACTCAAGTATTTGGGCCATTTTCTGCTGCTTTCCCAGGTGGAACAGCAGGGAACTGGGCAAAATGTCAATCATTCAGAATTTAATCTAGCACTCTGATATGGGACTCCAGCATCACAGCTGGTGGGTTAACCCACTGTGCCACAAGGGGAGCCATTGATTTTGAGTGTTTTTCTTTTCTTTTTTTTTTTTAGGCAGTAGCTTGATGTACTATATATATATTTACATACATACATATATATATTTGAAAGGCAGAATTACAAACATACACACAAACACACACACACACACACACAGAATCTATCAGTGATGGCTAGGTCTGGGACAGATTGAAGCAGGAGGCTTGAACTCCATCTGGATCTTCCACAAGGGTGCAGAGGCCCAAAGCTTTGTGTCATCTTTCACTGCATTCTTAGGCCTATTAGCAGGGAACTAGATCAGAAGTGCAGAAGGGGCTGGCACTGTGGTGTAGCAGGTAAAGCCACCACCTACAGTACCAGCATCCCATATGGATGCCAGTTTGAGTCCTGGCTGCTCCACTTCTGATCCTGCTCTCTGACTGGAAAAACAGTAGAAGATGGCCCAAGTCATCAGGCAGCTACCCTTGAGTGGGAGATCCAGAGAGAGTTCCTAGCTCCTGGCTTCAGATCAGCTCAGCTCCATTCATTACAGCCATCTGGAGCGTGAATCACTCGATGGAAGACCTCTTTTTCTCTGTTTCTGCCTCTCTGTATTTCTACCTTTCAAATAAGTAAATAAATCTTCAAAAAAAAAGAAAGAGGTGTAGCAGTTAGTACATGAAGCAGTGCCTATATAGGGTGTCATCATTTCAGACAGTGGACCCAAGATATATTTTTAATAACTGTAATGCTTGATATCTTGGGGATATTTGAATAGGTAAACACACAGGTAAATGACATACATCCCAGGGTTCATCCTTACCTTTTGGGTAGAGCTAAACATCAATGGCTCCTCAGCACTCCAATTCAGAACCACTCTCAGAGGGCTTATACACTGCACTGATGAGTAAACTTGCTTCAAGTGTCCCACAGAGAGAAATTACTGAAATGCGTCAACTGGACTTTCTAGGGAGCAATAGTGACGTGCAGTGAAACTCCAAATCCAGTGATTGGTTGGCACCTGTCTGTTGGGTCTTGTGCCTACTCATGTGGGTTAAGGGAGCCCAGGAAGGCTGCAAAGACTGCAGCTGGCAAACCTGTCATTTGGAGGTTCAGAAAAGGGAGCAGCAGCATCTTTCTGTAACTTGGGGTCCCAGCAGGGAAATCTTGTGATGTTTCCTCCCAGTAGCACAGAGGCTGCTTCTCTCCTCCAGGGTCAGGCCCCAGATTTCAGGTCTCTGCAAAATTGAAATGTTCTTTTGCACCCCCAGCCAGTGCTGAAGTGTTCTATGACCCCTTGCTAGCTGGCAGCTGCTGTCATCTCAGCATCCCTTGTGACCTGGAGGATGGATGGGCTCTTGTGGCAACAGTGTCCTGTTCAGAAACTCAGTCTCAGAGGAAACAGGTTTGGAGGAGTGGTGACTCGGTTTCTGAATAGGAGGGACATTCATAACATGTTGAGGTACTGTAGAGTCTGACACAAACCCCTTGACAAATACTTGCCATCCCAGGAGCACTCTCAAAACATTGGGGGGGGGGACACTGTTGTGGCATAGTGGCTTAAGCCACTTCCAGTGATTCTAGCATCCCATGTGGGTACCAGTTTGAGACTTGATGGCTCCATTTCTGATCCAGTTCAATACTAGCATGCCTTGGAAAGCATCAGAAGATGGCCCAGGGGCCAGTGCTGTGGCATAGCAGGTGAAGCCACAGCCTGCAGTGCTGGCATCCCATATAGGCACCAGTTCAAGTCCTAGAAGCTCCACTTCTGATCCAGCTCTCTGCTATGGCCTGGAAAAGCAGTGGAAAATGACCCAAGTCCTTGGGCTCCTGCACCCACATGGGAAGACCTGCAGGAAGCTCCTGGCTCCTGGCTCCAGATGGGTGCAGCTCCAGCCATTGTGGCCAACTGGGGAGTGAACCAGTGGATGGAAGACCTTTTTCTCTCTCTTTCTGCCTCTCCTTTTCTCTCTGTGTAACCCTGACTTCCAAATAAGCAAAATAAATCTTAAAAAAAAGAAGCTGGCCCAAGGGCTTGGGCCCCTGCCTGCCATGTGGGAGGCCTGGATGAAGCTCCTGGCTTCTGGCTTCAGCTCGGCCCATCTCTGGATATTGCAGGCATTTGTGGAGTGAACCAGTGGAAGGAAGGTTTCTCTCTCTCTCTCTCTCTGTCTCTTCTCTCTCTCTCTCTGTAGCTCTATTTCAAATAAATAGATTTTTAAAAAGACTTAGAAAACAACCTACCAAACATTCTACATGCTGGGCACAGGATCAGTTCCCAGTGTCTGTCATTGCAATGATGTTATCACACCATTGCATTCATTGGCTAGATGATTTCAAACACAACCAGGAAGATACTCAAAGATTTATTTTTTAAAAATAGATTTATTTATTTATTTGAAAGGCAGAAGGGCTGGCTTTGAGGGGTAATGGGTAAAGTTAGCACCTGTGATGCTGCCATCTTATATGTTTATGTTCTGGCTGCTCCATTTCCAGTCCAGCTCCCTGCTAATGGCCTGGGAAAAGCAACAGAGGATGGCACAAGTGTTTGAGCTCCAGCCACTCGCATGGAGACTGGAAGAATCTCCTGACTCATGGCTTTAGCCTGAACCAACACCAGCCATTGTAGCCATCTGGAGGGAGTGAACAAGCAGATGGAAGATTTCTCCCTCTGTCTCTGTCTCTTCCTCTCTCTGTGCAACTCTGACTTTCAAAAGAAACAAATAAATCTTTAAAATATAGAAGGCTGAGTGACAGAAAAGCAGAAAGATAGATAGTTGAAAGAGAGAGAGAGAGATCTTCCATCTATTAGTCTACTCTCCAAATGGCCACAATAGCTGAGGCTGAACCAGAACAAATCCAGGAGCCTGGAACTCCATTCAGGTCTCCCATGTGGGTGTAGGGGCCCAAGTACTTGGGTGATGACTCCACTGCTTTCCAACATGTATTTATAGGGTGTTGGATTGGAAGAGGAGCAGTAAGGACTCAAATGAATGCTCATACAAGATGCTGGCATTGCAGGTTGAGGCCTAATATTTGCACCATAGTGCTGGCCCTGATTTTCACAGATTTCTATTGGTCACGATGGATGTCACATAGAATGCTTATTTTCTTGGAAACAAGCAGTTAGACAGTCACTCCAAAGACACCATGCTAATCTGTCATACAGATCTGGATGTACTAGAAATCTCACATCAAGTATGCCCACTGTCACAGAATTTCAGACAATAGTAACATTTACTATGACACTACAATGGATGTTAAGCAATTTAGAGTATAAACCAAGCTTTGAAAAGTTGATGAATGTTGGTGAAGGATAAAGATCTGGATAGTAGAAATTCCTGTAATTTTAGTATTTGTCTAAGAAAGATACATGCTTTCAACAGCTTGAATTAAAGCACCTCCCTTAGTCTTATCTTTCTGTTGAAAGGATTCTGGGATGCAACAGTGACATAACTGCTGAGGGTTTGTAATATACTTAGATTCTTGATCCACAAATCTGCACATCTCAGCTGACTGGTGTGTGACTTGTCTGTGGGCTTTTTTGTTGGGTCAGTCCACGTTGGGCTGTTTTGTGGCACTGGAGCTTACCCATGTCATGCAAAAGCTGGAAATGATAAGTGATATCACATGGAGGCTGCTAAGGTGGCATGTGTGGCACTTTTCCTGCACCAAGCCAAAAGCCTATGCCCTCATTTACACAATGAGGAGAGTTAGAGACAGTGGGAGGATGTTAATAGGTGAGGAAACAAGAGCCCTTGGAACAGACAATCCAGAGAGGGGAGCACAAGGAGACCAATATGTGAAAGACCCTGAGACACTGGAACATCTAGAAGAAAAGTCAACCAAAGAAACAACCTGAGATGTGTTAAATATCCTCCAGGAACAAGTCTGAGTGAAACCTACATTTGTTCTCAGGAAAATAAACTTTTCTCTGCCTTCTACTGCAGTTTAGTTCACAGGTTCCAATGCAAAAATGGAATAAGAAATAATCATCAAGAATATAAACATACATAAAACTCAGTTGCTGGGACTGGCATTGTGGTACAGCACATTAAACTATCACTTATGATGTCTGCATCCCCTATCAGAGTGCCAACTTGAATCCTAGCTGTGTTCTTTCTGATCCAATCCTCTAAAGCTGTGCCTAGGAATTAGCAGATAATGGCTCGATTACTTGACTCCTTGCCACCCACATGAAATACTCAGATGGGGTTCCTGACTGCTAGCTTCAGTCTGGCCCAGGCCCAACTGTTGCAGCCATTTAGCGGAGGGAGCCAGTGAATGGAAGTCTCTCTCTCTCTCTCTCTCTCTGCACTCCTCCTTCATGTATGTGAATCTCCTTCCCTGTTACTCTGCCTTTCAGCAAAATAAAATCTCCCATCATGATCAAGCATTTGGGGATACTACACTTTAGGAGGAAATGGATTGATTTGTTCAGAGTGCTCAAAGCAGCTTTTTTATATCACACACTTATGTTTTTATAGCACTTATTATGCATCAGTGTGAATTTTCATTCATTTTCTCGTATCTAGTCTGTGACCTATTAAAAAGCAGCCTTCCTGATTGTGTCTTTTTGCTGCTCCATCCCATATACTTAGAATAGTGTCTAGTGCCTGATGTGTAAAGAACATATGCTGAATGAGCAAACTGAGCTATTTACTAAGTGTTATGGGGGAGCTCATGTATAATCAATCCATTTATAAAATAAAGCTCAGCAGACTATGGAATGTTTATATTTTATATAAAATATCTATGACTTTGCAGTCTGCCTTTGAACTTGGTCATAAGCATCAGCATCCTGGTCTCCTAAATTTGTTGTGGGCAGTAAGAAGACTTTTGTCTGCTCTGTTTAAAGATCCCCATGGTTCTCAGTGTTCAAAGAGCTTTTCTACTGGTGACCTTCCATGTCCACCTGGTTTCTCTTTGTACCCAAGCCTGGACTTGAGGATTGTGATTGTTGATATGGATCCCAGCTCAAAACTCAAAATAGGGGCTGGTGCTGTGGTGTAGTGGGTAAAGCCTCCACCTACACTACTAGCTTTCCATATGCATACCGGTTCAAGTCCCGGCTGCTCCACTTCTGATCTAGCTCTCTACTGTGGCCTGAGAAAGCAGCAGAAGTTGGCACAAGTTCTTGGACCCCTGCACCCATGTGGGAAATCTGGAAGAAGCTCCTGGCTCCTGGCTCAGGATTGCCTCAGCTCTGGCCATTGTGGCCATCTGGGGAATGACCAGCAGATGGAAGACCTGACTCTCTGCCTCTCCTTCTTTCTCTGTGTAACTCTGCCTTTCAAATAAATAAATAAATCTTTAAAAAAAAACTCAAAATTTACTCACTGAAATATTTTTTATTTCCTTTTTCATTTCTTCTTCAAGCCAATGGCTCTTTGACAGTGTGGATTGAGATCCACGTATGTGTGACTTTTCCAGTTTTTCTCAAATAGATTCCTATTTTTATTATATTGGGGTTATGAATGACAGTGGTATGACTTCAATTTTCTAAAAATTGTTGACATATTTTTTTCTGAATTAGATGATCCCACCTGGAGAATTTTTGACAGCTGTTGAGAAGAACACATGTTCTGCTGCTGTCGGGTAGAATGCTCTCTGTGTAACTGTTAGGAAAAGTTGATTTACAGTGTTCAAATCCACCACTCTCTATTGAATTCCCACCTAGATATTCTCTTTTATTTTGAAAGTGGAGTATTGGCCTCTTCTGTTTGTTCCATTGCTGTTTACCCCTTCAGAGCTGTCAACATTTGCTTTACATATTGTAGTGCTCTGTGGTTGAGTATACATGTTGTTCAACCTAGGAAAGTACACAGGTGAAAAACTCAATATCAAGAATAATATGGGAACAAAATGAGGAATTCAAAATATACATAGAACCATGAAGAAGAATCAATAAATTTTCAAGATGTAGAAAATGATGAATAAAAAGAAAAAAATAAAAACTTCTACTCCAAGGAAACACAACAGAAGAAATATTTTGTTATGCAGAAATGGGGTTGGGCTTGTATGATCCTCAAGCTCTGATGCTTTTCCCTGGCACAAATCCATGTCTTCTACTGAGAGCATCATCCCAGGACTTTATCCCACCTGTCAGTGCAAGTGGTAAGTGAGGATAGAACTAGCTCCTGCTGCAGGGGCAAGGGTCATGCTTGTTCTTCCTGCTGTGGCATTGTTGGTGCATGAGGAGTTGGGTCTCAAGTGTGCACATCTTATGAGGGAATGCACAGGCCCCAGGATTTAGCCCTGGCTGTGAACAAATGGTCTCTATGTTCATAACAAGGCACACCTGCTTCCACCTAGTGTAAGATGCCAGGGGTGACCAAATTATGTTTCCCTCAAACACAGCCAGGAGGGAGGGGATCCAGGCCTCACTCACATTGAACATGGCTTCTGCACTCTGTCATCAGTGACCTTAGTGAGAGAAGATGGCATCTGCTGATTCCTATTAAAAAAAATCAACAGAATCAGAATCAGAAATATTATTGTGGAAATGGGCAAATATAAGAGATTTTACAAAATTGGTAAGTATTAACAGCACTTCTGAGAAAGCATAACATGTTAACTTTTATGAGATGTGTATTTGCCTTTTTTACATCAAGAGTTCTTTTTTGTTTTAAAGATTTGTTTTGTTTATTTCAAACACAAAGTTAGAGAGGTAGAGACAGAGAGATCTTCCATCCACTGGTTCACTCCCAAAATGACCACAATGGCCTGAGTTGGGCCAATCTGAAGCCAAGAGGCAGGGGATTCTTCCAGGTACCCCATGTGTGTGCCAGGGCCAAGTACTTGAGACATTTCCCACTGCTTTCCCAGGCACATTAGTGAAGAGTTGGATGGAAAGTGGAGCACCCAAGACTCAAACTGGCATCCATATAGGATGTAGGCATCACAGGCTGGAGCTGTGCCATAGCTCCAGCCCCTATTTGATCACTTTTTAAATGTACTGTTAGTGTGGTACTGACAAAACAAAACACAGCTGATGAATTTTATCATTTAAGCATTTCTAAGTGTATGTTGAGTAGTGTTGAGTATAAGCACATTGCTGTGTTTGTTGAGCAATGTTGAGGATAAGCACATTGCAGTGTGACCAATATTTAGAACTGTTTTTCTTTATAAGACTGAAACTCCACCCAATGAATGAAAATTTCCTATAATTCCACTATCCCTAACTCCCAGTAACTGCCATTCTACTTGCCATTGCCCAGGCTACAGAGTCTTTAGGAGGTACAGTGATTTTTCAGGGTCACATAACTGAGCATTTAGAGGGAACCATGTTGGAACTCAGTTCTGCCTGTGCAAAGCTGGGTCCTGATTGTACCCAGCACTCCCTGGGGTTTTTGGATTCAGCTATGTGATTATGGACATGGCATGAGCCAGAAGGAGGATGAGACTTTGGAGAGGTCTTTTCTGCTGAGGAATCCTATGAAAGTGGATCCCAAGAAATGAAATCAATTTCTTGATGAAAGTCAACAATAGAACCTGGAACTCATTGTGTCAAGCTTTCTTTGCTGAAGACCCACTGGAGAAAGCCATCTGTTCTGCTCTGTCCTGACTTTCCAGGTGCCCAGACTCAAAAAATCCTGTAGATATTGGCTCAGCTCTCACTATTGATACCTCAGACATTTGGGCAGGAAGGACCCCATGGTGACATGGGTTGTCCCAAAGAATTAAACTCTAGGCAAGGTCACCACTCTGATCCCACTTGGGCATTGCAACATTACTTCCCCTTTTGTGTCTGTTTTTTGGGAACCTCATGTAGTGTGTTCTGTCCCATATAGGAACAATTTATTGGAAGAGTTAAAATATGGGTCAGCCTGATAGGTCTACACTCTAGATCATGGCAGACAGAATGGGAAGAATGATGTGATGGTGCGCATCTTTTTTTTTTTAACTTTTATTTAATGAATATAAATTTCCAAAGTATGACTTACGGATTACAATGGCTTCCTCCCCATACCGTCCCTCCCACCTGCAACCTCCCCTTTCCCACTCCCTCTCCCCTTCCATTCACATCAAGATTCATTTTCGATTATCTTAATATACAGAAGATCAGCTTAGTATACATTAAGTAACGATTTCAACAGTTTGCTCCCACACAGAAACATAAAGTGAAAAATAATTGATGATTTTTTTTAAATGATGATGAAATCAGATCAGACCTATTGTCATGTTTAATCCCAGTGAGAGTCAAGTTGGGAATTGATAATTTCTTTTTTTTTTTTTTTTACATAAGATCAGTTTAGTATGCATTAAGTAAAGACTTCAACAGTTAGCACCCCCATAGAAACACAAAGTGAAATATATTGTTTGAGTACTCGTTATAGCATTAAATCTCAATGCACAGCACATTAAGGACAGAGATCCTACATGAGGAGTAAGTGCACAGTGACTCCTGTTGTTGACTTTACCAATTGACACTCCTGTCTATGGCATCAGTAATCTCCCTATGCTCCAGTCATGAGTTTCCAAGGCTATGGAAGCCCTCTGAGTTCTCCGACTCTTATCTTGTTTAGACAAGGTCATAGTCAAAGTGGAGGTTCTCTCCTCCCTTCAGAGAAAGGTACCTCCTTCTTTGAAGACCTGTTCTTTCCACTGGGATCTCACTCACAGAGATCTTTTGCCAGAGTGTCTTGGCTTTCCATGCCTGAAATACTCTCATGGGCTTTTCAGCCAGATCCAAATGCCTTTAGGGCTGATTCTGAGGCCAGAGTGCTATTTAGGACACCTGCCATTCTATAAGTCTGCTGAGTATCTTACTTCCCATGTTGGATCACTCTCCCCTTTATTTATTCTATCGGTTAGTGTTAGCAGGTACTAGACTTGTTTATGTGCTCCCTTTGACTCTTGGTCCTTTCATTATGATCAATTGTGAACTGAAATTGATCCCTTGGAATAGTGAGATGGCATTGGTACATGCCACCCTGATGGGATTGAATTGGAATCCCCTGGTATGTTTCTAACTCTACCAATTGGGGCAAGTCAGCTTGAGCATGTCCCAAATTATACATCTCTTCCCTCTCTTATTCCCACTCTTATGTTTAACAGGGATCACATTTCAGTTAATTTTCAACACTTAAGAATAACCGTGTGATAATTACAGAATTAAACCTGTCATATTAAGTAGAACAGACAAAAAAAACTACTAAGAGGGATAATGTATTAAGTTGTTCATTAACAGTCAGGGCTATGCTGATCAAGTCACCATTTCTCATAGTGTCCGTTACACTTCAACAGGTTTCCTTTTTGGTGTTCAGTCAGTTGTCACCGATCAGGGAGAACATATGGTATTTGTCCCTTTGGGACTGGCTTACTTCACTCAGCATGATGTGTTCCAGATTCCTCCATTTTGTTGCAAATGACTGGATTTCGTTGTTTCTTACTGCGGTATAGTATTCTAAAGAGTACATATCCCATAATTTCTTTATCCAGTCTACCGTTGATGGGCATTTAGGTTGGTTCCAGGTCTTAGCTATTGTGAATTGAGCTGCAATAAACATTAGGGTGCAGACCGCTTTTTTGTTTGCCAATTTAAATTCCTTTGGGTAAATTCCAAGGAGTGGGATGGCTGGGTCGAACGGTAGGGTTATCTTCAGGTTTCTGAGGAATCGCCAGACTGACTTCCATAGTGGCTTGACCAGTTTGCATTCCCACCAACAGTGGCTTAGTGTCCCTTTTTCCCCACATCCTTGCCAGCATCTGTTGTTGGTAGATTTCTGAATGTGAGCCATTCTAACCGGGGTGAGGTGGAACCTCATTGTGGTTTTGATTTGCATTTCCCTGATTGCTAATGACCTTGAACATTTTTTGATGTGCCTGTTGGCCATTTGGATTTACTCTTTTGAAAAATGTCTATTGAGGTCCTTGGCCCATCTCTTAAGTGGGTTGTTGGTTTTGTTTTTGTGGAGTTTCTTGATCTCTTTGTAGATTCTGGTTATTAACCCTTTATCTGTTGCATAGTTTGCAAATATTTTTTCCCATTCTGTCGGTTGTCTCTTCACTCTCCTGACTGTTTCTTTTGCAGTACAGAAACTTCTCAATTTGATGCAATCCCAATAGTTGATTTTGGCTTTGACTTCCTGTGCCTCCCGGGTCTTTTCCAGAAATTCTTTGCCTGTGCCAATATCTTGAAGGGTTTCTCCAATGTTCTCTATTTTTTTTTTATTTTTATTTTTATTTTTTTTTTTATTTTTGACAGGCAGAGTGGACAGTGAGAGAGAGAGACAGAGAGAGAAAGGTCTTCCTTTGCCGTTGGTTCACCCTCCAATGGCCGCCGCTGCAGCCGGCGCACCGCGCTGATCCGATGGCAGGAGCCAGGAGCCAGGTGCTTTTCCTGGTCTCCCATGGGGTGCAGGGCCCAAGCACCTGGGCCATCCTCCACTGCACTCCCTGGCCATAGCAGAGAGCTGGCCTGGAAGAGGGGCAACCGGGACAGAATCCGGCGCCCCGACCGGGACTAGAACCCGGTGTGCCGGCACCGCAAGGTGGAGGATTAGCCTATTGAGCCACGGCGCCGGCTTCCAATGTTCTCTAGTAACTTGATGGTGTCAGGTCGTAGATTTAGGTCTTTAATCCATGTTGAGTGGATTTTTGTGTAAGGTGTAAGATAGGGGTCTTGCTTCATGCTTCTGCACGTGGAAATCCAATTTTCCCAGCACCATTTATTGAATAGACTGTCCTTGCTCCAGGAATTAGTTTTAGATCCTTGATCAAATATAAGTTGGCTGTAGATGTTTGGGTTGATTTCTGGTGTTTCTATTCTGTTCCATTGGTCTATCCATCTGTTTCTGTACCAGTACCATGCTGTTTTGATTACAACTGCCCTGTAGTATGTCCTGAAATCTGGTATTGTGATGCCTCCAGCTTTGTTTTTGTTGTACAAGATTGCTTTAGCTATTCGAGGTCTCTTGTGCCTCCATATAAATTCAGCACCATTTTTTTCCAGATCTGAGAAGAAGGTCTTCGGTATCTTGATTGGTATTGCATTGAATCTGTAAATTGCTTTTGGGAGAATGGACATTTTGATGATATTGATTCTTCCAATCCATGAGCATGGAAGATTTTTCCATTTCTTGGTATCCTCTTCTATTTCTTTCTTTAAGGTTTTGTAATTTTCATTGTAGAGATCTTTAACGTCCTTGGTTAAGTTTATTCCAAGGTATTTGATTGTTTTTGTAGCTATTGTGAATGGGATTGATCTTAGAAGTTATTCCTCAGCCATGGCATTTCCTGTGTATACAAAGGCTGTTGATTTTTGTGCATTGATTTTATACCCTGCTACTTTGCCAAACTCTTCTATGAGTTCCAATAGTCTCTTAGTGGAGTTCTTTGGGTCCCCTAAATAAAGAATCATGTCATCTGCAAAGAGGGATAGTTTGAGTTCTTCCTTCCCAATTTGTATCCCTTTAATTTCTTTTTCTTGCCAAATAGCTTTGGCTAGAACCTCCAGAACTATATTGAATAGCTGTGGTAAGAGTGGACATCCCTGTCTGGTACCAGATCTCAGTGGAAATGCTTCCAACTTTTCCCCATTCAATAGGATGTTGGCTGTGGGTTTTTCATAGATTGGTTTGATTGTATTGAGGAATGTTCCTTCCAAACCCAGTTTGCTTAGAGTTTTCATCATGAACGGGTGTTGTATTTTATCAAATGCTTTCTCGGCATCTATTGAGATAATCATATGGTTTTTCTTCTGCAGTCTGTTAATGTGGTGTATCACATTGATTGTCTTGCGCACATTAAACCATCCCTGCATACCAGGGATAAATCCCACTTGGTCTGGGTGGATGATCTTTCTGATGTGTTGTTGCATTCTATTGGCGAGAATTTTATTGAGGATTTTTGCATCTATGTTCATCAGGGATATTGGTCTGAATGTTCTTTCAATGCTGCATCTTTTTCCAGCTTAGGAATTAAGGTGATGCTGGCTTCATAGAAAGAATTTGGGAGGATTCCCACTTCTTTGATTGTTCTGAATAGTTTGAGAAGAATTGGAGTTAGTTCTTCTTTAAATGTCTGGTAGAATTCAGCAGTGAATCCATCTGGTCCTGGGCTTTTCTTTGTTGGGAGGGCCTTTATTATTGTTTCAATTTCTGTCTCAGTTATGGGTCTGTTTAGGTTTTTGATGTCTTCATGGTTCAATTTAGGTAGGTTGCATGTGTCCAGGAATCTATCCATTTCTTATAGGTTTCCCTGTTTGCTGGCATACAAGTCCTTGTAGTAATTTCTGATGATTCTTTTTATTTCTGTGGTGTCTGTTGTTACATTTCCTTTTTCATCTCTGATTTTATTGATTTGGGTCTTTTCTCTTCTTTTTTTAGTTAGTTGGGCCAATGGGGTGTCAATTTTGTTTATTTTTTCAAAAAACCAGCTCCTCGTTTGGCTGATTTTTTGTAATGTTTTTCTTGATTCAATCCTGTTGATTTCCTCTCTGATTTTAATTATTTCTCTTCTCCTACTAGATTTGGGTCTGGTTTGCTGTAGGTTTTCTAGATTCTTGAGGTGAATTGAAAGCTCATCTAATTGGTGCCTTTCCAATTTCTTGATGTAGGCACCTATTGATATAAACTTTCCTCTTAACACTGCTTTTGCTGCGTCCCATAAGTTTTGGTATGTTGTGCTGTTATCCTCATTTACTTCCAGAAAGTTTTTGATTTCTCTTTTGATTTCTTCTATGACCCATTGTTCATTCAGGAGCATGTTGTTCAATCTCCATGTGTTTGCGTATGCTCTAGCGATTCCTGAGTTGCTAATTTCCAACTTCATTCCTTTATGGTCTGAGAAGCTGCATGGTATGATTCTAATTCTTTTGAATTTGCTGAGACTTGCTTTATGGCCTAGTATGTGGTCAATCCTAGAGAAGGTTCCATGTACTGCTGAGAAGAATGTAAAATCTTTAGCTGTAGGATTGACAGTTCTGTAGATATCTGTTAGATCCATTTGGGCTATAGTGTCATTTAAATCTACTGTATCCTTATTGATCTTCTGTCCTATTGATCTGTCTATTTCTGAGAGTGGAGTATTGAAGTCCCCCAGTACTATTGTATTGGGGTCTAAGTCTCCCTTTAAGTCCGTTAATAAATCTTTTAGATAAACTGGTGCCCTGTAGTTAGGTGCATATACATTGATAATTGTTATATCTTCTTGTTGTATTGATCCCTTAATCATTATATAGTGCCCCTCTTTGTCTATCTTAACAGCTTTGGTGGTAAAGTTTATGTTGTCCGATATTAAGATGGCTACGCCCGCTCTTTTTTCATTTCTGTTGGCATGGTATATCTTTTTCCAGCCTTTCACTTTCAGTCTGTATGGATCTTTGTTGGAAAGATGTGTTTCTTGTAAGCAGCAAATAGATGGGTTTTGTTCCTTAACCCAATCAGCCAATCGGTGTCTTTTAACTGGACAGTTCAGGCCATTCACGTTCAATGTGACTAATGATAAGTGGTAACTTTGCCCTGCCATTTGCCAAAGATAAGTTCTAATATATGCTTTGAATTCCCTGTGATCTTTTGCTGTGAGGTTTCCTTCCTTGGTTTCCTTCCTTTACCTTCTTTCATATTGATGACCGTGTTTCTGTGTTTCTGTGTGTAACACATCTTTAAGCATCTTTTGCAGGGCTGGACGAGTGGCAACAAATTCTTTCAATTTCTGTTTGCTATGAAAAGTCTTTATTTCACCTTCATTCACAAATGATAGCTTTGCAGGATATAATATTCTGGGCTGGCAGTTTTTCTCTCTTAGTACCTGGGATATATCTCGCCATTCCCTCCTAGCTTGTAGAGTTTCTGATGAGAAGTCAGCTGTGAGTCTGATTGGAGATCCTCTGAGAGTAATCTGACGTTTCTCTCTTGCACATTTTAGGATCTTTTCTTTATGTTTCACAGTGGAGAGTTTAATTACAACGTGTCGTGGTGAGGATCTC
Organism: Oryctolagus cuniculus; assembly: GCF_051225735.1. NCBI lineage: Eukaryota > Metazoa > Chordata > Mammalia > Lagomorpha > Leporidae > Oryctolagus > Oryctolagus cuniculus. The sequence goes on from NC_142879.1 coordinate 114,735,152, forward strand.
TTTTGGTCGTGTTTATTAGGGGTTCTGTGAGCTTCTTGTACTAGGATTTCTCTGTCCTTCTCCAAACCTTGGAAATTTTCTGCTAATATCTCACTAAAAAGGCCTTCTAATCCTTTCTCCCTCTCCATGCCTTCAGGAACTCCTAGAACCCGAATGTTGGGGTTTTTAATAGTATCCTGAAGATTCCTGACAATATGTTTTAGATTTCTAATTTCCCCTTCTTTTCTTTGGTCTGACTGTATCCTTTCCTGTTCTCTGTCTTCTAAGTCCAATATTCTCTCTTCTGCTTCACCCATTCTGTTTGTAAGGCTCTCTATTGTGTTTTTCATTTGATCTATTGAATTCTTCACTTCAGTCACTATCACAGTTTCCTGTTGTACTAGTTGTTTTGTTTCATTTTGTTTCCTCCTTAATATTTCATTTTCACGAGAGAGATTTTCTATCTTGTCCATTAAGGATTTCTGTAGTTCAAGAATTTGTTTTTGAGAACTTCTTAATGTTCTTATCAATTTTTTGAGATCTGCTTCTTGCATTTCTTCTATGTCATCATCTTCATAATCTTGAATTGGGGTGTCTTTTTCACTTGAGGGCGTCATGCTGGCTTCCTTGTTTTTATTATCTCGGTTTTTGCGTTTGTTATTTGGCATATTGGAGATATTTGGTTTCTTCACTGTGGTGCTTTTTCTTGTTATACTATGACTCTAGATTAAGTGGACTGTTTTTGATGGAGCCTTAGGGCTTGAGATGGGTGTGGCCTGAGAGCTCTGTTTGGTGTGCCAAAGGTGACACTCCCAGGTTAGGCGTGGTAAATCTCTCTCTCTCTCTCTCTTTTTTTTTTTTTGATTCAAAAGGGAAGTAATTCCGCACAGCTGAACGAGGTTGGAGGTAGTTAGCAGGCAAATGATATACCCACAGGAGCCAGAGATTGGAAGCTCTTTCCCAAGGACCACACAGGGAATCTGTTCTGCCCTCAGAGTGGGCTCAAATTCCCCTTCAGTCTCCCACTGGGTTGCCAAAGTTACGGAATTGTAGCATCTCTGAAGAGTGCTCACGTGAATTCCGTGAGTTCTCTCCCCCACCATCTCTTTTTTCACAGTCTCAGTTCAGTAGCACCACAAATTTACTAGGTCCTAATCTGTTAATTCGCCCCACCCAGAGTCAGGTTTTTCTGCTAGGCTCAGGGCCGGTGCAGACCTGAGGTCGCTCTGCTTATGACATATGTCCAAGATGGCACCTGCTCTTTGTCTTGCTCGCCCTTGAGAGGTGAGCAGAGAGAGAGAAACCCGTGTCCATACCAGTCACCTTTTTTTTTTTCTCTCTCTCCTTCTTCCAGTTAGCCTGGTGAACTTTCCCCCACCCGGGGGTCATTCCCTCTAGTCTCCTCTCTCCACTTGCCTGCCGGTGTCTCGGGCTATTGAGGTTTGGCTCACCTCGCGTTCCAGCACTGGTGTGTTGAGTCTGCCGCTGGTGTCCCGAACTGTGGGCTCCCACGCTCTCCACGCAGGTCCGCTGTGAATCACGCATTCTGGAAGAGTTTCTTCTGCTGTTTCCTCCCCTACTCTTCCTTGAACCTGCAGTATCTCCACTTTTATTAAACTATCTCTCCCCGGACTATCAGTGTGCTCACTTCCTATTCCACCATCTTCAGTGCTCATCTTTTATGTGAATCCTAAGCTAGAGAAATGTTCAGACAGAAATCTGTGTTTGGCCTTACTAATAGAAAGTTACCTGGAACAGAAACAGTATTGATAGCCAGATGGGGTTATGATACCACCAGACCTACCGTTAGAACCATTGCACAGGGGCCAGCGCTGTGGCACAGTGGGTTAACACCCTGGCCTGAAGTGCTGGCATCCCATATGGATGCTGGCTCAAGTCCTGCTGCTCCACTTCCCATCCAGCTCTCTGCTATGGCCTGGGAAAGCAGTAGAAGATGGCCAAAGTCCTTGGGCCCCTGCACCTACATGGGAGACCTGGAAGAAGCTCCTGGCTCATGGCTTTGGATCAGTGTAGCTCCAGCCATTGGGGCCAATTGGGGAGTGAACCATTGGATGGGAGACCTCTCTCTCCCTCTCTGCTTCTCCTTTCTCTGTGTAACTCTGACTTTCAAATAAATAAATAAATCTTTTTTTTAAAAAAAAAGAACCATTGCAGGAAGTTGAAAATATACTTAACAGAGTCGTATACTTCTCCCTGGGTGAGGAGCAATTGCACCACATTGACAATGAAGCCCAATGCTGAATCACTTTGAGTGCACATGCAAAGAGATCTTCATAACCATGGCCTGGAAATGGCCAATAAGATCTCCTGCTCCTGTTCTTTAAAAAAAAAGAAATACCCAATTGTGTTGGTGAAGATACAAAGATTTTCAGCCACATGTGTGTTGTTTGTGGTAATGTAAAATGGCACAACCACCACAGAAAACAGTGTCTCTTAATTAAATTAAAAATAGAATTTTTATGTGATCTAATACTCTCACTTCTGAGTATACATCTAAAAGTATTGAAAGTTCAATATAAGCAACATATAAATATTATTCACCACAGCATAATTCACTGTAGCCAAGATTTCTAGTGTGGCCTGTACTCACAGTGAAAAGTTATGCAGGCACAGAAGAAAAGGAAATCCTGTGACATGGATGAACCTTGAATATATTTTACTAAATGAAATTAGCCACAAGTATCAGTCCACAAAGGAAAAATACTGCAATATTCTAATCATATGAAATAAATAAGGTAGTCAGAGGGACTGGCACTGTGGGGCAGTGGGTTTAAGCTCCTGCCTACAGTGCCAGCATCCCATATGGGTGCTGGTTCTAGTCCTGGCTGCTCCACTTCTAATCCAGAACTCTGATATGGCCTGGGAAAGCAGGAGAAGATGGCCCAAGACCTTGGGCCCCTGCATCTGGGTGGGAAGCCTGGAAGAAACTCCTGGCTCCTGGCTTCAGATTGGCTCAGCTCTGGTTATCTCGGTGTTTTGGGGAGTGAACCAGTGGATGAAAGACCTCTGTCTCTGGCTCTACCACTCTCTGGAACTCTGTCTTTCAAATAAATAATATAAACCTTTAAAATAAGTAAAATAGAATACTAGAAACAGAAAGTAGAAGAGTGGTTATAAATGGTAGGAAGGGTATGCTATTCAGTGGAAGTGGAATTTTTAGATTAAAAAAAATCCTAGAGATCTGGTGTGTGTGTGTGTCTAGACACATGTATATGTCACTTACCTTAGAATGACACCTGCCCTTGTGAGATACAGTACTCAAGCCCTCTTCTACATGACCCTGGGTAAGAAAAGGGCTCCCTGTGTTGGTCATATGTCACTCTTCAGATGCTTGAGAGTAGGGCTGGTAGCAGGCTATTCCCAAAAGAGTGGAGATTCATGACTGGTGCTATCTAGGAATGTTGGGAAGACTGCAATGATGTCTCCTTTCTCTCTCCAGTTTGGTCTCCTTAGTTATCACACTCTCTTTGGGTGAGAATACAGGAAGATACACCAGTCTCTGCTGAGTTTATGATGATGCAAATGCAGTTCAGTCTGTGATTGGATCCTCCTTTGTAAGAAAATGGGCAGCCTCTCATCTTGGCCTGAGACTTTGAAATGCATCCAATAAATATAGTTCTAGTTTTATTTTTGTAGGACGTTTGTCCAAGTTTATCAGGCAAGAGGATGATCTTTCCAACATTTACATTAGCATTTCTTTCTCCATGAAGAATTTTCCTACAGAGAAAAAACATGAAAGACTGTGATTTTTCTCTTCTATGTCATGGAATTGCTAAGGAAATAATCCCTCATTAACCATTGGAGTGATCAAAGTGAATTTAAGTGAGTGGTGCACACAGGAGATAGAGCTGAGTGAAGGCAGAAGCTCATAGTGCAGTGGGGAGACAGACACTCCTGCAGGGAGCACAATCAGTGTTAGAGGGACTGGGAGAGGTTGAACAACATTGAGTGAGGGAGAAATGAGAGGGTTGGATAGAAGAGCAAGATGGAGTTATTCATTTGTGTTCACCAATTTAAACTTAAAAAATTTATTGAATGTATAGGAACATTTGGATAAATTCATTTTTTCTCTTTCAACATTTCATTTATTTTATTTGCAGTTTGTATTCAGTGCAAATCAATTCCATAACATGGGGAATTACTATGAATCAAAACATAAGCCCACAAACATATATGCAATCCAAAATAGAGGAACAGCATTAGATATGAAGCAAACAGTCACGTTCATTCACACACACAGTGGACTCAGATCTGGTCAACCTGGTTGTTTCCAGGCAGATTTGTAAAGATGATAAAGTGTGACTGTGGAGAATAAGATTTCTGCCAGAGCACTCTTAGTGAAGACATTTTCTTCCTAGTACACAGAGTGTGACCTCAGGTACTGATTAAGGATAGCTTATGACCTACTAACAAGAAGAGCATTGATCCCTGTGAGAACGTAGGCTTCACAAGAACATGCAACTGCTTTTTCAGACATGCTTGTTAGGGTTTGCAACCATGACTGGGAACTACAACCAAGACCATGCTGAGCAAAGAAAAAGTTTTAGGGCGAAGAACTGCCAGGAGTATCCTCAGAGGGAGAGGCACTCTGGGCTGAGGTGTAGGGCTGGGGTTTCATAGGGAACTTGTACCAAGGGAGGTGGGAGATAGGTGGGAGATGGATTGGAGCAGCCAAACAAATGGATGTGGGATGTGGGCTGGAGCAGCTGGAGAAGATACCTGATACCAGGAGGTACAGTATGTCTGCCTGATTTATAACTAGGGGCAGTTGTGGGAACAGTGAGGCACAGAAAGTCTCTCAGGCCTGATTTGTGGGAAAGATGAGGCTCTCCATAAGCACAGCACCTCTGTGCTTTTGCTTTCTGATGCCAAGAAAGAGTGGGGGAGATGCCTCAGGCCAGTGTGAATTCAGGACTCTCACAATGTTTATCTACTATATCTTGCTAAACGTGTTTCAGAGAATCCTTAGTTCTATGAACACATGCATGTGCTCTACAATAGGCTGTTGTAATCCTTACCAGTAAAGAAACCACACCTGGTTAGTCTGTGCACACTTTCTGGAGGAAGAGACCCCATGTCCTGTTTTTCCTTTCATTTGCACACCCCAACATGTAACCTTGGTTATCCAGACTACTGTGACCAAATTAGATATTGGAACATCTAAGCATCAGCATGTGAGCATGCAAACTAAAGATTTCAGGGATGGTCTGGTTTTGAAAAGATTTCTGTCAAAGTAGTTGTAAAAGATTGGCTGCAGAATAAAATTGACTATTAGGCTTAAAGCTCCCTGTCACTGGTTCACTCCCCAAATATCTACATTGGTCAAGATTGTGCCAATACTTAAGGTGGTGTCAAGAACTCTATATAAGTTTCCCAAATGGGTGACAGGAACCCAGTTAGTTGAACCATCACCATTGCTTTCCAGGGTCTGCAGTAAAAGGAAACTGGAGTATGGTTCTGGGTGAAGATATCAAACTTATGCACTGTAATGTAGGATTCAGGCACCTAACTACTAGACCTGCCTGCTTCTCTTATCCATATTTTTAAAATACATGTAATATATGAAGAGTAATTTTATTTACTTTTAGCTGTGGATTTAAAAGTAAATAAAATTACTCTTCATATATTATATGTATTGTAAAAATAATTATTTATTTGAAAGAGTTACACAGAGAAAAAAAGAGAGAGAAAGAGAGAGAGAGAAAGAGCAAGAGATCTTCTTTCTGCTGTTTCATGCCTCAAATGGCCACAATGCTCTGGCTGGAACCAGGAGTCAGGAGTTTCTTTCAGATCCCTCACATGGGTACAGGGGCCCAAGCAAGTGGACCATCCTCCACTGTATTTCTGGGCATATTAGCAGGGAGATGAATTGCAATTAGGGCAGCTAGGTCTTGAACCAGCACCCATAAGGGATGATGGTGTCACAGGCAGTTTCTTTACCCACTATGCTACAATGCTGGCCCCCTAGCTGTAGATTTAAAATGCATGTAACAATAAAAAATAATGCTAAATGACAATTTTTCTAATGACTGTTGAGATGACATTAAATTGGAAATATTCTGTTTCCCATTTAGCAGATAGACTGGATTAAGAGACAAGGAGATGGGACAGGCACTATGGTATAGGAAGCTAATCCTCCTCCTGTGGTACTCATATGGGCACTGGTTGGTCTCCTGGTTGCTCCACTTCTAATCCAGCTCCATGATAATGGCCTGTAAAAGCAGTGGAAGATGGCTCAGGTGCATGGGCCCCTGCACTCACATGGGAAACCCAGAAGAGATCCTGGCTCCTGGCTTGGGATTGGCCCAGCTCTGGCCATTGTGGCCATTTGCGTAATGGACCAGATTATGGAAGAGGCCCCTCTCTCTTCTCTCTGTCTAAAACTCTGCCTCTCAAATAAGTAAATAATAATAGTAACAGATAGAAGGAAAATGATAACTGATGATTGGAAACCCCAGAGAAGAGAGAAGTGAGTCCTCACCACAAAAGAAATCAGGCTAAGACCATCATATTGCAGCAATTCAGGAATCTGAGCCTGTCTGGAACTGCTTCTTATTTGTGACAGTGAACACGACGGAGATAGAGGTGAAAGAGCTGCGCCTGCTGAACTCCAGGTTTTGTATTTCCACTGTTCAATCTGAATAGTGCTGGTCACTGTTTCATCATCCTCTCCACCTTAACACAAACAGACATAAATCCCATTTATTATTTGCTACATAAGCAACACCATATACTTTAGCTCTTCCAATGTTCAGTCATTTTGTGGAGTAACCTAAGGTTCATATAAGAGAATAGTTCACTCATGGTCATAGTTGATACATCAGAATTAATTCATGTTTCGCTGCCACATAATGAGTTAGGAGATGCATTTGAAACTGATAAGGAAATAGTTTTGTATTCTTAAGTTCAAAAATTTATAATCATGTATAATTTCCCACTTTACTCAGACATCTACAGGTTATTTCATAGCATAGCTGTGACACTCCCATATATTGAAATTACTGACTGTTCAGATTGTGTACCTATCCCAGTAATTGTGTGGGAAAGACATGTGGAAGGCCAGCACAGGGAAATACTTGAGGGTAATCCCAACCATGGTTTAAATTTTCTATCCATAGAGCCACTCCCTTGGTACAGTTATGACCTTCTCTCCTAGACGTTGGTACAGATGGCCTTGGCTGAGCAAAGATGTCCATATTTTAGGAGTCACATTCAAGGATATGATTATGGATGTCACCAATGAAGTTCAGGCCCTGCTTGAGACATCTGAGGGAAAGCTGTAGAGGATGTGATTCTGAAGAACATCTGCTTCATGAGTACTAAGACATATGGATTCTAATTCAACAAAGACTTTTTAGGAAAAAAATGTAGCATTCACTTATCTAACATTTTAACCCTCAGGTATTCACCTGTGGTAGTGAAAATACATAATATAAAACATTTTCCCAAATCTGCCAGTAGGTAAGGAGACAAGACCAGAGAGTCCTGGATTATATAAAGCAAAAGGTCATAAATGAGATTAAAATAAAATCAGAGAGATGTTTTTCAGATGCAGAATAGGATTACAAATTGGGAGACAGATTCAGTTTAAAGTGAACCACGGTTCTTCTGAGGTGGAGCAGGACTGAGGCTTTTATAATAAGGAAAGGGAGGGGATGTCCAGCTTTGCATTCTTTGAATATATACAGGGTAGGGTGAGTGCACTGGTTTGAATTGATGCAGGGACTAGCATGTGATTCAATAAGTTAAGCTGCGCTTCCGACATTGGCATCTTATACTGGAGTGCAGCTTTGAGTCCTGGCAACTCCTCTTCCAATCTAGATTCTTGCTAGTTTGTCTGAGATAGCAGTGGATAATGGCCCAAGCATTTCTGTCAACCATATGGAATACCTGGATGAAGCTCCTGACTCCTGTCTTTCATCTAACTCAGTCCTGATTGTGGTGGGCATTGTGTAGTAAGCCAACAGATGAGTGATTTCTGCTGCTTGTCTTTATCAATCTCTCTGATTCCCAAATAAAAATTAATTTAAAAATGAAGGAGTGGCCATTTGACATAGTGGTGTGACCACTGCTTGGGATGCCTGCATCCCATGTCAGAGAGCCTGGGCAAAGTCCCAGCTCTGCTTCTGACTCCAGCTTCATGTTGGTGTGCATTCTGAGAGACGGTGATGAAGGTTAAAGGAGTTGAGTCTGTGCCACCCTTGTAGAGACCCAGATTGTGTTTCAGGTTGCTGGTTTGGGCTTGGTTCTGCCCCAGTTGTGGCATAAAGTTGGGGAGTGAACCAACAGATTTGAGATACACCCCATCTCTACTTTTCAAGTACAAAAATAAAATAATTATTTTTAAAGAGCAACAGGGTTTTCAAAACCTTTAAAATAGAAAGATCAAGCTGTTTACAAATTATCACAAATATATTCACAAAAAATGTATTGTGAATATTATTCTATTTTTTGTGCAGTCTCCACACATGTAGATGCTTAGAAGGGGACAAGTTTAACAACTTCGGCCTAATAGCAATTGGGTAAGGTTTAGCCTTTATAGTATTTGATGCTGTCCCTGCTTTACTAACATGGTATGGATATTGACATCTTTTTAAGAGTATTGACATCATTTTAAGAGTAGTTAATTTTGAAATTATTTCAAACTTACAGAAATACCATGAGTGAGTCCCATTCATTGAGAATGCCCAGTTATTATACTTTTAGCACTTTTGCCTCTGACCCACCTCAAGCTGGGCCCCTCCAGTGTTCCTTTCTGAGAAAATGTGGGCCCTGTGTTCTCATCAGAAGCACTATGGTTCAACGCTGGGCTCTGCTCAGTCTCCCATCCACTCTATGATGGGTTCTATCAACTTGGTACTTAGTGAATTTCTGCCAGATTGATTCACACTCAACCTTTTAAGGATGTATTAGGTGTGTTCTCATGTGAAGGGAAGGAGTGTTGGGGATCCAGAGTCTCGAGGTTGAGACATTTTCGGTCCCAAAGAGGAAGAATCCGCTTTTGCCACTGCACCGGCCCATGCCAGCCCTTCCTCCCTACATCCAGTCTGGCCTCGCAGCGCCACCTCTTCCTCTCCCTGCATGTTGCGGGGTCACCAGGCACCTGGACTGTGGCAAGGAGCCCGCCGGAGGTCGGTCGGGCAGGGCAGGTGGCACGGGCAGCATCCTGAAGTTTACATTAAACTTCTCCGAGTGGAACCCATGACTTCTGATGAGAACGCTAAAGTTGTGGCTGAACTGCAGGCACAGCGAGGCCAAGAGGGCAAGGACAGCTCTCATCTGATGAATGGTCCTGTATCTCAAACCACTTCTCAAATTCCATCCCAGCTTTGAGTCAGGTACCAACAACTAAGGTTTCAGAGCTAAACCCTAATGCGAAAGTGTGGGGGACTCATGTTACACTTGGAAGCAAGTAGTGCAGCTGTCGGTTTGAGTGCTACATGGGAGGAGACAGCTGGCCATGGTGCAGACTGCAGCCCGCAGGGATTGGATGTCAATGGTGATGGTGACAAAAGTCATGAGAATGCAGCATTACCAGATTTACCTGAGTCAAATCAGACACGAACGCTTTGGCTCTGGATCATGCAGAATACGAATCTCTACCTGAAAATAGTGAAACAGGAGGAAATGAATCTCAACCAGAAAGCCAGGAAGACTCTCAAGAAGTACTTAAAAAAATTGGAATTCTGTTTATCTAGGGAGACTCTTTCTAGTGCCGTGTATCTTACCTCACAGATGGACAGTGAGCAGTATGCTCTAATTACAATGGTAGCTACCCTTGACTATATCAAGAAACTCAGTACTAGTGTGGATTCGATTGTTGACGAGCTAAGATCTTTACCTTTAGTCCAGGTGGGTGAGAAGGGAGAAAAAGTAAGGCCAAATCAAAATCGTTGCATAGTAATATTGTGAGAAATATCTGAATCTACCCCTGGGGAAGAAGTAGAACCACTATTCAAAGGAAATAATTTACTGAAATTTATTAACTGTCAATTTGCCCATAATGATAATTGATTTATTACATTTGAAGCAGAAGCTGATGCACAACAGGCTTACAAATACCTGTGAAAAGTCAAAACTTTTCAAGGAAAACCAATTAAGGTGCAGCTAAAAGAAAGGCAATAGCTATAAACCCATTTTTGCCAAAGAATGCATTTAGGTCTCTCGACATGAACCTTTATACACAGCAGTGTTACACATCATTTATTTACCTCCAGGATACAGTCCCCAACAAGTTTCCTCTGTACAGCCTGACTGCCCCCAGACATTGTCAACAATGCATAGCTATTTCGATCCACCCTTGGTAACTCTATTTCCAAATACTGGATTTATACATGTGTTCATGTCTCCAACCTTCAAGCCTGCAGCCTCTCCTCTGACTTCACTCAGACAGTATCCTCCCAGAAGCAGGAAAAATTCCTTTGGCTATAGGAAGAAAAGGGAGGAGAAGTTTACAAGCAGCCAAACTCAGTCTCCAACGCGACCAAAGCCTCCATCACAAACTTTGAACTGGGGCTGTCCAACTTCCCCCCATTACCTGGAGCTGCAGGCAATTTGATGACAGGACTTGTTTGAAAACAGGCCATCTAGCTCGGTAATAGGATTACCAAAGGAAAGGCGCCTCCATGCAGATGCAAGTAGGAATGCTATTCCTGTAGTGGTCCCCAGAGAGCCCTCACTGCTGGCTTCTTGTGCTGTATCAGCAACATATGAATGATCCCCTCCCCACTGGCCCATTTACCTGAGGATCCCAAGGTGGTAGAAAAGCAGAAGTAAACCCACAGTGTGGACACTCTCCCTGTCCTTACTACAACTGTGTGTAAATCGGTGCAGGTGAATGGAGCTGCCAAAGAATTGCGAAAGCCCAGTTACATGGAGATTTGTCAGAGAACGAGTAAAGAGCCACCTTCTTCCCCACTGCAACCCCCAAAAGAACAAAAGTTAAACCCCCGCAGTTGTAGGAAGGAGGAAGAGAAGCTCACTGCATCTATGGAGAAACAGAGGGAGCCCCCTGCCCTCAAGTCCACTCCCAGAGTCTCCAAAGACAAGGGAAGGCAGCCTGGGCACTGGCTCTCACCCCCAGCTGTTGGAAAGTGTCTTCACAGAGGACAGGACACTCCCCCCAAGTCTCCTCAGTGAAAATCCTATGTCTGGGAGTGGTTGAATAGAGCTGTATTAGCCACAAGTGAAACACTTCCCACTCAGTATGAGAATGAGCCACTGGTTAGGCACTTGCAGTGTCTGTGAGCCCCATGGAATGCCTGCAAGTTATTTTTTCTTCTGTGAGTCAGATTCTCCCCCTCTAAAAAAAATTGTTTTTCAGGATTTAATTAAATAAACCTTATTTTTGGTTGGTGCTTAACTGGAGGTGATGTGTAAGTCTGATTTTTTCAGATAGAAAATGCATTTATCCCAACAGATTCATGTTTTTTATTAAGCCTCTGTGTGGTTCTGAATGCAAGCTATATATAGTAAATTTTTCTAAATTAAGGGAACTATGCTGCTTTATTTTTTAAAATAATATTGATCTACAAGTGCATATCTCAGATGCTCCAGCAGATGGCAACCTTGGCCTCAAGCTGGAAGGGGGTTGGCAGTGTCAGGTCGCTAACACACTGGCATAGGAGCTGTGCTTTCATCTAAACTGTTAACAAGTGAGTCCAGCATTTAAAAATACATATAAATGTACATATAGACCTTTTTGGATCCAGCGGGCAGAAAGAACCTGCAGAGCGCACCCTAGAGAAACCTGAAAGCTTTGAGCTTTGACATTCTGCCAGCAAGTACCCAGCTTCTCCCCTCAATTGCAAGTGGCTATTAACTAAAATCAATTCAAAACATGTGAATAGAACCTAAATGAAAATATACTTTTTTGGCCACTGACATGTTGCCAGTATGTTGTATCATGATATGGTTTTGATCCCTGTGAGCTGGCTGCTTTGGCCTAGTGCACCTGTTCCATGCACATTTCTGTCCATGTTCCCCCACCCTCAGGCACTCTCTCAGAAGAGTCCTCATCTTAACTCCACGGGGATGTCTTCCTGAACCTCTGCATCAGCACATGGATTTAAGTTATGAATGGTGAGAGAATGGTGTTTGTGGTTTTATTCCCCTCTTTGGCTGGTGGAGGACAAAAATTGCTGCTCTTTTTACCTCCAAGATGAGGGTCTCATTGATTCACTTCTAGAAGTGTTGTACTTCTGAAGAACAATATAAATTATTTTGTTTTAAAATGCCTAAAAGTATTCTCTTTCATTTATTTGACAGATAGAGGTATACAGTGAGAGAGAGACAGAGAGAAACATCTTCCTTCCATTGGTTCACCCACCAAATGGCCACCATGACCAGAGCTATGCCGATCTGAAGCCAGGAGCCAGGTGCTTCCTCCTGGTCTCCCATGCAGGTGCAGGGGCCCTAGCACTTGGGCCATCCTTCACTGCCTTCCTGCACCACAGCAGAGAGCAGGACTGGAAGAGGAGCAACCGGGACTAGAACCCGGTGCCCATATGGGGTGCCATTGCTGCAGGTGGAGGATTAACCAAGTGAGCCATGGTGCTGGCCCCCAACATTTTTCTTTAATTATTCTAAGCAACAGACATTAAAATATTTCCTGCTACAAGTAACCATACAGTTTATTCCATGAAATGTTATTTAACAAGATTGAGGTTTTTTTTTAAAATTATTTCCATCCAATATTTAAAGGCTTAAATTGCATTTAAACTTGAAAATAACTTTGCCTTAACTTTTGTATAAGACAGCTTAGAGTTCATGGAGACACCCCAGGTTGGCATGAGTGGATCAGAATTACTCAGTTACTGTGTGGATATTTTGTTGCTAGTTTTACCGAGTAAGCATACCATAATATAAGAACTAGCAGTAGTTTTTGTAATGTACCTTAAGGATCTTAAACAGTTGATCTTTTTTCTGATTGTTTAAAAATCCTGTAAATGCAAATAGTTGATACTGTATTAAATATGTGCACTTTGGGAGTGTGCTTTGCTTGTACAGTTGTAAATAATCAGAACATATTAATAAAGGTTCCCTACAGAGAAAATCTGATAAAAATCACTGATATATTATAAATGTTGATGTTGAGCTGGATGTAGATATACTTAATGCTGTGGTTTGAATATTATTTTAATTTGTTGAGTTTTTCTCCCCCTCTCATACTGGTGTGTTGAACTGATTTTGTCTCTTTGCTGCAAAAGGGAAATGGAAGGTTTTATTAAAAGCTGTGAGATGTTTTTATACTCTCTTTCAAAATATGGAAATGCATATTAGTCATATTTAATGTGAAAGAGTTCTGAAGTACAATGTAGTGAGCAGAAACTGGTAGGATCTTTAAGTCAAAATGGAAAATGATCTACTAATTCAAATCATATATTACTAAGTGTGATTTACCCTACCAGAGAAAACCTGCCTGGTGTCTCTCACTGTTTCCTTCAGAGAAGTAGTCATTATTCAAAGATGTAGAAATACACATATTGCTAATAAGTTTCAAATGCCTGATTAAGGAATGAGAGAATTAATTTCTTTGTAGCTGTCAGATCGCTGGACCGAAAATCCAGAAATAATTGACCTCTTCAAACCAAATCAAGAGATGCTGTAAACACTCAAAGGGCAAGCTTTGAGATCTGGGGCCCTTTGTGTCACTTCTTAGGAGCAGGTGCCAGGGTGTGCTCAGCCATCCCCGTCCCCACACACCAGTGGGCTTGTAATAGTAAGTCCTTTCTCAAACATGTGGTATTTGCAGCATGATGTGTGTGTGTGATTAGAGCCAACTGTGGTTGGTTGGTTGCAAACTAAAAGGCTAGAGCTGAAGAGCAGCATGCAGGAGAGCAGTGGGCACGTGGAGTGGTGTCAGCACAGAAAAGGGGCTGTTCTGGTGGGTTCTGCTGCCATCTGGACAAGGTCAGTGCACTGTAATTACCGCTTAGCCAGTGACCATCTGTTGCATCCAGAGCCAAAACCTTGCTCAGATGTGATTTTTATAGTAAAGGTTATATGCCAAATAACTTTTTAAAAAAATATTTATTTATTCAAAAGTCAGACTAACACAGAGAGAGGAGAGGCAGAGAGAGAGAGGTCTTCCATCTGATGGTTCACTCCCCAATTGGCTGTAACAGCCGGAGCTGTGCCAGTCGGAAGCCAAGAGCCAGGAGCTTCTTCTGTGTCTCACTTGTGGGTGCAGGGGTCCAAGGACTTGGGCCATCTTCTACTGCTTTCCCTGGCCATAGCAGAGAGCTGAATCACAAATGGAGCAGCCAGGTCTTGAAGTGGTGCACATAAGTGATGCTGGCACTTCAGGCCAGGGTGTTAATCCACTGCCTGATATTAAAATAGTGCACTCAGAGAATTTCATCATGACAGCCTCCATTTTGGACTACACCTTCAGCACTGTAAGTTTCTACAGTACCACCAGCAGTGTGGGCCATTAAGGATTCTTGCTGGGAGAGATAAGAGGAAACTTTCAGCATCAGTGATCCATGCAATAGCAAGACAGAATTTCTGCAAATAATTTAAATCCATAACCATCAGCTTTGTTCAAAACTTTGTTTTCCATAACTGTGAAAGTGAAATTAAGGGAGAGATTTGAGACAGAATTCTTAAAGATACGTGAAAGAAGGTTACTGAGTGGTACATAAAAATTGGCAAACCCACAGCAGCAGGTTTTATATAAGGAACAGATCACCCATAAACAGCTCACTCACACCATCAGAGTACCCAATCTTGTCTTCCTTCTCATCAGCTTCACCTCCACTATCAGCAATTTTATTCCTGCTTTAGAATTTAGTCTCTCTTTAGTTCAATTTGAAGGTATAATCAGAGGATATCACTACTCCCAATCTAGGTAATACTAGCAAGCAAAAACACAGTGTCTTCAGTGTCAAACACCGTTCAGTATTATGCCAAACTTATTAATGAACATGATACAGGAATTTTTACAATGATGAAATAATAAAAATCATTAGAGCAATTTATCAGGTTTATAGTACACACAAAAATTAAGTGTTGTCAGTCTGTTAAATGTAGAGCACAGTGTGCAAATTGTTGAATATTGTCAGGGAGAAGTAAGAAAATTAAGACAAATCATGCTGGGTAAAAGTATATGGGAACAAGATTTCAGCAGGCAATGTTAAGCAGAGAAGCACCAAATAGAAGTATGGAATCATTGTATATTCAATGGATGCCCTAGTCTGGGTTCACAGCTGGGAGGTAGAAATACACTTGGAGATGCAGAGGTCCCTGATCCTCTTCATGATGACTTTTATCCAATCAAGACAGTATTCTTAGTCATTCTCACATGGAAACAAGTGTCTTTTTGCCTTTATCTCAGCTGTGGGCTCTTTCAATTATGCTTCCGCCAGTGCTGGACTTAAGTATCCTGCAAGTGGAGCAGATTTTCTTCCCCAGCAGAGCAGCTTGAGACAACAGTGGGGAATCAGATGTCAATGATAGTGAAAATGTAATTGACCCTACAGAGCCCTCTAGTGGTGAATAGTCACATTCACATGATTCATGACCCATTATTATATCCCAATGAGGACCCCAGCAACACTCAGACCTCCCAGAGTCAATTAAACCAAAGATGCTCTCCAGTTAGCACACCTTCTCTCACTTGTTATTGAGAGAGGCACTTGAGGACTTAATCTAGGAGAGCTTCCTTGTCAGATGCTTTGACCCCCAAGAGGAGAGTTCTTGCACACAGGAATCATAAGCCTCTATCCCTGGTCCATGTCCTTGGATGCAATGTGCAAAAATCATGACACAGAAAAATTAACAGGAAGAAAAAGAAAAAAAGAAAGAAAAATAATGAAGAAAACAAAAAGAAATAAATTGGAAGAAGAAAAAAGAAAGAAGAAAAAGAGAAAAAAGAGAAAGGAAGGAAGAATGAAAGAAAGAAGAAAGAAAAAGGGAGAAAAGGACAGGCAGGAAGGCAGGCAGGCAGGTAGGAAGGCAGGCAGGCAGGTAGGAAGGCAGGAAGGCAGGTAGGCAGACAGGAAGGAAGGCAGGCAGGAAGGCAGGCAGGCAGGCAGGAAGGAAGGCAGGCAGGCAGGCAGGAAGGCAGGCAGGCAGGAAGGCAGGAAGGCAGGAAGGAAGGCAGGCAGGCAGGAAGGAAGGCAGGCAGGCAGGCAGGAAGGCAGGCAGGCAGGAAGGAAGGCAGGTAGGCAGGCAGGAAGGCAGGCAGGCAGGAAGGAAGGCAGGTAGGCAGGCAGGCAGGTAGGCAGGCAGGAAGGAAGGCAGGCAGGAAGGAAGGCAGGTAGGCAGGAAGGCAGGTAGGCAGGCAGGAAGGAAGGCAGGTGCTGGGTCTTAGTCCACCCAAAGGAGGATGGACTGGGTCCAAAGAAAGGTAAGTGTGCCGCTCGCCCGTTCCCCAGCCTCCCGATCCCGGAGACAGTAAGACGCAGTGGTGAGTCAAGTCAAGCAAGCAAGAACTCCATTTATTGGCACATGGCAAAGCCTTTTAAAGCACAAGACCACATGATTACTGGGGCAGGGCATAAGGGCCAACCAATTACTTAAAAGGTCATTTTACAGGGCAACTTTTTACAGGACCAGCCATATGTCTGTATACATCATCAGTTGTCACCTCCCCTGATGCTGCGCGGCCAATCAGCTTTGGTGGTAAATGACTTTGGGCACCATCTTTGAATTGCCACATGTGCCTAATTTCCCTTCAGCCACCATCTTTGAATTACCTCCTGTGCCTAATTTCCCCACAGGCAGGAAGGAAGGAAGGCAGGTAGGCAGGCAGGCAGGAAGGAAGGCAGGCAGGCAGGAAGGCAGGCAGGGAAGGCAGGCAGGGAAGGCAGGCAGGGAAGGCAGGCAGGAAGGCAGGCAGGCAGGCAGGCAGGTGGGCAGGCGGGCAGGAGGGCAGGAGGGCAGGAGGGAAGGAGGGAAGGAGGGAAGGAAGAAAAAATTGTGTTGTGATGCGACTCATGGGTTTACCATAAATTTAGATAAAGTGGGGGCCGGTGCATGCCACAGTCATTAAGCCTCTGCCTGTGGCTCTGCTATCCCATACAGGTGCCAGTTCATGTCTTGGCTGCTCCATTTCCAATCCAGCTCTGTGCTAATGACCTGGAAAAGCAGTGGATGGTGGCCCAAGTGCTTGGACCCCTGCACCCATGTGGGAGACCCAGAAAAATCTCCTGGCTCCTGGCTTTGGATTGGCCCAGCTCTGACCATTGTGGCCATTGGGGAGTGAACCAGCAAAGGGAAGACCTCTCTGTCTCTCTCCTGACTTTCTGTCAAATAAGTAAATATTTAAAAAAAAAGATAAAGTGAAATTTTTTCTATATAAGTTCTGTTCTATAAAGTAAATCAGAAATTAGAGACTAAGCATCATTGGTTTTCCAATGTTCTATAAAACAAAAATTTACCTCTTGTAGATTCATGCAGTAAAATTTACTTTTTCAAAGAGGGACAATTTTAACAAGAGCCTTCAAAGAACTTTCTATGATGAGCCAAATTCACTATTGTCAGAAAATAATTAGTGAATTTTAGGAAGGCCTATTAGAATAAATCAGATATGCCTTCTATTCACATGACTTTGTGAGATTGAGAGTGTTTTGTTTCAACCTTTTTTTTTTTTTGACAGGCAGAGTTAGAGAGAGAGAGACAGAGAGAAGCATCTTCCTTCCATTGGTTAACCCCCAAATGGCTGCTATAGCTGGCGTTGCTCTGATCCAAACCAGGAGCCAAGTGCTTCCTCCTGGTCTCCCATGCAGGTGCAGGGCCCAAGCACTTGGGCCATCCTCCACTGCCTTCCCAGGCCACAGCAGAAAGCTGGACTGGAAGAGGAGCAACTGGGACAGAACCAGTGCCCCAACCAGGACTAGAACCCAGAGTGCCAGCTCCACAGGTGGAGGATTAGCTTAGTGAGCTGTGGCGCTGGCCTGTTTCAACCTTTTTCTACTAGGCTGATGAATATTGTCACTTGAAATGTTTTCATTTAAAACTAAATTCTAATTACCAATAATCAATCATTCAAATTAGTACATGATAATACACATTATTTTTCTTTTAGTACATCATAGTGACAAAACTGCAGTAGTACCACATTTATAGCCTGTTCTGGAGTCCTTATTAAAATATTTATTTTTTTCTTGAATCTGTTCTGCTTTCTTAGTTTTTTTTTTTTTAATTATTGATTTACTTATCTGAAAGTCAGACTTTTCAGGAGAGAGGGAGAAGGAGAGAGAGGGAGTCAGGGAGAGTATAAAGTACTGTTTGAACATTACTTTTACAGTTAATTCTCATAGTACAACACTTTAAGGACAGAGGTCCTACATGGGGAGCAAGTGCACAATGACTCCTGTTGTTGATTTAACAATTGACATTCTCATTTATGATGTCAGTAATCACCTGAGGCTCTTGTTATGAGCTGCCAAGGCTATGGAAGTCTCTTGAGTTCACAAACTCTGACCTTATTTAGACAAGGCCATAATCAAAGTGGAAGTTCTCTCTTCCCTTCAGAGAAAGGTACCTCCTTCTTTGATGGCCTGTTATTTCCACCGGGTTCTCACTCACAGAGATTTTTCATTTAGGTCATTTTTTTTCCACAGTGTCTTGGCTTTCCATGCCTGAGAAACTCTCATGGGCTTTTTAGCCAGATCTGAATGTCTTAAGGGCTGATTCTGAGGCCAGAGTGCTGTTTAGGGCATTGGTGATTCTATGAGTCTGCTGTGTATCCTACTTCCCATGTTGGATCATTCTCTGCTTTTTAATTCTATCAATTATTATTAGCAGGCACGGATCTTTTTTATATAAGCCCTTTGACACTTAATCCTATAATCAATTATAAACTTAAACTGATCACTTTAATTAGCAAAATGGCATTGGTAAATGTCAACTTAATAGGATTTGGAGTCCCATGACCTATGGCAAGAGAACAAGTTTTTCAAATGCTGTTTAATTAAAAGCATATCCATGGGGTCTTGTATATTTTTTCTTATTTAATCTTTGAAGTACACCTCTACTTATGGATTGAATTCTTAATTCCATGTGAGGAGAAATGTAGGTCAAAGTTTTAGTAATACAACAAAATTGCCTTGCAAAATATAAATGGCAAGAATTTGCATTCATGTGTACTTCTTTTCAAAGCTCAGAATCCTAAACATGTACATCTTTAGGGGTACATATCAGATGCAATTTTTTTTTTTACAGGCAGAGTGGACAGTGAGAGAGACAGAGAGAAAAGTCTTCCTTTTCCATTGGTTCACCCCCTAATGGCCACTGCAGCTGGCGTGCTATGGCTGGCGCACCACACTGATCCAAAGCCAGGAGCTCGGTGCTTCTCCTGGTCTCCCATGTGGGTGCAGGGCCCAAGCACTTGGGCCATCCTCCATTGCACTCCTGGGCCACAGCGGAGAGCTGGATGGGAAGAGGAGCAACCGGGACAGAATCCGTTGCCCCAACCGGGACTAGAACCCGGTGTGCCGGCGCCACAGGTGGAGGATTAGCCTATTGAGCTATGGTGGCACCCAGATGCAAATTTTATCTGGAATATCACCTTCTAGATTATTCACACTATTGTTCTATATGACTCATTTGTAGTACTGCAAGGGGATTCCCCCTCTATTGGACCCACTTCCAATAACACCAGCCTCTTATTCATATTTTCCAGTTCACTGTAGATATTCATTTAATCATACATTGAAAAAGACTCTAAATTCTCATTCACCATGTCTTCTGGTTAAGGATGTAAACTTGGTAACTCCAAACATTTGCAGATCCTGTGGCTGCATCTGACAGAGCATATGACTAGTGTATTTATATTGGTCTAATTAAACTCATCTTTACAAAATCACTTAATATGTGTATCTGTCTATATCTAAAAGTTACACAATTTTTTGTCCATGAATACTTCATATCATCATGCATAGATTGAATATTTTCACATATTCACATCACCATTGTTGCTCCCCCTCTTCGTGGAGGAACGACACAGGACCCTGCGCTGTTCTTTCGTCTGCTCGGCCCTCCCCGGGTTGGCTACTGTCCCTTCCACCTCCGTGGAAGGGCAGTTCCCCCTGGCCACATTCCCCACTTCCGCAGGGGAGCGGCACACCGCCGGCCGGCTCTCTCGGGGGCTGCACAGGTGTTCCTTCAGCTAGATGTTCCCCTTAGATGTTCCTGGTGCATGCCGTCTCTCTCCTCCTTTATAGTCCTCCTCCACCAATCCTAACTCGGCTGCCCACACGCCGAGTACGTTGCTCTCCAATCAGGAGCAAGTCCTACAGTTTATTGGCTGAACTGGAGGCAGCTGTGTAGAAGCTGTTTTCTTCTCTCCCAGCGCCATATTGTGGGAGAGCAGATGCATAGAATAAGTCTTAATTCCAGTAACTTAGTCTAGTCCGAGTTGCTCCCCACAACCATTCCCTGTTCATGTGGAATGGATAATATGACATAATGTCTCTACTGATGTCATAAGATTTATACATAGGGGCTGGCACTGTGGCATAGTGGGTAAACCCACTGCCTGCAGTGCCAGCATCCCATATGGGAACCAGTTCAAGTCCTGGCTACTCCACTTCCAATTCATTTCAATAATAATTTTATTTTGCACATTGGAATCGAAGGGTGAACCCAACCACCACTCTCTCCATTCATCTTCTCTTCCAGTTATGATCATAAGGACATCTATATATTTCCAAGATCAAAGAAAATTAATTTTTCTCCAGTAAGGTGATTAGTTAATTATTCTTCAGCTTATTTTCAGTTTTCTCTTATTTTTAATTCAACCTTCTGCAAACTTTTTGAAGTATGCTTCTTATGTTGGTTGCTAAATAATATGAGCCTGGCACTGTGGCATAGTGGGTAAAGCCACTGCCTGCAGTGCTGGAATCCCATATAGATGCTGGTTCAAGTCCTGCCTGCTTCACTTCCCACTCAGCTTTCTGCTATGGCCTTGGAAAGCAGTGGAAGATGTCCCTAGTCCTTGAGACCCTGCAATCACGTGGGAGGCCCAGGAGAAGCTCTGGATCCTGGTTTCAGATTTTCTCAGCTCTGGCTGTTCGTAGCCATTTGGGCAGTGAACAAGTGGATGGAAGACTTCTCTCTCCCTCCCTCTCCTTCTGCTTCTCTGTAAATCTGCCTTTCAAATAAAAAAAATATTAAAAAAATCCTTCCCTATTCTCATTAGAGAACAGACATGAACTAAATTAAAAAAAAAATGGGGCAGGTACTGTGGCACAACTGGTAAGCCTGTTGCTGGCAGTGCTGGCATCCATATGGGCACCGGTTCAAGTCCCAGCTTGAACTTCCAATTCAGCTCTCTCTATGGCCTAGGAAAGCAATAGAAGATGGCCCAAGACCTTGAGCTCCTGCACCTGCTTGGGAAACCTGGAAGAAGCTCCTGGCTCCTGGCTTCAAATCAGTGCAGCTCCAGCTGCTGCAGCCAGATGGGGAGTGAACTAGCCTGTAGAAGACCCCTCTCTCTCTGCCACTCCTTCTTTCTCTGTGTAACTCTGACTTTCATATAAATAAATAAATCTTTAAAAAATTTTAAAAATAAAAACTCAATAGTCTCATGGCTTTCTAAAGTTCTGTGCATTTTCCTTCTCTTTTTCAAAATTAATATGATATCCTCCAGAAGCTAGTGTTCTGTTTTGTTTTAAAGATTTATTTATTTAATAGGCAGTATTACAGAGAGAGGGGAAGAGACAAGGAGGGGGGGAATAGAGAGAGAGGGAGAGAGAGAGAGAGAGAATATTCCATCCATTGGTTCACTCACCAATGGCTGCTATGTCCAGGGCTGGGTCAAGCTGAAGCCAGAAGTCAGGATCTTCATCCAATTCTCCACATGAGTACACACTCTCAAGTACTTAGGGCATCTTTTGTTGCTTTTCCAGGCATATTAATAAGGAGTTATCAGAAGTAAAGCAAGCCAAGCCGGCGCCGCGGCTCACTAGGCTAATCCTCTGCCTAGCGGCGCCGGCACACCGGGTTCTAGTCCTGGTTGGGGCGCCGGATTCTGTCCCGGTTGCCCCTCTTCCAAGCCAGCTCTCTGCTGTGGCCAGGGAGTGCAGTGGAGGATGGCCCAGGTGCCTGCACCCCATGGGAGACCAGGAAAAGCACCTGGCTCCTGGCTCCTGCCATCGGATGAGCGCGGTGCACCGGCTGCAGCATTCCGGCCGCGGTGGCCATTGGAGGGTGAACCAATGGCAAAGGAAGACCTTTCTCTCTGTCTCTCTCTCACTGTCCACTCTGCCTGTCAAAAAAAAAAGAAGTAAAGCAAGCCAGGACTAGAATCAGTGCCCAAATATGATGCCAGCACTCCAGGCAGCAGTTTAACCTGCTAAGCCACATGCTGGCTCTCCATTTTCCTTCTCTCTTTCCTAAAGAGGAGAAAATATGTATTGATCTATTTTCAGTCTTAGTCTATTTTGTGTTGTTACAAAACCAGTGTACAATGTGTAATTTATAAAGAAAAAGTGTATCTTACAGTCATATGAGAAGTCCATGATCAAGAGGCCCCATCAGGAGAGGGCCATATTCCTGTAACTTAACTTGGCAGAAGTCATTACATGGTGAGAGAGAATGTAAGAGATAAAACTTATCACCTCAAGGTCCTTTCAAAATTGGTGTCAATCTATTCCTGAGGGTTGAAACTATTGTCTTGGGGATTTTTTTTAAGATTTTGTTTATTTGAGAGGTAGAGCTACAGACAGAGAGAGGGAAAGACAGAGAGAAAGGTCTTCCATCTGATGGTTCACTCCTCAAATGGCGACAATGGCTGGAGCTTGGCCAGTCTGAACCTAGGAGCTAGGAGCTTCCTCCAGGTCTCCTATATCAAGGTAGGGGTCAAAGCACTTGGGTCATTCTCCACTGCTTTCTCAGGTGGCAGAGAGCTAGATTGGAAGAGGATCAGCCAGGACATGAACTGGTAACATATGGGATGCTAGCACCACAGGCAGAGGCTCAGCCCTCAGTGCCACAGCACCAGTCCCAGGTATTATTAGGTTTTCAATACATCATCTGGGATGATACATGTTAAAGTCAGACCATTTTTAAAATTATATTGCATTTTTATTACTATTCCAATTTATTTGGCCTACAAGTAGAATTTTTTATTGTAGTTATTCTATTTCACAGCTATTGAAATTAAATGTCACTTTTTAATTTTTTTAATTTAAGGTAAACAGATTTCATGTATTTCATATATACAGATTTAGGAACATAGTGATACTTCCCACCTTATCCTCTCTCCCACCCACACATCCCCTCTCATCCTTTCTCTCTAATTCCCTGTCTTATTTTTCCTTAAAGATCTATTCATTTTTTATTTGAAAGGCAAAGTTACAAAGACAAAGGAAGAGACAGAGAGAGATCTTCCATCCACTGGTTTACTCCCCACATGGCTGCGATGGCTGGAGATGGGCTGGTCCAAAGCCAGGAGCCAGGAGCTTCTTCCCAGTTTCCCACGTGGTTGCAGGGGCCCAAGCCCCTGAGTGATCTGATCTTTTCCAGGCACATTAGCAGGGAGCTGGATTGGAAGTGGAGCCTCTGGGACTGAAACTGGGCACAGTTCTCCCCACTACACCACAGTGTCAGCCCTACTTCTCTTACTTTCTACACTGATCTACTTTCAGTGGACTTTTTACTCTTAAGATTCACCCTATACTAAGTAAAGAGTACAGCACTGTTGTTCAGAAGTAGAGACAAGGGCTGTAAACAATCATAAACTCTCAAAATATCAATTTCACTCCTATACATTCCATTTTTTGCTGCTCTATTAGTTACCACAGATCAAGGAGAACATAGGAATTTGTCTATTTGGGATTGGCTTATTTCAATAAATTTAATGGTTTTCAATTGTATTCATTGTGTTGTAAAACAAAGGATTTCATTATATTTTATAGCTGAGTAGTTGTTTATTTTATATACATATATATGTATGTACATATATATATATGTATCACATTTTTTTATCCAGTCATCAGTTGATGGACATCTAGGTTGAATCCATATCTTAGCTATTGTTAATTGAGCTGCAATGAACATGAGGATACAGATAGCTCTTTCATATGCCTATTTCTTTTTTTAAGATTTAATTTATTTGAAATACAGTTACAGAGAGAGGTAGAGACAGAGAGAGAGGTCTTCTACCCACTGGTTCATTCCCCAGATGACTGCAATGGCCAGAGCGGTACTGATCTGAAGCCAGAAGCCAGGAGCTTCCTTCAGGTCTCCCATGTGGTGCAGGGGCCCAAGAACTTGGGCCATCTTCCACTGCTATCCCAGGCTACAGCAGAGAGCTGGATCAGAAGAGGAGCAGGCAAGACTAGAACTGGTGCTCATATGGGATGCCAGCATTTCAGGCCAGGGCATTAACCTACCGCACCACAGTGCTGGCCCCTCATGTGCCTATTTCATTTCACTTAGATTAATTCCCAGGATTAAGATTGCTGAGTCATATGGTATATCTACATTCAAGTTTCTGAGGTGTCTCCATACATCTTCCACAATAGCTGTGCTAGTTTATTTTCCCACCAATAGTGGATTAAGATGCCTTTTCCCCACATTCTGGCCAGCATTTGTTGATTGTTGATTTCTGTTTGAGAGCCACTCTGACAGGGGTGAGGTCAAACCTCATTGTGATTGTGATTTGCATTTCTCTGGTGACTAGTGATAGTGAGCATTTTTCACTTGCCTGTGGTTTTTAAAATTTTCTCTTTTGATAAGTGCCTGTAGAGCAGCTCACATTGGTTGCCCAGAGAACCAGCTATATCCTGTGCCTTCTTAGGCAGTCACAGAGTTTCCACAGTCTCAGCACACAGGGCTCCCACTGTCAAGGGTTGCAGAGGATTTGCTCCACCTTGCTAGACTGTCTCATTCACAGAGAGGCAGACATTCCCAGAGCCTCGACAGTTTGAGCACTGGAGCCTGTGACATGTTGAGAGATTGGGGGGACCTCAGTAGTATGTGGGTGCACAGACTCTAGTCAATTTGCCCAGCCAGACTCAAAGTCAGTGGGAAACATGGAGTTTTCCTTCTGTTAGAATCTCTGGATCTCACACATGCACAATAGCCACCAACCAAATGCTTCCTTCTCCCCACCAGTTGCAAGTTGCATGTATTCAAGCTGCTGCCACTGGTACTGGTAGTAGATGGCATCTTGTCTCAGCCAGGTGCTGAGCACGTGCACAAGAACTTCTGCATCTTCTGTTTCTGTCCAAAATGGTGTCCACCTTCTCTCAACTGATACTGGGCACCATTGCTTAGTGAATGTAGTGAGAGAAACATGCCCCCTTGTTTTTTTACTGGGTCAGTGGGTACACTTTCCCCCTCAGAGCTCCAGGCCAGGCTCACGTCAAAGTCTCCCTCTGTCTGTATCACCAGTGGTATGGGTTGCTGCAGTCTGATCTCACCTCACTCTCCAAAGCTGGTGCTTTCTCCTTTGGCTGCTGGCATCATGTTGTGTCTGTGTTCATGCTGCATGTCTGCATCTTCCACACAGATCCATGGCGTTCTCTCCTGTAGAATTTCCACCACAGTTTTCTCTAACTCTTCCCCAATAATGTACTTCCAACATTTTTTGAAACTAGTTACCACTAGTATATGCGCTTCCCTATTCCACCATCTTGGAATCCTCCAACATGCATGCTTTTTATGGAATTTTAGGTATATAAAATCTGGAGATACTCTATTGAAACATGCTAACATGGCATCCCAAGGGGATACCTGTATTAAGAGGAACATAGTTAATATCATTGATTTATTTTTCCATTGTTCAGTAGTTAGTGACACATGATCTTTCTTTGAAATTCTGTAATTAATTTGGGTAATAATTCTTAAAATTATATTATCTTTACTAACTTAAATTTTTTAAAAAATCAGTAGCAAATGAATGTCTTCATGAAACTAAGTTGTGTTTAATCTTTACCAATTAATAAATTGTGAGTGTCCTTTCAAGAATGTCTTTCCAGCCTGTAATCATGGGTAAAAGACTATTCTTGCAGAGGAAGGTTTATTGTTTTTGTTCTTCCAGCTTATATATCTGTTATTCTGTATACATTTCTATCATAATCTTGTTTTGCACAGTAGAATGTAGGTACAATCCTGACCAGTTCTCTCACTACCACCTTCTTTCATTTTCTCTTCCAGGTATAGATCTATTGACTTCTACATGTCTAGATGTTTCTAAGACCAGAGAAATTAATATATCTCAGTAACTTGCTTACTTCATCATTCCTCAGCTCATTTTACATTGTGCTTTAGGACCTTTATGAAAATTTGTTAATTAAAATGGAAAGGCAAACACAACATTCATCATTAGAGAATGCACATGAACAAGATAAAGTTGGCATGGTTATAAGACAATAGAGCCATGTAAGCTGACAGCAAATTAGTATCTTGTCTTTCTCCCATCCATGCACTAACCAGGCCTGACCCATCTTAGTTTCCAAGATCAGATGAGATTGGGGGTGGGAGGTTCAGGGTTGTATGGCTTTAGACAGTCTCTTGTCTTTCTGATGCTATAGCAAAAAGACATATTTGTTACATTTCAAATTAAAAATTAAGAGGAAATTTGCTAAATACCTATGAGATGTATTCTGAAACAGAACCTTTATGAGTCATAAAGATGATGTTGTGCATAGTGTTTTAGTTCAAGGCTGGAAATAAACACTCAATATGCTGCAGAGCCAAGAATTACCTAGTGTTAAAACATAAACAGGGGTCAGTGCCATGGCTTAGTTGGTTAATCCTCCACCTGTGGTGCCAGTATCTCATATGGGCACTAGAACCCATATGGGTTCTAGTCCTGGTTTCTTCTCTTCCAGTCCAGCTTTCTGCTGTGGCCCAGGAAGGCAGTGGAGGGTGGCCCAAGTGCTTGGGCCCCTGCACCTGCATGGGAGACCAGGAGGAATCAGCTGGCTCCTGGTTTCAGATCAGCACAGTGCTGTCCATAGCTGCCGCTTGGGGGCTTAACCAACAAACAGAAGGAAGACCTCTCTCTCACTGTCTAACTCTACTTGTCAAATTAAAAAAAAAAGCATAAACCGGTTATTTAGGTTATTTTGGAATTGCTAAAACAGTATGATCTTTGAGAGCTTTTTGGAGCCTGTACTTATATATAGATAAGACCAGGAATGTGTGGAGGACAGAATCTATTGTGTGGCCTTAAATAATTCTCCATTCATTTCTCTCAGTCTATTAATGTAGGTTGCACAGACACTTTTTAATGTTATATTTTCAGGCAAATCATTCTATTATACATTTGAATTTTAACCTACTCAAATTAGTCTTAATCGAAGCCCTGAAACCCTTACCAGTAACATAAATTATAGTCAGAGCCAAAGGCTATTCTCTAATCATTGCATTGATTGAACCTTTTGTCATGTCTAAAAAATATTTTTATCTTCAAGAGAAAGGGAGCTAGGAAGAATGAGACATATAGGTAGAGAGAACACTTTTTTGCATTAATTCATTCCTCAACACCCACAGCAGCCAGACCTTGGCCAAGACTGAATACAAGAGCCAGAAATGTTGTCCCAGTCTCTCAGAGGTGTGATAGAAGCCTAGTTAATTGATTCTGGAAGTCATATCCAGGCACTCTAAAGTAGAACTAGGGTATCTTAATAGGCATCATAGGCTGGTGCTGTGGCTCACTAGGCTAATCCTCAGCCTGCGGCACCAATACTCTAGGTTCTAGTCCTGGTTGGGGTGCCAGTTCTGTCCCGGTTGCTCCTCTTCCAGTCCAGCTCTCTGCTGTGGCCTGGGAAGGCAGTGGATGATGGCTCAAGTGCTTGGGCCCCTGTACCCACATGGGAGACCAGGAGGAAGCACCTAGCTCCTGGCTTCAGATTGGCACAGTGCGACAGCCGTAGTGGCCATTTGGGGGTGAACCAATGGGAGGAAGACCTTTCTCTCTGTCTCTCTCTCTCTCACTGTCTAACTCTGCCTGTCAAAAAAAAAATAGGCATCATAACGACTACAATAAATGCATAATGCCCATTTAAATGTTTTTCTTTGTCATATTTGAGAGTACTATACATGATTTTCCCCTGGTAATTCCTCTCTGTTTCTATCATAACTCTACTGTTGGTTTCTTGTATTTTCCTTCTGAAGCCATCTGCATTCACCTTAACATTACCCACCTAGGTATTCCCTCTAATCTCCCATTCATCCCAATCTCTGATTCTGCCTGACTGATTTTGCCATCTGTAATCAGACACTTCTCTTTCCAGTATGAATGTCTTCCATGACCTTTAGACTATAGTTCCTTCTCCATCTTGAATGCTTCTTTGTAGCTGTTCAAATAATACCTCACATTTGATGAATCTCAAATGAAACCTGCAGCATTCATTCTTCTTTTTTATTTGTATATGGTATTAGTACAGGCCAGCCATGTCTTAAATCAACATAATGGGATTTTTGTTGGACTCCTCATTTTCTATCAGGTCTAATTTCAGATCTTTCTGTTTCTTTGCCTTTAAACTTGTAAACTCATTTTTTTCATTACTTGATTTTATTTTTAAACTAGGTGGACAGAAAGCAATCCTTCTTAATAAAGTTGACAATTAGCTTCACTCAGAACATTTTTAGCAATGCACGTTAAAAATTCATCTTACAAACTGTTCTGCAATCCAAATATACAACAACTTGAAAAATGATGTTTAGAAAACAAAAGCCAATGTAAAAAGACATATTAAAGGCTATGGAGATGTACCTGGACTCAAATTGAGTTTTGTCCAAAAATTGCTGTATGTTGTCATCTTGCTTACGCCTGGTCCCCATGACAGTCTGGTTTGTGTAATCTCTGAACTGCAATTCTTCCTGTTCCTTCATGGGTCTGAAGACTCTCATTTCCTCCTTGAATGACTTTGCATCCCTGTCTTCTGCCGAGAGTTGGGACAATGTTGGATTGCTGGTGGAACCAAGCCCACCACAAACTATAAATACACTCTTCCTGACCAATGACTTGACTGATGGAGGAGGCTCTGCATAAGAAGGCAGATCTCATCTTTTCCTGCCTTCCACCTATCTTCCTACACATAAAGCATATTACCTGGATGTCCTGAAAGGAGCGCCCAGTGTTCTGGGCTTTGGAGAACAGAGTTGGCATCTACTCTCTTCACACAGCCTATGATGCTGCACCCCAGGGATTGAAAAACTGGTTTTCCAAAGGGCTTGGAGCCTGCACATCCAGGCATATATATCCTTCCAAAGCTCATGGCTATCCTATAGAGGGAACCACTGAGTGCAATTCAACATTAAGCATACCCAAGATATGGACAAAGTTGTGTCTGCAGTGAGAGAAGTTGAAGGTGCTCCTGTCACTTCTTTTTCTGCTAGGATTGATGAGGAGAAAAACAAGGATCAGCCTGAATTGTACTGAGAAGTCTTTGATACAGGTGGTGGCTCAGCTTTCTCAAAACAGATAACTTTACCAGAGAACTGAAATTGTGTCACTGCAGAAGCCTTTGCTCTGCATACTGGAATAGGTCGATCATGCACCCTGGATGAATCTGTTGCCCTGGCAACCATGATTGAGTGAATCAAAAGACACCTCAAACTAACTCATATTAGCTCTTGGGGTAGGAAGGACCTTAGCATCGTGAGTCAAAGCTGTGGCTCTGTGTGCTGGTTCTGGGAGCAGCATCCTGCAGGATGTGGAAGCAGACCTGTACTTCATGGGTGGGATGTCCCATTATGATGGTCTGGATGCTACTTCCTAAGGAATAAATGCCATCCTCTGTGAACACAGTAACACTGAATGAGGCTTTCTTTCTGACCTTTGTGATATTCTGGGTGCCCACTTGGAGAATAAGATTAATATTATCTTGTCAGAGACAGACAGAGATCTTCTTTGTGTGGTATAAGGCATACAGAAACATCAAGATGATACAACCTACAGATTGCATCTCCACTCATATGGATATGTAACATGAGTCAGTGGAGTTGATGTATCATTCTGGAAGAGTATCTTAAGATGTATGAGGATGCTTCAAAAAGTTCATGGAAATGTTTATTTTGAGAAAACTGCATAGATTAAAAAATTCACAAAATAAACAAATTTTACCTCCATTTTCTGCAAACCTTTTGAACTGCCCTTATATTATCTTTTCTAGTTTATCTGGTTCAACAAATGTTTTCTAGTTCATAAGGAAATAACTGAACTACCATAATGAAGAGCAAATATTAAGAAAGATCAACTAAAATCAGTTTACTAAAGATTCTTGGGAAGTAACCAAGTAATTCTCTCCTTAGTTTAATAATAGTTGGGATATGTTAACCTAGATGTCTCTGCCATTTGTTAGTTTTAAAATGTCCTTTAAAACTTGTAGTTGAACACCAATTTTTAGGCAGTAGCCAGTTTGGGATGATATGGTCTGTCTCTGTGTCCAGTTCTGTAGATCCACCTAAATTCCAGTCTTTCACCTCAGTTTTAGAATCAACATGATATTTATTAGGAGGAATTTTTAAAAATATGATTGCTATTCATATTACTATGTCTTTATTGCTTTTCATTTTATAAAAATAAACCAAATTAATAACATTAGTCCAAGCCCTAATTCTTACCCTGGCCCTAGCCCTAGCCTTAGTCCTAACCCTAACCCTAAACCTAATCCTAGATCTAAACCAATTCTGAAGCCTAATACTAGGTCTATCCCTAGACAAAGCATTAACCCTAAATTTGGCCCTCATCTTAACCATAACCTTACCTTAACTCTATACTTAGCCAAAATCCTAATTGTATCCCAACATGGTGCTTTAACCCGATCTAAACTCTAATCCTATCCCTAACTTTAGCCTTAATAACTCAAGTATCAACCTTAATCCTAATATGAGCCCCAACTCTAACCCTAACACTAACACCAAAACTTAAACCTAACCCTGCCTTAACCCTAACCCTAACCCTAACCCTGGCCTAAAACCTATCCATAGTCCTAACTTTAACTATCACACGAGCTCTAACCATATTCCTAACTCTGGCTCTAACTCTAAAATTTACCATAGAACTAAATATAACCCTAATCTTAACCTAATTTTAAATCTCTCCCCAACACTAATCCTATCCTTCTGCTTAGGCCTAACCCTAAAACAAACTAGCATTCAGTGTGAACTTGAACATAGTCCTGAAGCTAATTTTAATGCTATATCTAACACCAGCCTTAAACTAACCATCATGCTAACCAAAGACTAAGCTTCATCCTAGTGATGATGACCCTAACTTCAACTATAACTGTATATTATATATAACCACAGCTCTCTCTATATATTATATATAGATATATAACCATATATATTTATAACCATATATAAAAATATATTTTTTATATATATATATAATGTATATAAAACCACAGCTCTAACTCTATCCCTAGCCCTACACCTAAACTTATCCCTAATCCTAGCTCTATCAATAGGCCTAACAATAGTCTTAACCCTATCTATAACTCTAATCACAAATCTAATCCTAAATATAACACTAGTCCTAGACCTAATCTTTATTCTAACCCTAAAGCTAAACATAACTCTATGTGTAGCCCTAACCATAACCCTAACCATGGCTTTTAATCTAACCTAGACCTAAGCCTAAACTTAACAGAACCCTAATCCTAAAACTAGCCCCGACTCTTGCCATAAGCCTAATACTAACACCGACACTAAACATAAACCTAGCTCTAAATCTTACCCTAACCCCAACCCTAACAATAGCCTTAATAATAGCACTCATTCTAAACCTTAACACCAATCCTAGCTCTCACCCTAGTCCTAATACTAACCCTAACACTCATTCTATATCTAGCCCTACACTTACTTCTAACCCTAAATGGCAGAATTTGCATTCACATGAACTGTCAGGGTTTATATACACTTAAGTAACTGAAATGGTCAGAGAAACAGAAAGAGAGCCCAAGCCCTTTTGTGTTTGAATGGTGCCATCCTTAGTCACCAATTCTGAAAACACCCCATTTTCAAGCAAATTGTTGTTAAACTTCTAGGTGTCACTGTGGTGATACATATGGGAAGACTTGTGGCTTAGGATGAGGAAAAACTGCAACTTGGCAAAAAATTTCAGGAAACATCAGTCAGTTATTGAAGTCTAATAGAGGCTTTATGAATAACTGCCATGGATTGGCCCTCCAGTCCTAGTGTAAAATTTGTACAGGAGGAAAGCAAACAAAATGCTGAAAATGTATCATTTGAAACATATTAAGTGGAAAAATCAAATATAGAAGGCAGATCAAATGAATTTTATTGTCTACAGATAAAAAAATGAGCTGAATGCCAACAGTGGATGTGCTCTATGATGAAAGATAATATCTGAGTAGTGCTTGTGAAAATAAACTGCACCCTCTCAGGGAGGCCTGGAAAAGTGATGCTCACAGTCAAGCATTTAGATGTAATGGCTAAAACACTCCACAGAAAAAGAAAACCTTGAATTTGATCCCAAGTCCAGCTCTAAATAACTCTTTTTTTTTTTTTTTTTTTTTTTTGACAGGCAGAGTGGATAGTGAGAAAGAGAGAGAAAGGTCTTCCTTTTGCCATTGGTTCACCCTCCAATGGCCACCGTGGCTGGTGCGCTGCGGCCAGTGCACCACGCTGATCCGATGGCAGGAGCCAGGTGCTTCTCCTGGTCTCCCATGGGGTGCAGGGCCCAAGGACTTGAGTCATCCTCCACTGCATTCCCGGGCCACAGCAGAGAGCTGGCCTGGAAGAGGGCCAACCAGGACAGAATCCAGTGCCCCGACTGGGACTAGAATCTGGTGTGCCTGTGCTGCAAGGTGGAGGATTAGCCTAGTGAGCCACAGCGCCAGCCCTAAATAACTCTTCAAACCACAAAAGAGAAAACAGGCATTTTGCATTTTTCCCCATCAGAATAGCAGCAAAATATGCAGTCATGGGTGCAGAGAGGAAAGGTAGGACTGAGAAACAATGAGAAAACCTAAATCTGTTTGTGATTTAATGGTGCTGTGACTTTGCACCTGTTCTCAAAACTGCCCATTTTAAAATCGCTTTTATCTTTTTATCTTCTTGTGGTGCATTGGCTTTGGGAAGTGGGTTGGCATGGAGGCACAGGAAGTCACCTGGACCATTGGCCACCTTGTGGGCTGCCTTAGATGCTGAAAATGAAGGCATCAAGATCAGCAATGGGGTCCAGCTCTGAGATTAGACCCGAGAACTCTGGGGCTGGCCGAGGTATCTCAGCTTCCAAGCAGGTCCTGGAGGCTGAGGGTGCCTCATCTTGCCAGGCTCTGCCAGATTTCCCCAGGTGCCAAAGTCTGTGCTGCAGGACAGGGTGCTGATGTGTCCCTGCCCCCACTCCTGGCTTGCTCCCACCACTTGCCTCATAGCAAGCAGCCCTGGTTTTTTGAATGGATTCAATATTGTGTACATGGCAGCTTAATTTTCTGACTTTGTGTTGACTCTGAAACCAGATGCTATGGAATTATAGATATTTACTGTATTTACCCAGAGTAACTGAAATGCTGTTTGTAAAAATTCACCTGAGTATTTATTTTAAATACATAATTCAAGGTTTAGATGGTTTCATTTTTAGATGCTTAATTTTGGTAGAAACCACAATATTTTGACAAAACTTTTGTAGAGAGTTCTTTCAACCATGAATTCATATAATATAAAATGTGTGTTGTGACTGATGTTATCATTTGCTGCTGACACTGTAAGCTCATGAAAACTGAGGAACTCAAAAGCAAAACCTGCCCAGTTCAGTAAGAGGTGGAGCTCGCTTGTGCTTTTCATTCCTTTCCAGCAGATGTCTCCCAGATTTGTTTCCATTACAGAAAAGATTCCTTTTTTGCAACATTTTATGTTTTCAGGTGGGAATGCTGCTTTCATTTTATAACCACAATGCTCTTCACAAGTGCCAGTAATGGGAGGATTGAATAAATGCTGAGATCCCTTTCAATGCCAGCTCAGTAAAGTAGAATAAACAGGAAATCAGATGTCATTTAAGGAATTTTTTCCCAAATGTACAAGGTTTTATATATATAATATATTTTATTATATTTATAGAATTATATTATATTATATTCATTATATTATTATATTAATATATTTTGTAATATTTATTTTATTATATATATAATAAAAGAACAAGCACTTGCCAAAAACAAATACAGTGCCAATCTTAAGTGATTTGGAGTGCTAGTTTATTGTGTTTTATATCTCAGCATATCAATTATATTCTTTTGTATGCATCAAATATTACATAAGAATGTAAAATAGTCTTTATAAAAGAGAAGTAAATATAAGAAAAGTAAATATTACTAATATGCAGCAGTACATATTTATTATTTGCAAATGGTTCAAAGATTACAAGGCCCATTATTAATAACAACACATGTGAATCATGACTTAGCAACATAGAGTGTAAAGGAAGTTACATATTTATATTAAAATACACATGCAAATGCATTCCAGTCTCTCTCAAACAGTCACCATACACTGCTTCAGAAGCAGGAGGCATGAAGCTGTAACAATTTGAATATACACAGCATACTGAAATCTCTCAAGCATAAAAACTGTACCTAATTTGCCATAATAGTTTCTTTCTTCAAGTATTTGGATCTGAACTCAAGCAAAGAAAATAATGAACACCAATGATTTTTATACTATGAAAATAGAAACAGGTTAACAGTTGTAAAAATCTTGAGAAATATGGAGCTTATGAGAATGAGAAATGCATTTCATAAAAAAGGCCATAGTGGATCTATTTCATTGGGGCTGTATTTTTTTTTTTTTAATTTAAGATCTCTGTCTCTTTTTCTTCCCCCTCCCTCTTTGTAACTCTGCCTTTCAATTAAGTAAGTAAACCAATCTTTAAAAAAAAGAGGGACAGATATGGCTGCACATACCCAAAGGAATAGATACACAAAGGGAGAACGTTGGATACATGTAGTCTCCAAGTGCAGGATTTGACTGATACTGAACAATCAGTGGTAGGATGACAGCTGCACTGCAGTTATTTTCAGATCAGTGGCAACCCTCAATTCCACAATCCAACTTGAAAAAGTTAGAATTTAAAACTCTCTTTTCCCACTCAAGGATTACCTGAGCCACATGTACTGAAAAGGAACTAAGAGGGAGGATCTTCAAGCACATGTAGTCATCATTCAATTTCAAAGTCAAAGCTTTAAATGCTAAGGTTAGTCTGAAAGATATCAGGCCCTTTTAGCTTCTTAGGGAACACACACTATATCTTTATTTTTTAAGAAAGCTTTTATTTAAGAAATATAAATTTCATAGGTACAACTTTTGGAATATAGCAATTCTTCCCCCCATACCCACCCTCCCAACCCTAGGTCATCCCACCTCCTACTGCCTCTCCCATCCCATTCATCATTAAAATTAATTTTTAATTATCTTTATATACAGAAGATCAACTTCATACTAAGTAAAGATTTCAACAGTTTGCACCCCCACAGACACACAAAGTACAAAGTAATGTTTGAAGACAAGTTTTACTATTAATTCTCATAGTACAATTCATTAAGGACAGAGGTTCTACATGTGCAGCAAGTGCACAGTGACTCCTGTTGTTGATTGAACAATTGACACTCTTATTTATGATGTCAGTGATCACCTGAGGCTCTTGTCATGCGCTGCCAAGGCTATGGACGCATTTTGAGTCCACAAACTCCATCAGTATTTAGACAAGGCCATAAGCAAAGTGGAAGTTCTCTCCTCCCTTAAGAGAAAAGTACATCCTTCTTTGATGGCCCCTTCTTTCTACTGGGATCTCACTCACAGAGATTCTTCATGTAGATCTTTTTTTTTTTTTTTTTTTTTTTGCCACAGTGTCTTTGCTTTCCATGCCTGAAATGCTCTCATTGGGTTTTCAGCAGCTCTATGTTTTTAAGAATTATAATTCTTGGGCCAGCGCTGTGGTGCAGTGGGTTAATGCCCTGGCCTGAAGCGCCAGCATCCCATATGGGTGCCGATTCAGGTCTCGGCTGCTCCACTTCCTATCCAGCTCTCTGCTGTGGCCTGGGAAAACAGTAGAAGATGGCCCAAGTCCTTGGGTTCCCACACCCATTGGCAGACCAGAGGAAGCTCCTGGCTCCTGGCTTCAGATCGGCACAGCTCCAGCTGCAGTGGCCATCTAGGGGGTGAACCAGTGGATGAAAGACCTTTCCTCTCTGTTTCTCCTTCTCACTGTCTGTAACTCTAACTCTCAAATAAATAAAATCTTTTAAAAAATGAATTATAATTCTCTATACAAAGCTGCAAGTAAAGCTAGAACAAGCCTGTGACAACATCTGAGAACATTTGTACTATGAGGTTCCTGAGTTAAAGGGATTTAAGTAAATAGATGTGGTTGATTTCCAATGAATCTTTATTTACAAAAAGAGGTGAATCTTGTTTTTTTTCAGAATATCTTGCATGCATGTTATTACCCATTTTATGGATACCAATGTGTGCCATACCACATTTTTCAAGTGAAACTTCAAATAAAACTTTCAAATCTTTAATTATAAAATAAGGTTTCTTTCTGCCTTTTTTCTTTTATTTTTTAGGTAATTCAAAATTTAAATATGATTAAGAAATTTTGTATTTGACTAGGGTAGAATTACCAAGTCTTTAAGAATTTCAGACATTTTATGGTATCTACAAATCTAAGCAAGATGATAAATAGTATACATAATATATATTTGGGAATTTTGAAGAAGTCATTTTATTCTTTAGTTTTAGATATGTATCAATTAGTACCTTGATCTGCCTGTTACTGCTATATATTCATTTCATAGTTTAAAAGCTTTGAAGTATTGCCAATATAATTTGTAACTGTTATTTAAGGATTAGAAAACTCAGATAAAGTAAAATTAGATTGTGTATGATTACGTCACTCAGCAATAATGACTGTGAAAGGACTGTCTTTACGCATTGTCTCAAATGTCCTTTTCCTTTACTCCTGAACTGATTCCAGTAATTTCCACTCCCCTGACCATTCAAAATTTGTTCTCTCCAGGTTGACAGTTATTTTTATAAAATTAGAGGTCATTTCTTCAATGTCATTTAATATAACCTGTCAGTAGTATTGTTCTCAACAGAAAACTCTTCTCCAAAATAGCTTCCTCATTTGTCTTCCAAAATATTTGCATCTAGGGAGTGATTTTAGCTCATTTGTTAAATGTTAGTTGGTTGTCAATGTGTGTGTTCATTTCTGGAGGTTCTATTCTGTCCCATTTGTTTACATGTCTATTTTTGTTCCAGTACTAGGCTGTTTTGATTACAGCAGACCTCGACTATGTCTTGGAATCTGGTATTCTGATGCCTCCAGTTTCATTTCTGCTTAAAATTGAGTAATTGGGGTCTTCTTTTTTTCCATATGAACTTTAAAATCAGTTTTTTCTATAATCGTGAAGAATGTCATTGGTATTTTGATTAGGATTGTTTTGACTCAATCAATTACTTGGGGTAGTATGGACATTTTGATGATATTACTTTTTCCGTTCTATGAACATGAGAGATTTTTCCCATTTTTATGTCTTTTGTTCTTTAATTAAGGTTTTATAATTTTCATTGTAGAGATCTTTCACATTCTTGATTAAATTTATCCCAAGGTTTTTTTTGCTTTTTTTTTTTTTTTTTGCTACTGTGAATGGGCCTAATCTTACAGTTCTTTCTCAGGCAGAGAATTGTTCATGTACAAGAATGACACTGGCTTTTTGTATGTTGATCTTACATCCTGAAAATTTTCTTAATTCTATTGTGAGTTCTAATAGTCTCTTAGTGGAGTCTTTTGGTTCCTGTTATATAAAGGATTATATTATTTGCAAACAGGAATAATTGGAATTCCTCCTTTCCAACTTGTATCACTTTTTTTTTTCTTGATGCCTGACTAAAACTTTCAGAAGTCTACTGAAAAAATAATAATGAAAATGGTCATCTTTGGTTCCAGACTTAGTGAAATTTCTCACAGCTTTTCCTCATTCAATATGATGCTGCCTGTGCTTTAGTCATATATTGCTTTGTATCAATGTATGCTTCTTCTATCCCGAATTTTAAGAGTTTTTATTATGAAAGGATGTCATTTTATCAAATGGTTCTCTGCATCTATCGAGAAAATCAAATGACTTTATCTTTCATTTTATTGATTTTAAATAACATATTTATTTATTTGCATATGTTGAACTACACCTGAATCCCTTGAATAAATTCTACTTGGGGTCTTATTGATATATTATTGATGATTTTATTGGTGTATTTCATACCATTTTGTTGAGGATTTTGAATCTATGTCCATTATGGATATTGGTATGTAGTTCTTATTGCATCTCTGTGCTTTTGTAATTGAGCTAATTCTTGTCTCAAAGAATAGATTTGGATTGATTTTATCCCTTTCAATTGTTTTGAATAATTTAAGAATGGGGAATCAGTTCTTCCTTCAAAGTTTGATAAAATTCAGCTGCTTCTGGGCTGGCTCTGGGGCATAGAATGTCAAGCTTCCACCTGCAGTTTCTGCATCCCATCTGGGTGCTGGTTCAAGCCTCAGCTGCTCCATTTCCAATCCACCTTTGTTCTAATGCACCTTGGGTCCCTGCGCCCATGTGAGAGACCCAGAAGGAGCTCTGTGCTTCTGGATTTTACCTGGCCCAGCCCTGACCATTGCAGCCATTTGGGGAGAGAACCAGCAGACTGAAAATCTCTTTCTCTGTCTCTCTATCTCTCCCCACCCCATATCTCTGTCTTTTAAATAAATAAATAAATATTTTAGAAATGAATTCTGTCTCTTCTATAAATGATGTTTGGAAAGTTGGATTTCCACTGCTGTAGGTCAAAATCAAACCTATATCTTACTCCCTATACAAGAATCACAATGGATCAAGGATCTAAACCCAATACCTGAAACCATCACATTATTGATGAACAACATAGGCGAAAGGCTATTGGCCTAAGCAATGAATTCTTGAATAAGATAGCAGAAGTGCAAGTAATAAAACAAACACCAATAGACTAATGTGATTACATCAATCTAAGAAATTGTTTCACAAAAAAGAAAATAATTAACAAAGTGAAGAGGTAATCAAAACAATGAGAGAAAATATTTAAAAACTATGCATCCAATAAAGGATTAATATCAAGAATATATAAGGAGTTCCAGAAACTCAACAACAACAACATAATCCAGTTAAAAATGTGCCAAGGCAGGAACCAGCACTTTCAAAGGATGAAAAAAAAAGGGCCAACATAGGGCCAGTACTGTGGCATAGCAGGTAAAGCCACCGCCTGCAATACCTGTATTCCATATGGGTGCTGGTTCAAGTCCTGGCTGCTCCACTTCTGATCTGGCTCTCTGCTATGGCCCAGGAAAGCAGTAGAAGATGGCCCAAGTCCTTGGGCCCCTGCACCCACATGGGAGACCCAGAAGAAGCTCCTGGCTCCTGGCTCCAGACTGGTTCAGCTCTGGCCATTGCAGCCATTTGGGGAGTGAACCAGTGGGTGGAAGCCTCCCCCCCTTCTCTCTGTGTGTAACTCTGACTTTGAAATAAATAAATAAATCTTAAAAAAAAAGGCCAACAGACAGATGAAAAAACTCCAGGATCACTGCCATCAGGGAAATGCAAATACAAATTACAGTGTGAGTCCCCTAACCCCAGTTAGAACAGCTGTCATTCAAAAATTAAAAATGGAAAATGCTGGTCATTATCACTCATAAACATTCTGAAATAAGCATTAAAACTATCACTCACCTAGTTTTCCTATTGCTTTTCTAGTGTATCCATAATAGCCTCTTTCTTTTGATTTTTTTCTCCTCCTTTTTAAACAGAAGTGCTGTAGAGCTCAATCTTTGATATTCTTTCTAATGACTTTTACATCCTTGTTTGTACTAACGGTTTCCAAATTTGTATCTCCAGCCCAGGAACCCCTCCTTAATTTCAGATCGGTATATCACACTGCCTACTTGAGACCTCTCTTTGATTATCTATTGTTTATTTAAATCCCAACAGGTCCAAAATATTATTAATGTTATTCTTTCTCATACCTGTCCCTTAGGTAGTTTTCCCTATGTGAGTTAATGGCAACTTCTGCAGTTGCTGTGCTGAAATCCACAGTGCAATTACTTATTTATTTATTTATTTATTTGCCAGGCAGAGTAGACAGTGAGAGAGAGAGAGACAGAGAGAGAGAGTTATAGACAGTGTGAGAGAGAGAGACAGAGAGAAAGGTCTTCCTTCCATTGGTTCACCCCCCAAATGGCCCCTATGGCTGGTGTGCAGCGCTGATCCAAAGCCAGGAGCCAGGTGCTTCCTCCTGGTCTCCCATGCAGATGCAGGACCCAAGCACTTGGGCCATCCTCCACTGCACTCCTGGGCCACAGCGAAGAGCTGGACTGGAAGAGGGGCAACCGGGACAGAATCTGGCGCCCCAACTGGGACTAGAACCTGGGCTGCTAGTGCTGCAGGTGGAGGATTACCCTAGTGAGCCACAGCACTGGCCCACAGTGCAATTCTTGATTAATCTCTCTTTCACAACTCCTCTCTTGTCTGTAAACAAATCCTATCAAGTTTACCTCAAAAATGTTTCCAGAGGCGAGAAATATCTACCTTTAGTTCGCCAACAGATGCAGTCTATATTAGTAGGCTAATTGCTTTTCTTCATTGTTTTTTTAAATGAAATGCTCAGTTAATTGATTTTAATACAGGAGTCTGCTACAAGTGAATGATGAAAACTGTTTATGTGATCAGGATAAAAAAAGGTAAACTAAATCCATCATTTTCTTTTGCAAAAATGTTAGCAGTGATAACTTTTCTGGAAATAAAACAGGATTGTATCTTCCCTGGGTCATAGCAAGAAAATATTTCACTATATCAATGACCTTGAATGCTTTACAGGTAGCTGATAATTGAATTTGTTAAGGAACCATTTCAATAGATGGTTGCTATAGAATTTTGACTGATATGGTTAAGTTCAGAGAACTTAAAACATTTTTACTAAGAAAGGCAATAGAAAAGTGGGTGATAATTGAGGAATGTGGAATTCTAAGTTTTCTTTTAAAAATTAATCAATTACAATATGTTTTTACAGTGCTTTAAGTGATCTGGTAGAGAAGGCTGTGTCTATTCTATATACTTTTGTTTGCATGTGTAGGCAGTACAAGTCTTGATACATATTTTATAAATTTACTGTGACAAAATATACATATGTTACCAAAATTGAGACTTTAAAATGTGCATATTGTTTACTGCCCTTGTCTATACTCTTGAAGAACATTGGTTTTCTTACTTGATATCTATTGAATTCTTTACTTAGTGGAGTTTTAAAAGTATGTCATTGTAAAAATTAAAAGAAAAATTAAGAAGAGAAGGAAGAGGGAAGATGGGAGCAAGGGCAAGAGTGAGAGTTGGTGGGAAGTATTACTATGCTCCTAAATCTGTACATATGAAATGCATGGGATTTGTTCACCTTATGTAAATAAAAAATTAAAAAAGAATTCTGTTTAGAACTTCAATTGCTTTATAGTTCATGGTTAGATGTGATTCTTTATTAAATGGCTCAGAAATAGAATTACTGTCATTTTTTAAATTTGGAAGGCATAGAGACAAAGAGATAGGAATGTAATGAGAGAGCTAAACTCTTCATGTCCACTCCATGAGTGCCTAAACACTTGGGGTTAGGTCAGCAGAAAAGGCACTCAATCAAGGTCTCCTAGGTGGGTAGCAAGAGCAGTCATCTGTCTCCCAGGGTCTGGATTATCAGGAAGCTTGAGCCAGGTTCTAGAGCCAGAAATGAAACCCAGGTACTCTGACATGGGATGCAGGTATCTTAACTGCTAGGTTACATACCTGCTCCACAAATGAAATATTCTAGCACAACTGAACACTGAAATGCTGAACTGAAAGTTGACCTATCATAAATTTATGTGATAATAAACAGAAACACTAAGGACATGCTGAATATAATTTAGCCATTTCTTTCCCTCCCTAGGACTCCTGGAAAAGGATGACATGAGGCAGCTATGGGAATCTCTTCGGTGTAGACACTTGAAAATTAATTTTTTTTATTGGAAAGACAGTACTGGGTTATGCTGCAAATTTGGGCTTTAGGTTTTGTAATTCACTTTCATGAAATTAATTTTATTTTCTGTTTAGAGTTCTGATGGTTTCTTGTAGTAATAATTATTCCTTTTTATGCAGAAGTGTAAGTTTACTTACTTAGAGCTTTCAATGTAGTAAATAATCCAAAGGAGATAGCTGCTGTTGAGAGCACTGCATTGCTAGTAATAATGTCTATTACTGTATGAGTGTCTCTAGAGTAGTTGCTACAGACTTGGTGTTCTTTTCCTTTTGAGGATTACCCTAACAGTTGCCTTGGAAACCCCAGGAGGTCAATGAAGTGATTCTAACCACCCCCAAACTTAGAGAAACAAATGAGGACATTGATTACATCCTGGAAGGTCTTTATTTGTGGTGAAGAAATAAGCAGAACTCATCATACATTTTGTTTATTAACATCAGTTTTGTTTAGATAATTCTGATTTCCTAAGCTGGGAATTTGTACAACTGTTGCATGTGCATGTATATTTTGCTGCATCAAAGTAGCTGCTATGTGTTATTCAGATTTGACTTTTTTATATTCTCAGAGTTATACTGTAGGATTTGTGTCTAGTAAAATCTGATTCTTGCGTCACATGCATTTGGGATTGTCTTTTAATAAAGAAATAAGAATTTTAATTACTGTTTTCTGAAGGCCAACTTCATATGTATTTAAATTTCATAGTAGCTCTGCAAAGTCGGTGTTTTATCTCTGCAGATGAGGAGACAGATGCTGAGGAGCAAGATAATTGGCTCAAAGTCTTGTTACAGACTAACATGTTGTAGGACCTGGATTGGAACCAAGACTGGTGAGTTAAGTACATGTTGTCTCTACTACTCAAACCTGAATTACACACTTCTCCATATTTCTTTTTATTGTGCCTTGTCTTCACTTGAGTTTGGCTTACCAGTCTCTCTGGTCCATCCAGCTACAGAAGCTGGGGATGTTGAAGTAGGGCTTGGGGATAGGGTATAGGCTTCAGTGCTGCTGACCAGGGTAGGGGCCAGCTAATGAATGATGATGGCTACAGTTCAGCTAGGGGGGAAGTATGGCATCTGTTTGATGGCTGACATTACCAAGAAGGCACCAGACCCCGGACAGATGCTTCATGAGGTGGAGAACATACTTCAAGCATCATGTTGAAAAATGTGTTTCTCTTCTTGTCTCATTGCAGTCAGCCTAACTGGATTCTTTAGCTGTCTTTTCTTCCTGGGGCATCTGAGTTTCTGGGAAGCTTGTTTCTGAATTTTGGAAAGCAAGAACTTTTGGTGTGGACCATCACTCTTTCAGCTAGGGTTGGCTTTTGCTGGTTCAGAGCTTGCACTCTTGTCCAAACTCTTTTCTTCCTCAAACTGCCAGCTGCCTCCATGAAAAAAGGAAAAAATAGCAGCACCCTAAGTTCATTTTCTTATTCATTCCATGATGCTATGTTATCTCTTTGTCCTAATGTAGTAAGTAGCTGATCTAATAATCTAACAAATTTTAATTGGCTAACACAAATGTGTTAGAGGAAGACCTGACCTTTTTTTTTTAATAGGGAACTCTATGCTGTCTGTCTTGATCCAACTCCTTGGTGACATTAGCCATGAGAATTTTAATCTACAGGCTCTGGGAAGACACAAAACTCATGAAGTGTGGGATTGTTCTTGTCTTTTTTTTTAGTGCCTGTTTGTTGAAGGACGTAACAGTGACTGTTGAATGACAGAGTGGCTGTTTTTGGAGGTAGAAGCACACAAGTGTCTGAAAAACAGCATCTAAACAGGAGATGAAGTGATTTGCTCTTCACATTAGTTGGCAGGTGCATTCTTTTTCAGAGAGTGAAGACGATACAGAATCCAAGTTAGAGAGGGCAGTGTGTGAGGGAGGGAGGTGCGGTCGGGAAAATGAGCTTAGGGTGAAGACTTTCTAATAGTATTCTCACAAGCATGCATCCAATAAAAGCAATTTGAAAGATGAAATTTAGCCATTCCTTAGCGTTATATATATGACAGTGTCATTGAGCCTGTTATCATAAATGGCTATGATTTTTCAGGGTGCTGTATAATAGTTGTTTATACTCTAGAGAAAATGAGAAGACTTGGTATATGTACTTTAGAAAATAAAATATTGGCAATCTATCACAGATTATCATTTTTATTATAAAATTTTAAAATTTAAAAGCCATGTTTCTTTCCACTGTGACTATTATGGACATTCATTGGTTGTTCAATAAGTATTTGTTGAACCCAATAATAAACAATTGAACAGATGAGTAAAAGCCTATTGATGAATTTCTTGAGAAAAAAATAAATCAAGGATTGGATTAAGATGGAGGAATAGAGGGAGCTTACTGTTGTAGAAGATAGTATGAAAAAAGTGGAGAGGCCAGCGCCGTGGCTCAATAGGCTAATCCTCCACCTAGCGGCGCTGGCACAACGGGTTCTAGTCCCGGTCGGGGCACCAGATTCTGTCCCGGTTGCTCCTCTTCTAGTCCAGCTCTCTGCTGTGGTGAGGGAGTGCAGTGGAGGATGACCCAAGTGCTTGGGCCCTGCACCCCAGGGGAGACCAGGAGAAGCACCTGGCTCCTGCCTTCGGATCAGCTCAGTGCTCCGGCCGCAGCGCGCCGGCCGTGGTGGCCATTGGAGGGTGAACCAGTGGCAAAAGGAAAAAAAGTGGAGAGAGTACAGTCTCAAGGAAGAGTTAGGGAAAAAATGGCAGAGGAAACTCCACACAAATTAGAGGGACACTGTGGACCATGTGCAGGGTGTGGACATGCACAACTCAGAAACCCAGCAGCCAAGAACCTCAGCAGCAGCTCAGGAAGTGAGACCAGACTGGAGCAACCCAAGCCACTGGTGATAAAGTTGCAGAAAGATCCTGGGGGGAATCCAGCTAGGAGCCCTAGGTAGGACAGTGTACCTGCCATGTTTCTGTCTCCCTGACCACCCTGAAACTGGCATTCTGTAACAAGCTGAT
The DNA here is from genome assembly GCF_051225735.1 of Oryctolagus cuniculus. Classification (NCBI taxonomy): domain Eukaryota; kingdom Metazoa; phylum Chordata; class Mammalia; order Lagomorpha; family Leporidae; genus Oryctolagus; species Oryctolagus cuniculus. The sequence continues at coordinate 114,780,125 of NC_142879.1, forward strand.
AGAGAGCAGGCATCATTTTGGACATATGTAATAGATGCACCAGTGTCTGCACACCCAGCAAACAGCAGAGCAGAGAAACTTGAATTTGGTGGGGAGAACTGATGGGGGGCTGGGTGCTCATGACTGTGGGAGGCTTGTGTGCTGGGACTGTAAGAACACTGATGCTGTGTGGGAGGGCTCAGGGTGTGGCTGGGACTTTGGGCCGTCACTGTGGGAAGTTGCATGTACTCAGGGCTCGTTGATAACCTGGTGAGGATCACTGCATATCAGTCTCCCACATATGTGCCAGGGGGTCAGAATATGTGTGGAATCCACTGCTGCTTTCCCAGGAGCATTACGATAACTGGTTTGGAAGTATAGCAGCCAGAATTCAAATCAGCACTCATATAGAATCCCAGTATTGTAGGAGATGGCTCAAACCCATTATTAAACAACAGCTCCCTCTCCTGTCTTCTGTGGTGAACTATTTCTAACATGCTTACTATTTTAGAATTAAGGGCTGTTTTGTTGGCATCTTATGTATTGCACTATAAAATTTAATTTATCAGGTACATTTTTCCTTTTTCTTTTTTTAAAAACGATTTATTTATTTACTTGAAAGTCAGAGTTACACAGAGAGAGAAGGAGAAGCAGAGAGAGATAGGTCTTCCAACTGCTAATTCACTCCCCAGTTGGCCACAATGGCCAGAACTGTGCCTATCCAAAGCCAGGAGCCAAGCATTTCCTCCAGATCTCCCATGAGGGTGCAGGAACCCAAGGATTTGGGTCATCTACTACTGTTTTCCCAGGCTATAGCAGAGAGCTGAATCAGAAGTTGAGTAACTGGTACTCAAACCAGTGCACATATGGGATGCTGGTACTCTAGGCAGAAGATTTACCCACAATGCCACAGAGCTGGTGTCAGTATATTTTTCAAGGATTTTTTTTGCTTTGACTTTCATTCTTTAAACAGTATTTTGAAAAGAAGTTTTTGGGGCCATGCTATGGCATAGTGGGTAAAGCTGCTGCCTGCAGTGCCAGCATTCCATATGGGTAAGACTTTGAGTCCTGGCTGCTCCACTTCTGATCAAGCTCACTGTTATAGCCAGGGAAAGCAGTAGAAGATGGCCCAAGTGCTTGGGTTCCTGCACCCACATGGGAAATCCAGAAGAATCTATTGGCTCCTGATTTCAGATCAGCCCAGCTCTGGTCATTGTGGCCATCTGGGGAGTGAGCCAGCAGATGGACAATCTCTCTCTCTCTCTGCATCTGCCACTCTGTAATTCTGCCTTTCAAATAAATAAGTCTTGAAGAAAAGAAGTTTTAGACTTTGATTAAGTGTAAATTATCCCTGTACTCAATTATAGATTTTAATTTTTTCTTGTATCTAGGTAATCTTTGCCTAAGTTAAAGTGAAAAAAAACTTTCTTCTATGATTTTTTTTTCTGGAAGTATTGTAGTTTTCAGTACTACAGTTAGATCTGTGGCATATTTTCTTTCCAGTTTTGTAAATAGAAGCTATTTTATTGGAAATTAGTATCTCATTGTGCTAACACCATGTGTTGAAAAGGCTATACTTTCTCCCCTGCACTGCAATAGTGCCTCTGTAGAAAACCTGTTCACTGTTTGTGTTTGGATCTTCTCTGGAACCTCTTTTGTGTTCCAGTCATCTGGCTTTCTGTATGACAACAGCACACTTTAGATTAGTATAAATTTATAACACTTAAAAATCATCCCTTTGATTTTATTATTTTTTCAGAGTTATTTTGGCTATCCTAGATTCTTTGCATTTTCATATGCACTTATATCAGCTTGTTACTTTAAAAATAACCAGGTTGCTAAATGAAAGATCTCTGTGAGTGAGATCCCATCAAAGGAGATACCATTCTCTGAAGGGAGGAGAGAACTTCCACTTTGATTATGGCTTTATCTAAATAAGGTCAGAATTTGTGAACTCAAGAGGCTTCCATAGCCTTGGCAGCTCAAGATAAGAGCCTTGGGTGATTACTGACATCATAAATAAGACTGTCAATTGTTAAATCAACAATGGGAATCACTGTACACCTGCTTCCCATGTAGGATCTCTGTCCTGAATGTGTTGTACTATGTGAATTAATGGTAAAACTACTACTCAGGCTGGCACCGTGGCTCACTGGGCTGATCCCCTGCCTGTGGCACCAGCACACTGGGTTCTAGTCCCAGGTGGGGGGCTGGTTCTGTCCCAGTTGCTCATCTTCCAGTCCAGCTCTCTGCTGTGGCCTGGGAAAGCAGTGGAGGATGCCCAAGTGCTTGGGCCCTGCACCCGCAAGGGAGACCAGGAGGAAGCACCTGGCTCCTGGCTTTGGATTGCAGCAGTGGGCCAGACATATTGGTCATTTGGGGGGTGAACCAATGGAAGGAAGTCCTTTCTCTCTGTCTCTCTCTCTCTCTCACTAGCTCTGCCTCTCCAAAAAAAAAATCAGGCAGACTTTATCTTTTCTTTTTAAAGATTTTATTTATTTATTTGACAGGTAAAGTTACAGAGGAAAAGAGAGAGAAAGATCTTCCATCTGCTGATCACTCCCCAAATGGCCAGAGCTGGGCCAATCCAAAGCCAGGAGCTTCTTCTGGGTCTCCCACATGGGTGCAGGGGCCCAAGGACTTGGGCCATCTTTGACTGCTTTCCCAGGCCAAAGGAGAGAGCTGGATGAGAAGTGCAGCAGCAGGGACTCAAACTGGAGCCCACATGGGATTGTGGCACTGTAGGCAGAGGCTTAGGTCACTACACCACAGTGCCAGGTCCCAGACTTTATGTTGAAACTTTTCTCTGACTGAAGTTATCCCATCTCACAGATATTCATCTGCATGTTCAGGCTGTTGAAACAGGATGTGGTATTCAGTGCTAATGGCCCACATGATTTGTGAGCTCATTTCCTTTAGCAATAAAATTTTTTGTATGATATGTTATGCCCAGTTCAATTGTCCCCAAAGACCACCAAGGAGCCTATGCTGTTGTAAAACACATGAGAGTTTTATTGCAGGTCTGGGCTTGGGCGATCAACTATCATTGATGCCACTGGTCTGGTTGAAAGCCCCAACTTCAGTTAATGGGGTTTTTATAGGGTTTTCAGAGACAATCTATACATTTTAGCACCATTCAGCAAATCATCACATTCCACGGGAAATTCAAAGAACATCTCTTAAAATTGATTAGTGCATCCAGTGGCAGGAATGGACCTATTAAAGGTGGTGGGTGGCTTTTGGGGTTGATGCCTTTTAAAATGATTGGCTAAAGTATAGGGTCTGAGCCACTAGGGTGTATGTGCCAAACTGCAGGGTCTCAGGATATTATCAATTACCTTAAGTGCCTGAAAAGACACCTGAAACTTTAGGTATCTCCCTGCTATCTGCCGATTGGCTGTTGCTAGGCAGGGTTTATTGCAAGGGGAGTTCATTTATTTATTTTTTCTTTCATGAGCTTCAGGGTTCCGGGCTCGGTCAGGCCCGAGTTACAAGATGGAGGCCTATTCTAAAATAGCTGCGCCTTGATCCAGGCTCAGGTCTCTCAGAGATACAACACAGCTTACTCATACATTCACCTATTGAAGAATATCCTGTTTCAAAATTTAGTTTGATTTTTATATTATTGCTCATGTGGAAATTTGACTTCTTCAATCATTGCAGTTGGATAATGTTTGCATTATGGATTAGTCCAGATGTATTCTTCCTCTTTGTCTTTTGAAAAGTGTGTAGAATTACATTAGTTTTTCCAACTTTTTCTCCAGTTTTATTGACGTCTTCATCCTGTCACAATGAAATTGATTATGAAAACAGGCTGGTGTTCAGACATCAGGACAGACAAGTGCTTTTGGGTGCTTGGCTCAGGGGCAGTGGTGTGGCTTCTTTATGTTGACACTATCCTTGCTGACAGAGGCCATGCCATGCACTGAGCAGTGCTGTGGGGCCTTCTTGGCCATGTCTGAGATTAATTCTAGGCAGCTAAGGGATGAGCCAAGTTTTGCATGGAACTAAGGCCTCACAGCCAGCATGATTCATGTAGTAGCCAGTCCTGAAGTGAGCAATCCTCTGCCTGCAACAGGAAGTCCACCAGAGGCACACTCACTGTCCTCTGTGAGACATGGGGAACTCCTGGCCACACTGCCATGGGTCCTTGCCCCTTGTAGAGACTCCAGCTCCAGGCTCCACCTGTCACTGTGGGACTGTCCTTGTTCTCTGCAGTGATGCTGGCAACCCAGTTTCTTGTAACAGAGAATGGGGAGCCATGCCAGGGTCATGCTGAAATCAAGGTGGTCAAAGTCAGAGGGGCCTGTGGGTCCATACAGAAGGTGCTGCAGATCCTCAGGCTAAGTTTTACTGATTTTCAAGTGCAAATGATCTATGGCCTGACCAGAGTCACTCCACTTTGTCCCTGATTGTCCTCTATTTTTTTTCTAACCAGTCCCACAACTGCTAGCTACTCAAAACTAATCTTCTGAGAGGTTTTTTGTAAGTTTATTTACATTAAGTAGTGGGAAACTTGTTAATATCCCCAAGATAAGCATAATGTTGCTTGCTCTAGCTCCTGTAACAAATGCTTGGCTTTGTAATTAACTTCAACAAGATATGGTTTTGGCCTTTAGAAGCTTAACCTTGAGCTCCTTCAGGGCAGTATGATTTGGAGAGCACACGCTCCTGTGCAGCCACTGGCTTTTAGAAATAAAAGACTCCATAATTAGGCCCTGAGAATTCAGCACTTATTAATATTTCTGAAATTAATAATTTGTGTGGGTTCTTGCCATGAATTCAGAGACAAATTCTGAATACTGGCTCAAATAGACCAGATGATAAGCTGAGTTTTTAAGCTTTTATTCAATGAGAGAAACACATAGGAGAGTGAGGGCTCTATCTAAAGGAGAAAGGAAAGTCTGGAAATTAAGTAGGGGCCATACCAAGCAGGGAGCAGGCCAAGAGCTGTGGACTTGTCTTGTGAGGCCCACACCATCGGGGAGAGTGAGGCAATGGTGTTCTTCCACAGGAAGCACCAGGGACAGGCTTCAGAGTACATGTCCACCTTTATTAATGACCATGTACACTTTCAAAGGGCAGGCAGAAGGGGCATAACTAATTCAGGGCAACCCTAACTCTATAGGATAGAACCAACACTGGCACCAATATGCATCTCCAATTAGCTTGAAGTCTCATAGTTAGGGTAGCTTTTCAGGTGGGCCTGGACCACCCCCAGCAACAGTTTACCTAATTGGCAGAAGGTGGGGGTGGGAGAAAATGTGCCTGAGGCTCCCACCTCCCACCATCAGTCAGGCTAGCCACATGGGCTAGGCAGAAAGTCTCACAGGTCACCCACATCTCCCCCCTTTGTTTTAGGGCAAGTGTGACTCTGCTTAGCATGGCACAGCAACAAGCCGCAGCCCACAATAAGCTTTAAATTAAATTGAAGAACACCTAGCACAGGGATTAAGGCAGGGGGAAAAGAAGGGCAAAGGGAAAAAGGCCAGGCCCACCATGTTTCAGGCCTTTGTAATTGGCAGGCGGTGCACAGGTATGGGAAAGCAGGGGCATGAGATCACACAGGGGCTGGGGACAGTGTGATGAAGGCGTAGCCTTCCAGTTCTCAAGTCTAATGATGTATGACTGCCTGCATCATCCCCCCTTCAGAGACTCCATTCCCTTAATCCTAGGGATGTTGAAGGGTGTAGAATCATCACATCTTCTATAGCTGCTTCCTGTTTATGAGGGATGTAGTGCAGGCCCTGCCTGTCCTCGGTTTGGAAGTCTCTGCCTATCTCATCTAACAAATTCTCTTTGTGAGCTGGAGCAATCTTGGTCACCACCAATGTCTGTGTCCCCTGCATGGTCAGTGACTCCCAGAAGTTAAGTTCTGGAACATATAAGTTTGTTAATTCGTATGAGCAAAACTGGAACATGACCAATTGTAAGTGGAGTGCCCCTTTAAGATGAAAAGACCACATCCTACAGACTCCCAGATAGTGGGTGGTGATACATTATAAACCCATTTAGCTTGAGTATAGAGAATTATATTAGAATAACACATTAGGAGTTTTATTGTTAATAATAGAGAATCCTTCAGGAGCAGCACTCTTGATGTGAGGAAAGCAAAGGCTTTACTTTTCTTTTTGCTTAAGATCTCTGGCTTACAGGAATAATCAGGCATGTCTTTTGAGTACACCTGTGAGGACTTGAGAGGTAGACATTTAATCCTAATTTTACTGAGGTAGTCATGTTCAGTAGCACCTGGTAAGGTCCCTTCCATTTAAGCTGTAGCCCATCTGAAGAGGATCTTTCTATGAATGGCTTGTTCAGGGAAAGGTGCTGAAGTTGGTTTGTAGAGGGTCAGCTTTCAGAGACTGGGTCCAGGGTTTGGCATTTCAGGTTGCTATCCACACAGGCTTGCAGAGTAATCTCTGGAAAGCACAAGCAAAACCTTTGCCCATCATTATGAGAGGATCAGGCCCCTTCCATTGTTGGGTGGTTGGGTCCCTTCATCAAACCAGAGGCAATTGGGTTGCACCTGTGAAAGGTCTCCAGTGTCTCACTGCTGGTTGCTCTCCAGGAGGTGAGACCTGTAAGAACTTTACGGTGAAAGGAGCAAAGTTAATACACTCATAGTGGGGGTACTGTACTCTCCCCTCTGTTTTTTAAGCATAGTCTTAAGGTCCTGCATGGGAAGTTAGTGCACAGTGACTCCTATGGTTAATTTAACAATTCACACTCTTGTGTGCTGTCAGTGATCACCCAAGGCTCTTGACATGAGCTGTCTAGGCTATGGAAGCCTTCTGAATCCACAAACTCCATCAATATTTAGAGAAGGCCGTAAGCAAAATGAAAGTACTCCCTTTGAAGAGACTACATCCTTCTTTGATGACCACTTCTTTCCACAGGAGTCTCACCCAGGGAGATTCTCCATGTAGGCACACCATTTTGCATAAGTATCCTGACTTTCCACACCTAAAATGCTCTTGTGGGCTTTTTAGCCAGACCAGAATCCTTTAGGGATGACTCTGAGGTCACTGAGTGTTACTTAGAGCAATTGCCATTATGAGTCTGCTGTATGGACTTCTTCCCATGTTGAAGCATTTACTCCTCTTTAATTCTGTTAATTCTATTGATATGATCACTTTAACAATCAGTGCCTCCTATATGACCAATCTAAAACTTAATGCAATCAAATAGTCACTTTTAAACTTAATCATATATATATATATAAATATGTTAAAACTTAAGATGTCACTTTCACCATCTAGCCCAAGGGGATTTGGGATCCCATGGTGAAGTAAATCCAGCTGCAAAATTATGATTTAAGCTCTCATTTTGGCTATGTTGTTACACAGAATATGTTAGTCACTCTTTTCATAAGATCTAAAAATCAAACTACATCTTGAGGAATCCCTCAGGACAGAGTCAGTGTCCCATCTAGAGAAATGTGGGAGCAAGTCAGGCTTGCCAGAATGCTCACTGACAATGTCAAATTGAATCTTAGCAAGTGGTTTTGACCATTAAATAATAGCTTATAAAATAATTACTGTAGGTCCAATGCCTTCTATAAATTTTAATACATGTATTTAAATATATCTTAAATATCTAATATGAAGCGGCTTGTTAAACAGCAAACAGAAACATAAAACATTTTTTAGTTTCTATCAACAAATTTAAAACATCTGACAATTAGGTCACATGAATCAAATGTATCTTCAATTAATTTTAGCTATTAAATTTATGAGCAATCTTTCCTTTATAAACCAATTAAGACAGAGCTCAAAATAAATTTTCCCATGTAGACATACAATATGAACACACACATAACACAACATACAAGGTAGAACAATAAAGAAGTTTTAGTAATAGTTTCCTAAAATCTTTAGCTGATTTTTTTATTACCAACCAATTAAAATTACTTTCTGTTCTTGGTCAACTTGATTAACCATACTTTCTTCCAGTTGGAACCTGTAGTGCATTATTCACTTCATCTGTTTACAGAACAATTCAAAATTACTGAATTCAATAGAAGTGGCTGGGAAAAATCCATCAGAACCTATAGGAGGGCAGCTAAACACAGAACCAACAATGTTTTAGTTTAGAGCAGCAAATCTGATATACAAAACTGTGGATGAGAAAAGATTTTAAATAGCTATGTTTAACATGATAAACTCATTAACCAACAAGAGACATTTGCTTACTTTACACAGTATTTTCAAAAGCACCTGTAGGATTTTACAAAACGTTTAATTCTTTTAGGCCTCTGGGCCTTTCTCATTAAGATAACCATCGTGTCTAGTAACACAAGATCATTAGACTTTTTAACTTTCAGACATTTGTATCAGTGGCATTTTATATTATCAAAACTTAAAATTTAGCATGACTTCACATTTTAACAATACCTGTAATATAACCCAAATAGCCTGATTGATTAGCTGGTGTCTCTCCACATTTTTGCTGGTGGCTCAGGCTACTATGATCTTGTCTCACCTCACTTTCCAGTTCTGAGCATAATATACTTCCCTTCTGATTAAAAAAAGGAGAAATAAGACTTAACATGACCACCTGAGGTATACCCTTAACCCTGGAGACTGAAGAGTTCTCTGGCCACACCCACTACAAGCCTCCAGAGATTCAGTGAAAGCAGAAAGTCCACTTATCTAGAGTCATAGTACAAAAATAAAATCCACCACAGTGGAATAAAAAGAAGAAATCTTGCTGGTCTGGACAAGTGGTGGCAAATTCTTTCAATTTCTGTTTGTTATGAAAGGTCTTTATTTCGCCTTCATTCACAAATGAGAGCTTTGCAGGGTATAATAATCTGGGATGACAGCTTTATTCTCTTAGGACTTGGGCTAGATTTTGCCATTTTCTCTTAGCCTGCAGGGTTTCTGATGAGAAGTCTGCTGTGAGTCTAATTGGAGATCTTCTGAGAGTAATCTGATGTTTCTCTCTTACACATTTTAGAATCTTCTCTTTTTGTTTCACTGTGGCAGTTTGATTACAATGTGTTATGGCAAGGATGTTTTCTGATCATATCTATTCAAAGTTCTGTTTGCTTCCTGTACTTGGTGTCTCCTTCTTTTTCCAAACCCGGAAAGTTTTCTGCTAGTATTTCACTAAAAATGCCTTCTAATCCTTTCTCTCTCACCATGCCTGCAGGAACTCCTAGAACCAGAATGTTGGTCTTATTTTTTTTTTATAGTATCCTGTAGATCCCAACAGTCTTTTTTAGATTTCTAATCTCCTGTTCTTGTGTTTGGTTTGACTGTATACTTTCCTGTACTGTCTACTAAGTCTGGTATTCTCTCTTCTGCCTCACTGATTCTATTTTTAAGGCTCTCCACTGCATTTATTTGTTGTATTGAATTCTTCATTTCATTTTGATTTCTTTTAATATCTCAGTTTCATGTTCTGTTGAATTCTTCATTTCATCTTGATTCCTCCTGATAATTTTTACTTCATGGGAGAGATTTTCTTTCATGTCCTTCATGGATTTCAGTAGTTTGTGCATTTGCTTTTGATTACTTCTATGTAATCTTATGACCAAATTTTTGAGTTCTATTTCTTGCATTTCTTCTCTCATCATCTTCATGACCTAGTATTGAAATGTCATGTTGTTTTGGGAGCATGATGATGTTTTCCTTATTCTTGCTTCTTGCATTTGTGGAAATACTCATCTTTTTTTTTTCTGGCAGTTTTTATCATTGTATTATGACTGTAGATAAATGGACTTTCTGCTTTTACTGAATCTCTAGAGGCTTGTAGTGGGTGTGGCCAGAGAGCTCTGTTCAGTTTTCAAGGGGAAAGGGTATGCCTAAGGTGACACACCCAGGTTTGGCATGGTAAATCTTTTTTGAATCAGAAGGGAGTTATATTCTGTTCAGCTGAGTTCTTCTCTTCAATGGAGACCGGTGCCTGAGTACTAAATCAAGTGGGTATAATATTCACTATGTCCCAAGGACCACATAAGGATCTGTGCTCTCAATGTGGGACCTCTGTCCTTAGTGAGAATTAACAGTAAATCTAGTCTTCAAACACCTGTTTAGCTGGGAGCCTAGGAAAAAGTGCTCAGGCAAGTAATATTGTGAAAAATTAGTTCTAAGTAATATGAAAGATAACCCAGACAAAACAGCAGTCCAGCAAATCATTCAACCTCACTGAAACTACCAGCGGCTACATCATTCATTTTCTATTAAATCTGTTTATAATAAGATTTAATTTGATGAACACTTGCAAGAAGCTGTGGGGACTTAAACAGGGATGAAGAGCTATTTCTTATGGGTAGTAATGGAGCTGGAATGGATTAGTTGCACAGCTATTATCTAGATGGGAAATAAAAGAGCTACTGCAGCTAGATACATCATAGCATTTGTAGCTCTGTTATCATGGGATAGCCAAGCAACCTAGGAAAAGTGTTCCTCCTGAGGGTATCTCTAACTGAATGTAAATCAGATTTATATCAATCCAGAAAGGACTTTGTAAATTGGAAGGAATAAAAATACACATTTTCAATAAAAATGAGGGCCACCTGCAGGAGCAGGGAATAATGAAACAAAAAAAGGTTATAAAAAATTATAAGTTAAATTAATATGAAAGTGTACTACAGGGGCCAGCACTGTGTCACAGCAGGTTAATGTCCTGACCTGAAGTGCTGGCATCCCATATGGGTGCTGGTTTGAGACCTGGCTGCTCCACTTCCAATCTAGCTCTCTGCTATGGCCTGAGAAATAGTGGAAGGCCCAAGTGCTTGGGTCCCTGCACCTACATGGGAGATCTGGAGGAAGCTCCTGGTTTTGGATCAGCACAGTTCTGGCCATTGTGGCCAATTGGGGAGTGAAGCATTGGATGGAAAATTCTCTCTCTCTGCTTCTGCTCTTTCTGTGTAACTCTGACTTTCAAATAAATAAATCTTTTTTAATACTACATTTATGCTCCTGCTTCTCTATTGCAATGGGTACCACATGGATAGACTTCATTCCATGTTCTTGTCTCAAGGCAATTAGGAATAGGATGAAAAAGCGTAGAAAAGTGGCATCATGAATGAAAAAGGCATTATGCTCTCAGTAATACAGGAAAATTCAGATGAGTGTTGCAACTTATAGGGTTTGAGGTTGTCCCTTAAAAGAATGAGGGTAATGTGTGTGGCAACATCTACTTGCATATTCAAATAGACCTTGGGTAGTGGAGTCTAATCCAGATGTGCACACAGATAAAGTTGAAATTTCTCATGGGTATATAGGTCACCACACACTCATTCCCTTGTGTTGCACACAACACTTATTATCCAGAGCCAGGGTACACTATTATGGCTGGAACATGTGTCACTTGATATGCCTATGGTCACATCACTGGTTTGCACTACAATAATGTGGGGAAAGAATCCTGGGTGGCCAAAAAAGCAGCTATAAAACAAATAACTTTGTAAATGATGAAGATGGTATTCCAAATAACTGTAGAAATAACTTACTCAACTTTTAAATATTTATTAACAAAATTTACACAAGAGAGCACAGTTCAGTTCATATACCTGATCACACTCAGAATAATGAGAAACCAAAAGTTCAGGTTGAATAAGAGAAAAATTTCTGAAGAACGGTTAACCACTCTCTATCACAATTCATCATGAAAACTGCCCAATACTCACTAAGGTGTGATTCCACCAAAGAATTCTTCCAAACAAATTATATTTCAGGGACTTCTCTCTGCAATCTTGCTATGTTTTGGGGAAGTTTGCCTAATAATAAAGGTATTTCCCATTACAATACAGTCATAGGATGTCACTCCCCCATTCCCGGAGGAACAACACAGGACCCTGCGCTGTTCTTTTGTCTGCTCGGCCCTTCCCGGGTTTGCTGCTGGTCCTTCCAGGGTGGACTGCCGACCCCTCCACCTCCGTGGAGGGGCGGTTCCCCCTGCCACTTTCCCCACTTCCGCAGGGGAGTGGCACACCGCCGACCAGCTCTCTTGGGGGCTGCTCAGATGTTATCCGGATGTTCCCAGTGCATGTTGTCTCTCTCCTCCTTTATAGTCCTCTTCCACCAATCCCAACTCTGCTACCCACAAGCCGAGTACACTGCTCTCCTCCAATCAGGAGCAGGATCAGCTCCTGCAGGTTATTGGTCGAACTGGAGGCAGCTGTGTAAAAGTTGTTTACTCCTCTCCCAGCGCCATATTGTGGGAGAGCAGATGCATAGAATAAGTCTTAATTCCAGTAACTTAGTCTAGTCCGAGTTGCTCCCCACAATAGGATTTTTTCTTTCTGTGAGTTGTCAGGTAACCATTGAGAGGTGACGTATGGTACATGACTTTTCTATGCATGTATGTTTTCTCATTTCAGAGTCTCTTCATGTGAATTGATTACTGGCAGAAAATTTTTTTCACATTCATTAAATTGACATTTTACTGTATGAATTCTCTGGTGTTAGTTGATGTTTAATTTCTTTTTTTTTAAAGATTTTTATTTATTTGACAGGTAGAGTTACAGACAGTGAGAGAGACAGAGATAAAAGTCTTCCTTCTGTTGGTTCACTCCTCAAATGGCCACAGTGGCCAGAGCTGCACTGATCTGAAGCCAGGAGCCAGGTGCTTCTTCCTGGTCTTCTGTGTGGGTGCAGAGGCCCAAGCAATTGGGCTGTCTTCTACTACTTTCCCAGGCCACAGTAGAGAGCTGGATTGAAGAGGGGCAGCTGGGACTAGAACTCGCACCCATATGGGATGCCAGTATAGCAGGTGGAGGATTAACCTATTGCTCCACAGCGCCGGCCTGATGTTTAATTTCTGGCTATGGTTTTTTGAGGTCTATTGCACTTGAAGGATATCACCTTTTTTTGAGTTGCATATTTATGCAAGGCAGAATTCTATGAAAATATACTTCCACATTCATTACACTCCTAAGAAACCCCTTGTGTGAATTTTCTGATGTATAATGCCATTTCTGACAAATGGCTTTTTGTCACACTAATAATATTTCTGAACGTCTTCATTTTTTTAACAATTTACGTTATTTATTTGAAAGACAGAGTTAGAGACAGAGAAGCAGAAAGAGGTCTTCCATCTGCTAATTCACTCCCCAGATGGATGCAATGGCTGGAGCTGAAGGGATCCAAAGCCAGGAGTCAGGAGCTTCTTCTGGGTCTCCCACATGGGTGCAGGGCCATCTTCTACTGCTTTCCCAGGCCATAGCAGAGAGCTGGATCAGAAGAGAAGCAACTGGGACTAAAACCAGTGCCCACATGGTATGCCAGCATTTCAGGCCAGGGCTTTAACCTACTGTGCCACAGCGCTGGTCTCAACCTTTCTTCCTTATGGGAGTGCCTATTGTATAGGATGTAATTTGCAGCAAAAGGCTCTGTCACATGGTTATGTTGATTTTGCAAAAAGTCCTTCACATTCATTATATTCTTAGGTTCTCTCCCTTGTTTGATCTACATGTTATGAGGTATTCCTTCTGACAAAAGGCTTTCCCACATTTATTACAAGATTTCCACCATGTAATAAACTCTCTGATGTTATATTGTGTGATTTTGGCAGAGTTTTCCAACATTCATTCCATTCATAAGGTTTCTCCCCCAAGTGAATTCTGATGTTTTATGAGGTGTTACTTATGGATAAAGGCTTTTCCATATGCATTATATCCAAAGTGTTTTCCCCCATATGAATTAGATGATGTGCAATGAGGGCTGAATTATGGGGAAAAGCTTTCCAAGTCATTATGTCCAAAAGGTTTCTCTTCATGTGCATTTTCTGATGCATTCTGACATGTGACTTATTGCCAAGGGCTTTTCTAAAGTCATTGCATTCATGAAGTCTCTCCCTGGTGTGAATTCTGTGGTGTGATATGAGCTATGATTTATAACATATGATTTATAAAGGCTTTTCCACACTTATTAGATTCACAAGGTTTCTGCCCTGTGTGAACTGTTTTGATACGAGTATAACTTATAGAAAAAGGCTTTTCTGCAGTCATTACATTTATAAGGTTATTTCCCTGTGTGAATCCTCTGATGCATTTGGAGTTGGAACTTAAGTTTTTCCAGTCATTACACTCATGAAGTTTCAATACTGTGTGCATTCTCTGGTGCATTATGAGGTGTGACTTTTGTCCAAAGGCTTTTCCAGTCATTACATTCATAAGGTTTCTGCCCTGTGTGAATTCTCTGATGCATGATGAAGGTTGACTTACGGCTAATTGCTCTCCACAGTTATTACAATCATGAGTTTTATACCCTGTGTGAATTCTCTGCTGTGATATGAGGTTTGTCTTTTGTCCAAAGGCTTTTCCACAGTCATTACATTCATAAGGTTTCTCCCCTGTGTGAATTCGCTGATGTATCATGAGTCCTAACTTATGGCCAAAGGCTTTTCCACAGTCATTACATTTATGAGGTTTCTGCCCTGTGTGAATTCACTGATGTATGAGGAGGGCTGACTTTTTTCCAAAGGCTTTTCCACAGTCATTACATTTATGAGGTTTCTCTCCGGTGTGAATTTGCTGGTGGATGATGAGGTCTGACTTTCGTCCAAAGGCTTTTCCACAGTCATTACATTTATGAGGTTTCTCCCCTGTGTGAATTCAGTGATGTATTATGAGGTTTGACTTTGTTCCAAAGGCTTTTCCACAGTCATTACATCTATGAGGTTTCTCTCCGGTGTGAATTCGCTGATGTTTCCTGAGGCCTGACTTCTGTCCAAAGGCTTTTCCACAGTCATTACATTTATGAGGTTTCTCCCCTGTGTGAATTTGCTGGTGGATGATGAGGTGTGACTTTCGTCCAAAGGCTTTTCCACAGTCATTACATTTATGAGGTTTTTGCCCTGTGTGAATTCGCTGATGTATGAGGAGGGCTGACTTTGTTCCAAAGGCTTTTCCACAGTCATTACATTTATGAGGTTTCTCCCCTGTGTGAATTTGCTGGTGGATGATGAGGTCTGACTTTCGTCCAAAGGCTTTTCCACAGTCATTACATTTATGAGGTTTCTCCCCTGTGTGAATACGGTGGTGTATTATGAGGTTTGACTTTGTTCCAAAGGCTTTTCCACAGTCATTACATTTATGAGGTTTCTCCCCTGTGTGAATTCGCTGATGGTTTATGAGGTGTGACTTTGTTCCAAAGGCTTTTCCACAGTCATTACATTTATGAGGTTTCTCTCCGGTGTGAATTCGCTGATGTTTCCTGAGGCCTGACTTGTGTCCAAAGGCTTTTCCACAGTCATTGCATTTATGAGGTTTCTCCCCTGTGTGAATTTGCTGGTGTATGATGAGGATTGACTTTCGTCCAAAGGCTTTTCCACAGTCATTACATTTATGAGGTTTCTGCCCTGTGTGAATTCGCTGATGTTTCCTGAGGCCTGACTTGTGTCCAAAGCCTTTTCCACAGTCATTACATTTATGAGGTTTCTGTCCTGTGTGAATTTGCTGGTGTATGATGAGGATTGACTTTTGTCCAAAGGCTTTTCCACAGTCATTACATTTATGAGGTTTCTCCCCTGTGTGAATTTGCTGGTGGATGATGAGGTCTGACTTTCGTCCAAAGGCTTTTCCACAGTCATTACATTTATGAGGTTTCTCCCCTGTGTGAATTCGCTGATGTATGAGGAGGGCTGACTTTGTTCCAAAGGCTTTTCCACAGTCATTACATTTATGAGGTTTCTCCCCTGTGTGAATTTGCTGGTGGATGATGAGGTCTGACTTTCGTCCAAAGGCTTTTCCACAGTCATTACATTTATGAGGTTTCTCCCCTGTGTGAATACGGTGGTGTATTATGAGGTTTGACTTTGTTCCAAAGGCTTTTCCACAGTCATTACATTTATGAGGTTTCTCCCCTGTGTGAATTCGCTGATGGTTTATGAGGTGTGACTTTGTTCCAAAGGCTTTTCCACAGTCATTACATTTATGAGGTTTCTCTCCGGTGTGAATTCGCTGATGTTTCCTGAGGCCTGACTTGTGTCCAAAGGCTTTTCCACAGTCATTACATTTATGAGGTTTCTCCCCTGTGTGAATTTGCTGGTGTATGATGAGGATTGACTTTGTTCCAAAGGCTTTTCCACAGTCATTACATTTATGAGGTTTCTCTCCGGTGTGAATTCGCTGATGTTTCCTGAGGCCTGACTTGTGTCCAAAGGCTTTTCCACAGTCATTACATTTATGAGGTTTCTCCCCTGTGTGAATTTGCTGGTGTATGAGGAGGTTTGATTTTTTTCCAAAGGCTCTTCCACAGTCATTACATGTATGAGGTTTCTCCCCTGTGTGAATTTGCTGGTGTATGATGAGGTCTGACTTTCGTCCAAAGGCTTTTCCACAGTCATTACATTTATGAGGTTTCTCCCCTGTGTGAATTCGTTGGTGTATGATGAGGTGTGAATTTTGTGCAAAGGCTTTTCCACAGTCATTACATTTATGAGGTTTCTGCCCTGTGTGAATTCCCTGATGTATGAGGAGGTTTGACTTTTTTCCAAAGGCTCTTCCACAGTCATTGCATTTATGAGGTTTCTCCCCTGTGTGAATTTGCTGGTGGATGATGAGGCCTGACTTTGTTCCAAAGGCTTTTCCACAGTCATTACATGTATGAGGTTTCTCCCCTGTGTGAATTCGTTGGTGTATGATGAGGTGTGAATTTTGTCCAAAGGCTTTTCCACAGTCATTACATTTATGAGGTTTCTCCCCTGTGTGAATTTGCTGATGGTTTATGAGGTGTGACTTTTGTCCAAATGCTTTTCCACAGTCATTACATTTATGAGGTTTCTCTCCTGTGTGAATTTGCTGATGTTTCCTGAGGCCTGACTTGTGTCCAAAGGCTTTTCCACAGTCATTACATGTATGAGGTTTCTCCCCTGTGTGAATTCGTTGGTGTATGATGAGGTGTGACTTTCGTCCAAAGGCTTTTCCACAGTCATTACATTTATGAGGTTTCTCCCCTGTGTGAATTCGCTGATGTATGAGGAGGGCTGACTTCCACAGAAAGCCTTTTCCACAGTGAAGGCATTTATGAAGTTTCTCTCCTGTGTGAATTCGCTGATGGTTTCTGAGGTATGACTTTTGTGTAAAGGCTTTTCCACAGTCACTACATTCATGAGGTTTCTCCCCTCTGTGAACTTTCTGTTGTTTCCTGAGGACTGACTTTTGTCCAAAGGCTTTTCCACAGTCATTACATTCAGAAGGTGAATTAAAACTGAGTGATTTTCCATAAAGCTTACATGTGTAAAGTTTTTCCCTTGTATTTAGTCTCTGGTTTACTGCAAGATGTGACTGGTGAATGACAGGTTCAACATACATAATGTACTTATAAAATTTCTTTCTTGTGTGAGTTTGTTGATGCATATTGAGGCTAGAATTTTCATGGATAGCTTTTTCTATTTGCGTTGCTTTTCCAAAAGTGACAGTTGACTTATTACAGTTTGCTGCCATATGAACCCTCTCAGATTTAAAGAACATCTTTCTTGTGAAGACTTTTTCTTGTCCAGTGGGTCCAAATGTCTGCTTCATCATGTGAATATTGTCAAGCTGACTAAGAGGCTCACAGAACTGGAGAGATTTTCCAGGTATCTTAGTGTTATCAAATTTCTCTCCAGCCTGTAGTTGATCAGGCCCACTGGGGGGATACACAGTGTGACATTTATTGCATTCCTCAGGCTTCAATCCTGAATAGATTCCCTTTTTAATAATCAGTGTTGGAACATGGCTTGAATTTAAACTAAGTGTTTTTCTTAATTCAATTCTCTTGAGAGCTGATGTCTTGTTATTTTTCATAAAATTCTGATTCAGATTTTTGTCCTGACTTTCCTGGTTGATCCTAATCAGGTCATCCCTTTTCATGACCACTGAAATGAGAAAAAAGCAATCATGTCACTGAATCACATGTAACTGTTTCTCCTGGCATACTCATGTAAAGAGAATGAAGTTACTTGTTATCCAAGTGGCATAAGATGTTCACAAAATCAGTATGAGGTACTTATTTGTGACCATTATATGGTTTTTCTCCTTAATACATTAATATACCATAAGGTTTCCCAATGTTCAAACATGATCCTTTTTACTATGGAAATTTGTCAAGGATGGTAGAATGACTTTTGTGCTATGATGTGTGGGATGCCTGCATCTCAAAACAGTGTCAGTTTGAGCCCTGGCTACTCTGCTTTCAGTACAGCTCTCTGCCTATGTAAACTGGAAGGAACCAGATAATGGTTCATGTGCCTGGGAACCTGTGAGAAACTAGGGAAGACTAGAGGGATTCTTGAGTTTTGGCTTCAGACTAGTTAGACCTAAGTGTTGCAGGCATCTGGGAAGTGAGCTAATAGAGGACCTCTTTCTCTCTCTCTCTTCTCTCACTATCACTCTGCCTTTCACAAAGATGAAATAACTATAAAATATTTTAAAGAATGGGCAAATATTTAATAAAAATATTCACCCACTTCCTAGCAACCATTTTTTTCCCTGTGCTTTTTCTCCAGTTTATTTTTATAAAAATTGTGTGCTTTTTGCTTCTCTGATATCTCAACCATAAACATGAAAAAGTTTTACTGATCATTTACTTGCAGGTGGAGAAGAGTGAAATGTGCCTGTACTTTAAGCAGGACAACATTTAAGGAGTAGGATTTGAATCTATGAGTGTCTCATGCTCAGTCTTCCTAGGTAAACATCATTTGTGGGATTTTTCAAATGAAAAATGACTTTGTCTCTACTCTATGACAGCTTCCCCAAATTCCTAAGGACACCCAACACCTTCAGCTTCTCAGAAGTACAACAGGTACAGAAAATTCCCAATATACCACTTTAGTTAAATGCTCCCAGTCAGTTTGAAGAATTTATTTCTGCAAACCGGGATGTGCTCATCTTCTTTGAAAAGTGTTTTCTAACTCATTCTGAAATCATCAGTGCTGGTTACCTCCTCTAAAGTCTTTCTAGAAGCATTCCTGTGTGATAATTTGAATTTCTGGAGACTTTTGATCAGTTGCCTCCTATTTTCACTGAAAGCTTCATTTCCTATGCTTTCCTTATCTTTTTGTTTGTTTATTTTTCAATGATACTGAAAAATAGGAGAGAAATCATACTTCAAACTCCACCCTTAAAGAAATCTGAGCCACTCAACATAACGCCACGAGGCTACTTGACCTTGGGTCTCAAAATCTCATTCCTTTCTTGGTGAGTCTAGGATCACTTATTTTCATGTTTTATATAAGTTCATGCTTAGTTTAGGATTTCCTTTTTTTCAAAGATTTACTTTATTTGAAAGCTAGAATTATAGAGAGAGAGACAGAGAGAAGTCTTCCATCTGCTGGTTCACTCCCCATATGGGCACAACAACCAGTGCTGGGCCAAAGTGAAGTTAGGAGCCAGGAGTGTCTTTCTTATCTCCCACACGGGTACAGGGGTCCAAAGACTTGGGCCAACCTCTGCTCCTTCTGCAGGTGCATTAGCAGAGAGCTGGATTAGAAGGGGACCAGCTGGGACTTGAACTGGCACCCATATGCAATGCTAGTGTTGCAGGCTGGAGCTTTAGCACACTGTACCACAGTGTCATTCCTAGCTTCATAATTTCTGATGTCACAGCACAGAGGCTTACTCATGACCATCTTTTATTTTTAAAGATTTATTTATTTATTTGAAAGTCAGAGTTACACAGAGAGAGGAGAGGCAAAGAGAGTAAGGTCTTGATCCAATGGTTCACTCCCCAATTGGCCACAATGGCCAGAACTGTGCTGATCTGAAGCCAGGAGCCAGGAGCTGCTTCTGGGTCTCCCTTGGGTACAGGGGTCCAAGGACTTTTACTGCTTTCCCAAGCCATAGCTGAGAGCTGGATCGGAAGTGGAGCAACTGGGTCCTGAACTGGTGTCCTTATGGGATGCTGATGCTTCAGGCTAGGGTGTTAATTCACTGTGCCACAGCACCAGCCACATGACCATCTTTTAGCATTTACTTATTTACTTACCTGAGAGTCAGAGAGACAGAATGAGAGATAAAGACAGACTGAAATAGAGGTTTGCCAACTGTAGGCTCACTCCTCAAATGTTTCCAACAGACTATAATTTTCTATTTATTTTAGAAGCACAGAGGAAAAAAAAGAAAGAGACTAAGAAAGAGAGAGTTCACATTTATTGATTCAGTCCTGAGTAAGTTCTATGCCTGGGCAAAATCATGAGTGGGAACTCAATCTGAGCAATGTGTTAGAAACAAATTTCTGAGGGCCAGCGTTGTGGCATAGCAGGTAAAGCCACCACCTGCAGTGCCAACATCACTTATGGCCACCAGTTCAAGTCCTAGCTGCTCCACTTCTGATCCAGCACTCTGCTATGGCCTGGGAAAGCAGTAGAAGATGGCCCAAGTCCTTGGACCCCTGTACCCATATGGGAGACCTGGGAGAAGCTCCTGGCTCCTAGCTTCAGATCAGTACAGCTCCAGCCATGACAGCCAATTGGGAAGTGAACCAGTGGATGGAAGACCTCTCTTTCTCTCTCTGCTTCTCCTTCTTCTCTCTCTCTGACTTTCAAATAAATAAATAAATAAATCTTTAAAAAAAAACCAGAAACAGGCTGGTGTGGCAGCTCAATAGGCTAATCCTCTGCCTGCGGCACCGGCACACCAGGTTCTAGTCCTGGTCGGGGTGTCAGATTTTGTTCCGGTTACCCCTCTTCCAGGCCAGCTCTCTGCTGTGGCCCAGGAGTGCAGTGGAGGATGGCCCAGGTCCTTGGGCCCTGCACCTGCATGGGAGACCAGGAGAAGCACCTGGCTCCTGGCTTTGGATCAGCACGGTGTGCCAGCCACAGCACACCGGCCACGGTGGCCATTGGAGGGTGAACCAATGGCAAAAGGAAGACCTTTCTCTCTGTCTCTCTCTCTCTCACTGTCCACTCTGCCTGTCAAAAAAAAAATTAATGTTAAAATAAAATAAGTTTCTGTATGTTGCCTAATTAACAAGTACTGAAGGAACTAATAAGTGCATGAAGGAAAAGGTATGAAAGTGTAGAGAAGGACAAGTTAGAATTGGGGGAATGTATCAAACCTAGACAAAAGCCTTAGTAACATCAGAAAATGACTGGATTTTTTTTTTAATCAAAGGACATCTTCACTAAGAACAAAAGTTAGAAAGATACTGGTATCTCTAAATGCCTGTGTCTGATGCACAAAACCAGCTGTCATCAGGAGTAAGGCTTGAGAAAAAGTCAACATCTACACACTCTGCCTTGGCCTCCCTGTCTCTTATGTGCAGACTGACCTGAAAGGCTCTGATTCAAGCATTCATCCATCATCCATGGCTCTTCTCCTCGCTCCAACTTGAAGATCAAGTCAGGTTTGGTAATGCAGTGCCCTATTAATGGAAACAAAGTAAGACTTTGTAAACTCACTATCTTGGGTTATTTAAAGGACTACAGCTTGGTTCAGGAGCTATGCAACAAATGTTCCAATTTGAATCTTTTGTTAGATGGTAGATATTCAGATTATTCATGGACTCAAATTCTAATCCTGCCCAATATTAAACATTATAAAGTGTTCCCTTATTTGTCAAATAGCAAGAAAATGTTATCACTGGGCATGTGATGGGTGTCACTCACCCAAGGAGAACAGGTTGCTGTAGGTCTCCAGCATCACATCTCTGTACAGGATCTTCTGAGCATTGTTCATGTTCTGCCATTCCTCCCACGTAAAGTACACAGCCAGGTCTTCAAATGCTGTCATCACCTATAATAATACACTTCCAGTCAACATGTTAACTCTATCACAAAATAAACACTGACAGTTGTGTATGGATATGAAGGAAAAAAGGAAGGATATGGTTTCACATTAGACTTGTGGAGTGTTTAGAAAGCCACACGGAGCATTCAACAGAGTCAAACCCATGATCTACAGGCTGTGAGAAATGCCCAACCTAGAGGGAAACAGGAGGCTCAAATCACAAATGCCACATCATTCAAAGGGAATTGCACAGCAGGCTAGAAGAGGGGCAATACTGACTCTTGACTGGGCAATGTTAAGGAGAAGTATGTAGAAGCATTGAGAAAAAAAGGCAAGAAACCATCAGTGAAACTATGATGGGAATGAACAGAAAACAATTTCCAGGAAAACACCATGCATATCATTTCCAATATGTCAGAGAAAAAATATATTAAAAGACAGGGCAGACATTTAGCTTAGTGTTGTTTATGATGCCACCTCAGAGTGTCCATGACTTCCAATGCCAGCTGTAGTTTCTAGCTCCCAGATAATGCAAACCTGGGGAAGCAATGGTGATGTCACCAATGAAGGAGGCCTAGATTCCATTCCTCAATCCTGGCTTCAGTCCTGCCCCACCTGTTTGGTATGGTTATCTAGGAAGTGAATTAATGTGTCAAAGCTCTCTATCTCTCAGTCCATCAACTTTTTTCTCTATCAAGCTAATAAATATTTTTAAGTAAGAGAGAAAATACAGGTAAGACAAAGAATACAAATTAGCTTTTGCCCTTGTCTATGATTATTCTAATGATAAACAATTGAAATAACATTATACCTAATTAAAGTGAAAGCAATGGAAATACTTGCCCAAAACATTCAAATGATAAACATTTGAAATGACATTATACATAATTAAATGAAAGCAATGGAATTATTTGCCCAAAAAGAGAACCTGGGAATGTCTGCAGTACAATCTGCATTTGTGACTCACTGAGAAAAATGCTTAGAGATTTGTTTCAGAACTTGCAATAGTCACCAGAATTGTGATCCAGCAGGCTAAGCCTCCACCATCAATGCTGGCATCCCATGTAAACAGAGGACTTGACTCCTTGCTGCTCCACTTCCAATCTAGTTCCCTGCTAATCTGATTGAAAGAGCAGTGAAAATGGCCTGAGTATTTGGACCCTTCCACCAATGTGGGAGACCCATGGAGTCCCACGCTCCTGGCTTTGGTCTGGCCCAGTCCCAGCCATTGTGGGCATTTGGGGAATGAACACTAGATAGAAGATATATCCTTTTGTCTCCCTGTCTCTCCCAATCTCTGCAAGTCCACCTTTCAAATAAATAATCTTAAAAAAAAATAAATGAGCCTCCAGTAGATTCTTTTCTCCACACATTCCTTATCCTATTCCAGAATCCAATTCAACTTCTCAAAGGTATTAAGAACTCCATTACTCTAACAATTTGAAAACAAACTTAACTGATTTGTGTTCTAGCACTAGGTAACTCTTCCTCTTGCAGAATGCTAAGTGTTTACTTCATAGGTAGCACTAAAACACTGTTCAGTACATCATCTATGTGTAGAATGTTTCAGACACGACCCCAAAAATGTAGCATATTGTGCTTAGTTTCAACTCAATTCATGTAACAAATATATATTTTGCTATAGCAACAGAAAGACAAGAGACCAAACTGCATTATTATAGATGACAGTAATGTTTCATAATCATGCCAAATTCATAATTCATTTCTGTATATTCTGTGATAACAAATTTTATGTTTATTTTTCTACTTTAAAATTTTTTAAAGATTTATTTATTTATTTGAAAGTCAGAGTTACACAGAGAGAGGAGAGGCAGAGAGAGAGGTCTTCCATCTGCTGGTTCAGTCCCCAATTGGCTGCAATGGCTGGAACTGCTCCAATCTGAAGCCAGGAACCAGGAGCTTCTTCTGGGTCTCCCACATGGGTTCAGGGGCCCAAGGACCTGGGCCATCTTCCACTGTTTTCCCAGGCCATAGTAGAGAGCTGGAACAGAAGTGGAGCAGCCGGGTCTCAAACCGGTGCCCATATGGGAAGTCGATGCTTTAGACCAGGGCATTAACCCACTGAGCCACAGAGCCGGCCCCATATTTTCCATTTTAATTAACTAGTATACTGGGACTGGCACTGTGGCTAGCAGGTAAAGCAACTGCCTTCAGTGCTGGCATCCCATATTGGTGCCAGTTCAAGTCCCAGTGGCTTCACTTCCAATCCAGCTCTCTGCTATGGCCTGGGAATTCAGTAGAAGATGGCCTAAGTCCTTGGGCCCCTGAACCCATGTGGGAGACCCAGAAGCAGCTCTTCACTTCTAGCTTTGGACCAGTGCAACTCCGGCCATTGTGGCAAACTGGGGAGTGAACCAGCAGATGGAAGACCCTCTCTCCCTCTCCCCCTCTGCCTCTCTGTAACTCTGATGTTCAAATAAATAAAAAATCTAAAAAAATAAATAAATAAACTAGCATTAAACACCTAAAATGAGTACTGACAAGCTGGGGAATAATTAAAAAAAAAAACTTACAGGTGATATATTAATTTTCTTTCCTTTTAGAAACATGTGGAGGACCCAGAATCATACCTGGGAGAGAAGGTGAATGGCAGGAGTTCAAAGAAAACTCGGGAGGCCAACACTGTGGCATAATGGGTAAAGCTGCTGCCTTCAGTGCCAGCATTCCATATGGGTTCTGGTTCGAGTCCTGCCTGCTCAACATACAATCTAGCTTTCTGCTATGTCCTGAGAAAGCAGTGGAACATGGTCCAAGTCCTTGGGCCACTGCACCTGCATGGGAGACCCAGAAGCTCTTGGGTCTTGGCTTTGGATCGGCTGAGCTCTGGCCTTTGCAGTAATTTGGAGGGTGAGCCAGCAGATAGAAGACTTTCTCTGCAACTCTTTCAATAAATAAATGAAATCTTAAAAAAAAAAAAAAAACTCTGGTTTCCTTCTGCACTGAACAGTGGGAAAAAAAGGATATAATATAATGAATAAATAATAATAAATACATTAACCAAGAAAACATCAGCCTCACTGTGGAGGAATAAACCTGTAAAAATAAAAATACATAGGAAAATGCACCCACCTATATTAAGTGGCAGAGATTAAACAGAAGTTATCATTGGTTTAACGAAAGCATTATCTACAAATTTTATAAAATAATAATGTGAAAGTAAAAAGAAAAGTTGAGTGTTCAAATGAATAAGGTTATCAGAGATAAACATGTTGTTATTAAAGTTTATACTAAAGAAAGTTAACAAATACACATAATGTATATTTAATGCAGTGCACTTTACCAGTAATGATTCCAAGTAGCACCTTTCCCTGTATTCATCCCTTCACAAAACCCTGGATTGGGGCTGGCACTGTGGCCTAGCGGGTAAAACTGCCACCTGCAGACTGGCATCCCATATAGGCACTGGTTTGATTCGCAGCTGCCCCACTTCTGATCCAGCTTTCTGCTATGGCCTGGGAAAGCAGTAGAAGATGGCCCAAGTCCTTGGGCCCCTGTACCCATGTGTAAGACCCAGAAGAAGCTCCTGGATCCTGGCTTCAGATTGGCACAACTCTGGCCATTGCAGCCAAGTGGGGAGTGAACCAGCAGATGGAAGAGCTCTGTATCTCTCTCTGCCTCTTCCTCTCTCTGTGTGTAACTCTTTCAAATAAATAAATAAATCTTTTTAAAAAAAGACCCTGAATTTCACTATTTCACTTGATTTACCCCATGAGATACCAGTAAATGTGATAGAAATAGACAATTTGTTAAAAATATTTATTTATATGAAAGAGTTGCACAAAGAGAGAAGGAGAGGCAGAGAAAAGAGAGAGAGAGAGAGAGAGAGAAAGAGAGGTCTTCGAACTGCAGGTTCACTCCCCAGATGGCTGCAATGGCTGGAGCTGTGTAGATCCAAAGATATGAACCAGGAGCTTCTTTCAGGTCTCCCACAAGGGAGCAGGGGCCAAAGGACTTGGGCCATCTTCTACTGTTTTCCCAGGCTGTAGCAAAGAGCTGGATCAGAGGTGGAGCAGCTGAGTCATGAACTGACACCCATATGAGATGCTGGCACTGCAGGCGGTGTCTTTACCTGCTGTGTCATAGAACCAGCCCCAGAAATAGACAATTTGTGAAGTATTTGCCTTCTCAGATTTTCTTTTTCTGACAGTTATCTTCTGAACAACCCTGGGGCCTGCCTGTTGAAGAGATAGTATGTAGGCTGGCGCCATGGCTCACTAGGCTAATCCTCCACCTGCGGCACTGGTATTCCAGGTGACAGTCCCAGTTGGGGTGCCGGTTCTGACCCAGTTGCTCCTATTCCAGTCCAGCTCTCGGCTGTGGCCTGGGAAGGCAGTGGAGGATGGCCCAAGTTCTTGGGCCCTGCACCCACATGGGAGACCAGGAGGAAGTGCTTGTCTCCTAGCTTTGGATCAGCACAGCATGCTGACCATTGGGGGGTGAACCAATGGAAGGAAGACATTTCTCTCTGTCTCTCTCTCTCTCACTAACTCTATCAAAAAAAGAAAAACAGAGATAATATGTAGCTAAGTTTCACCACAAACCCCAGACACTTAAGTGAAGCCTCAATCAGTTCCCCAAATGGCTAAACTCTCATTTCTGCTCCTGGACTGATCATAGGAACTGCCCAGCTGAGTACAGCCCATAACACAGTCAGAACTGCAAATCAAATGGCTATTTGTTAAGCCATTGTGTTTTCTGATTTTTCCTGCATCAAATGCTGATATATATCAGTAAGTATGGCAGAAAGTTGAATTACATGCAAACTACAATGCATACAACTTCAAAATTTCATTTGGAAGTTCCCATAAAACAGGGCCAGCATTGTCACATAGCAAGTAAACATGTTGTCTGCAATACAAGCACCCCATATGAGCACTGGTTCATGTTCTGGCTGTTCTGCTTTTGATCTAGCTTCCTTCTGATGGCCTGAGAAAAGCAGTGGAAGATGATCCAAATACTTGGGCAAATGCTACCAATGTGGGAGATCCAGATGAAGATCTTGGTTCCTGGCCTCATTCTTTCCTGGCCCTGCTCAATGCGGGCATTTGTGATGTGAGCAAGCAGAAGAAAGATCTCTCTGGGTCTCTCCTCTATATACAATACTTTCAAATAATTTTTTTAAAAAACTTGAATAAAAGCTCCTATAAACACAATCTTTGCCTATCAATTAGACCTTAGAAAAGCTGCTGATACAACAACAAAAAAAAAAGTCCTGGGATTCATAAAAATAAATTATCTGGAGACTATACAGTTGCTCTTCACATTTCAGCTTATATATGGTCATTGTGTTCTTTTGGTTTATATTTTAAGAAGCTTATTATCATATGAAATCTAATGTAATATAATTTTACTATCTCAGAAGGCAGGATAAAGGTTCACAGTAATTTTCTGTAGATGCATGTATACTGCATATTGTTCAAGAAGAAATTACTGAAAGGGGGAAAATTTTTATGATAAGCTTTTTGTGTTTTTTTTTTAAGATGTATTTATTTATGTGAAAGTCAAATTTATGCAGAGAGAGAGAGAGAGATCTTCCATCTGATGGCTCACTCTGCAAATGGCTGCAATGGCCAGAGCTGCACCAACCAAAGCCAGGACCCAGGAGCTTCTTCCAGGTCTCCCACATGTTTGCAGGGACCCAAGGACTTGAGCCATCTTCTACTGCTTTCTCAGGCCATAGCAGAGAGCTGGATCAGAAGTGGAGCAGCTGAGTCTTGAACCCATGCCAATATGAGATGTGGGCACTTCAGGCCAGGGCATTAATCCGCTATGCCACAGCACCAGCCTCATGATATGCTTTTTGAAGTCATACACTCCAAACATAGCATTAGTTGCAAAAGGGAAGACATGCTCATGAAAGTTTTCTAAAGCAGTACTATTTGAACTGGTGACAATTTCTGAAATGGATCTGAAAAATAAATGTTTTTTAATTAAGTGTGGCAAGATAGAGAACATTAGGCAGAAGTTAAGGTGCTGGGTATTTACAAATCATGTGACACTACACAAAGCACTTTTCTCCTGAAATACAATTTATTTCATCTTTTTTACAGAGGTCCTGGCAAAACTTCCTTGAGCTACCAGGAAGGACTATTAGAATACAGGGGGCAGGAGTCCTCCAGGATGGTGGAATAGGGAGGGAGCACACTGATAGTCCAGGAAAAGATAGTTTAATAAAAGTGGAGATACTGTAGTTTCAGGGAAGAGTTAGGGGAAAAAAACTGCAGAAGAAACTCTTCCAGAACTAGTGGGACATGGTGGACCTACGTGGAGGGCACGGGTGCCCATGGCTTGGGACTCCAGCTGCCGAGTCTACACACCAGCGCTGGAAAGGGAGGTGAGGCAAAACCTCAGTAGCCCAAGACACTGGCAGGGAAGTCGCAGGAAGAGCCTAGAGGGAATGAGGCTTGAAGCCCTGTGGGGGAGAGTCCACCAGGCTAACTAAAAGAGAGAAATAAAATAAAATAAAATAAAAATAAAAATAAAAATAAAAATAAAAGGAACCAGTATGGACATGATTCTCTCTCTCCACTCACCTTACAAAGGTGAGCAAGACAAAGAGCAGGCACCATTTTGAACATAAGTAAAAGCTGTGCCACCTTAGGGCTGTGCCCGCCCTCAGCCAAGCAGAAAAACCTGACTCTGGTGGGAGAAATAAAAGGAGGTTAGGACCTAGTGATGTGTGGGAGCTTATGAACTGTGACTTTGAAAAAAAAAAAAAACAACTGAGGGTGTGTGAGAGAACTCATGGAGTGCCTGAGATGTGAGTACTCTTGGGAAATGCCACAAACTTGGTAACCTTGGCAACCTGGTAGAAGACTGCAGGGGAATCTGAGCTTACACTGAGGACTGCACAGATCCTTTGTATGGTCCTTGGGACAGAGCAGACAAATATTATACCCACAGGGGCCAGAGCTCAGACACTGACTGCCTTCAATTCCACTCAGCTGTGTGGAATTACTTCCCTTCTTAATAAAAAAAAAAAAAAACACAGAGAGAGAGAAAAAATTTAATATGTCTAACCTGGGTGTGTCACCCTTAACCCTGAAGAATCAAACAGAGCTTTCTGGCCACACCCATCACAAGCCTCTAAGGATCCATCAAAAGCAGACAGTCCACTTAATCAAGTCATAGTATAACAAGAAAAACCACAACAGGAAAACAAAAGAAAAAAAAAAGAAAGAAGAAAAAGAAAACCAAAGAATATCTTCATAATGCCAAGCAACAAATGCAGAAACTGAGGAAACAAGAACAAGGAAGACATTATGATGCCCCCAAATGAACAAGACACCCCAAGCCAAGATTATAAAGGTGATGAGATAGAAGAAATGCAAGATATGGATTTCCAAAAATATATGATAAGAACACGTAGAAGTTCTCAAAAACAAATTCTTGAACTACAGAAATCCTTACTGGACAGGGTAGAAAATCTCTCTCATGAAAATGAAATCTTAAGGAAAAATCAAAATTACATGAAGCAATTAGTAGAACATGAAATTGTGATAGTGAAGAGAAATCAAAATGAAATGAAGAATTCAATAGATCAAATGACAAATGCATTTGAGAGCCTTAAAAACAGAATCAGTGAAGCAGAAGAGAGAATACCAGACTTAGAAGACAGAGCACAGGAAAGCATACAGTGAAACCAAAGAAGAGGAAATTAGAAATCTAAAAAATATTGTTGGGAATCTACAGGATACTATTAAAAAACCCAACATTCAGGTTCTAGGAGTTCCCGAAGGCATGGAGAGAGAGAAAGGCCTTTTTAGTGAGATACTAGCAGAAAACTTCCTGAATTTGGAGAAGGACAGAAACATCCTAGTACAGGAAGCCCATAGAACCCCTAGTAAACATGACCAAAAGAGATTCTCGACATGACATGTTGTAATCAAACTCACTACAGTGAAACATAAACAAAAGATTCTAAAATGTGCAAGAGAGAAACGTCAGATTACTCTCAGAGGATCTCCAATTAGACTCAAAGCTGACTTCTCATCAGAAACCCTACAAGCTAGAAGGGAATGGCAAGACATAGCCCAGGTACTAAGAGAGAAAAACTGCCAGCCCAGAATATTATCTCCTGCAAAGCTCTCATTTGTGAATGCAGGTGAAATAAAGATCTTTCATAGCAAACAGACATTGAAAGAATTTGTCACCACTCGTCCAGTCCTGCAAAAGATGCTTAAAGATGTGTTACACACAGAAACACAGAAACATGGCCATAAAGGTATGAAAAAAGGTAAAGGAAGAAAATCTCCCATTAAAAGATCACAGGAAGTTCAAAGCATATATTAGAAATATCTTTGGGAAAATGGCAGGGCAAAGTTACTACTTACTAATAGTCACATTGAATGTTAATGGACTCAAATCTCCAGTTAAAAGACACAGACTGGCCAAATGGATTAAGGGAAAAACCCATCAATTTGCTGCCTACAAGAAACACATCTTTCCAACAAAGATGCATACAGACTGAAAGTAAAAGGTTGGAAAAATGTATTCCATGCCAACAGAAACCAAAAAAATAGCAGGTGTAGCCATATTAATATCAGACAAAATAAACTTTAACACAAAAACTGTTAAGAGAGACAAAGAGGGGCACTATATAATGATTAAGGGAACAATTCAACAGGAAGACATAACTATTATAAATGGATATGCACCTTATTACAGGGCACCGGTTTATTTAAAAGATATGTTAAGGGACTTAAAAGGGAGACATAGACTCCAATACAATAGTACTGGCGGACTTCAATACTCCACTCTCAGAAATAGATCAACCCGGCAGAAGATCAACAAGGAAACAACAGATTCAATTGACATTATAGCCCAAATGGATCTAACAGATATCTACAGAACTTTCAATCCTATACTTAAAGACTTTACATTCTTCTCAGCAGTGCATGGAACCTACTCTAGGACTGACCACATACTAGCCCATAAAGCAAGTCTCTGCAAATTTAAAAGAATTAGAATCATACCATGCAGCTTCTCAGACCATAGTGGAATGAAGTTGGAAATTAGCAACTCAGGAATCCCTAGAGCATACGCAAACACATGGAGACTGAACAACATACTCCTGAATGAACACTGGGTCATAGAAGAAATCAAAAGAGAAATCAAAAACTTTCTGGAGGTAAATGAGGATAACAACACAACATATCTAAACTTATGGGATATAGCAAAAGCAGTGTTAAGAGGAAAGGTTATAGCAATAGGTGCCTACATCAAGAAATTGGAAAAACACCAAATAAATGAGCTTTCAATTCATCTCAAGGATCTAGAAAAACTGCAAAAAACCAGACCCAAATCTAGCAGAAGAGAAATAATTAAAATCAGAGAAGAAATCAACAGGATTGAATCCAAAAAAAAAAAGTTACAAAAGATCAGCCAAACAAAGAGCTGGTTTTTTTTGAAAAAATTAATAAAATTGACACCCCATTGGCCCAACTAACTGAAAAAAGAAAAGACCAAATTCAATAAAATCAGAGATGAAAAAGGAAACATAACAACAGACACCAAAGAAATAAAAAGAGTCATCAGAAATTACTACAAGGACTTGTATGCCAGCAAACAGGGAAATCTATCAGAAATGGATAGATTCCTGGACATATGCAACCTACCTAAATTGAACCAGGAAGACATAGAAAACCTAAACAGACCAATAACTGAGATAGAAATAAAGGCCCTCCCAAGAAAGAAAAACCCAAGACCAGATGGATTCACTGCTGAATTCTACCAGACATTTAAAGAAGAACTAACTCCAATTCTTCTCAAACTATTCAGAACAATCAAAGAAGTGGGAATCCTCCCAAATTCTTTCTATGAAGCCAGCATCACCTTAATTCCTAAGCTGGAAAAAGATGCAGCATTGAAAGAACATTCAGACCAATATCCCTGATGAACATAGATGCAAAAATCCTCAATAAAATTCTCGCCAATAGAATGCAACAACACATCAGAAAGATCATCCACCCAGACCAAGTGGGATTTATCCCTGGTATGCAGGGATGGTTTAATGTGCGCAAGACAATCAATGTGATACACCACATTAACAGACTGCAGAAGAAAAACCATATGATTATCTCAATAGATGCCGAGAAAGCATTTGATAAAATACAACACCATTTCATGGTGAAAACTATAAGCAAATTGGGTATAAAAGGAACATTCCTCAATACAATCAAAGCAATTTATGAAAAACCCATGGCCAGCATCCTATTGAATGGGGAAATGTTGGAAGCATTTCCATTTCCACTGAGATCTTGTACCAGACAGGGATGCCCACACTCACCACTGCTAGTCAATATAGTTCTGGAGGTTCTAGCCAGAGTCATCAGGCAAGGAAAAGAAATTAAAGGGATACAAATTGGGAAGGAAGAATTCAAATTATCCCTCTTTGCAGACAATATGATTCTTTATCTAGGGGATCCAAAGAACTCCACTAAGAGACTATTGGAACTCATAGAAGAGTTTGGCAAAGTAGCAGGATATAAAATCAATGCACAAAAATCAACAGCCTTTGTATACACAGGCAATGCCATGGCTGAGAAAGAACTGCTAAGATCAATCCCATTCCCAACAGCTACAAAAACAATCAAATACCTTGGAATAAACTTAACCAAGGATGTTAAAGATCTCTACAATGAGAATTACAAAACCTTAAAGAAAGAAATAGAAGAGGACACCAAGAAATGGAAAAATCTTCCATGCTCATGGATTGGAAGAATCAATATCATCAAAATGTCCATTCTCCCAAAAGCAATTTATAGATTCAATGCGATAACAATCAAAATACCAAAGACATTCTTCTCAAATATGGATAAAATGATGCTGAAATTCATATGGAGATGCTGGAGACCTCGAATAGATAAAGCAATTTTGTACAACAAAAACAAAGCCAGAGGCATCACAATAGCAGATTTCAGGACATACTACAGGGCAGTGGTAATCAAAACAGCATGGTACTGGTACAGAAACAGATGGATAGACCAATGGAACAGAATAGAAACACCAGAAATCAACCCAAACATCTACAGCCAACTTATATTTCATCAAGGATCCAAAACCAATCCCTGGAGTAAGGACAGTCTATTCAATAAATGGTGCTGGGAAAATTGGATTTCCACATGCAGAAGCTTGAAGGAAGGCACCTACTTTAGACCTTACACAAAAATTCACTCAACATGGATTAAAGATCTAAATCTACAACCCAACACCAGCAAATTATTAGAGAACGTTGGTGAAACCCTTCAAGATATTGGCACAGACAAAGACTTCTTGGAAAATACCCCAGAGGCACAGGCAATCAAAGCCAAAATTAACACTTGGGATTGCATCAAATTGAGAAGTTTCTGTACTGCAAAAGAAACAGTCAGGAAAGTGAAGAGGTGACCAACAGAATGGGAAAAATATTTGCAAACTATGCAACTGATAAAGGGTTGATAACCAGAATCTACAAAGAGATCAAGAATTTCCAAAAGAAAACAAACAACCCACTCAAGAGATGGGCCAAGGACCTCAATAGACATTTTTTCAAAAGAGGAAATCCAAATGGCCAACAGGCACATGAAAAGATGTTCAAGATCACTAGCCATCAGGGAAATCCACATTAAAAGCGCAATTGAGGTTTCACCTCACCTTGGTTAGAATGGCTCACATACAGAAATCTACCAACAACAGATGCTGGCAAGGATGTGGGGAAAAAGGGACACTAACCCACTGTTGGTGGGAATGCAAACTGGTAAAGCCACTATGGAAATCAGTCTGGAGATTCCTCAGAAACCTGAATATAACCCTACCATAAAACCCAGCCATCCCACTCCTTGGAATTTACTCAAAGGAAATTAAATTGGCAAATAATAAAGATGTCTGCACCATAATGTTTATTGCAGATCACTTTACAATAGCTAAGACCTGGAATCAACCCAAATGCACATCATCAGTAGACTGGATAAAGATATTATGGGACATGTACTCTATACAATACTATACAGCAGTCAAAAACAATGAAATCTGATCATTTGCAACAAAATGGAGGAATCTGGAAAACATCATGCTGAGTGAAATAAGCCAGTCCCAAAGGGACAAATATCATATGTTCTCCCTGATCTGTGACAACTAACCAAGCACCTAAAAGGAAGCCTGTTGAAGTGAAATGGACACTTTGAGAAACAGTGACTTGATCACCCCTTTTCCTGACTATTGATGAACAACTTACTACTTTATCCCTTTTAGTATTTTTTTGTTCTACTTAATACTTTGGTTGAACTCTTTAATTAACACACAATTATTCTTAGGTGTTTAACTGAAAAGTGGTCCTTGTTAAATATGAGTGGGAATAAGAGAGGGAGGAGATGTACAGTTTGGGACATGCTCAATCAGACTTGCCCCAAATGGTAGAGTTAGAAACATGCCAGGGGATTTCAATTCAATCCCATCAAGGTGGCATGTACCAATGCCATCTCACTAGT
The DNA here is from genome assembly GCF_051225735.1 of Oryctolagus cuniculus. Taxonomy (NCBI): domain Eukaryota; kingdom Metazoa; phylum Chordata; class Mammalia; order Lagomorpha; family Leporidae; genus Oryctolagus; species Oryctolagus cuniculus. Next base: position 114,814,253 of record NC_142879.1, read on the forward strand.
CAAAGTGATCAATTTCAGTTCACAATTGATCATAATGATAGGATTAAGAGTCAAAGGGATCACATAAGCAAGCCTAGTATCTGCTAATATTAACTGATAGAATTAAAAAGGAGAGAATGATCCAACATGGGAAGCGGGATACACAACAGACTCATAGAATGGCAGATGTCCTAAACAGCACTCTGGCCTCAGAGTCAGCCCATAAGGCATTTGGATCTGGCTGAAGAGCCCATGAGAGTATTGCAGGTATGGAAAGCCAAGACACACTGGAAAAAATAAAATAAAATAAAAAATAAAAGCCTAAATAAAAGATCCCTGTGAGTGATATCTCAATGGATAGCACAGACCTTCAAAGAAGGAGCTACCTTTTTCTGAATGGAGGAGAGAACTTCCACTTTGACTATGACCTTGTCTAAATAAGATCAGAGTTGGTGAACTCAAAAGGCTTCCACAGCCTTGGCAACACATGACAAGAGCCTAGGGTGATTACTGATGCCATAAACAAGACTGTCAATAGTTAAATCAACAACAGGAGTCACTGTGCACTTATTCCCCATATAGGATTTCTGTACTTAATATGTTGTTCAATGTGAATTAATGCTATAGCTAGTACTCAAACAGTACTTTACACTTTGTGTTTCTGTGTGGGTGCAAACTGTTGAAATCTTTACTTAATATATGCTAAATTGATCTTCTGTATATAAAGATAATTGACAATGAATCTTGATGTGAATGGAATGGGAGAGGGAGCCAGATAAGGGAGGGTTGCAGGTGGGAGGGAAGTTATGGGGGGGGGAAAGCCATTGTAATCCAAAAGCTGTACTTTGGAAATTTATATTGATTAAATAAAAGTTAAAGAGAAAAAGAATACAGTGGGTAGAAGCATAGCCCAGGTACCAAGTATATAACAGACTAGATTTTACAGACCTCCATTTCTAGAGATGCTGATAGTGGAATGATGTAATGGGCATGTGGTAGGAAGCAATGCAAATAGTGACTCTCAGATTGGAGAGGTTGTCCCTCCACCCCAGGCTGCACCCTTAAGACCACTGTCTTTCTAATCCATTCACAACTCTCTTTTGAATGCTGGTCCAGAACTTCTATTACCACCAAGTTTTGAAAACTAATGGATGAGGTAATGTAATATCAAGCACATCTTGTTCACTCTGGTCAGTATGACTCATAACTGCTTGAACTATGCAACTAGGATCTTTACTTTTTAATGACTCTTGTCTCTGCTCTGAGCCTTAAGGTGTTATCTCAGAGAGCATTAAGTTGTATTCTGTTAGAAAAGATTCCTATTTATTGAGCTCCCTTCTTCAAATGCCATAAAAACTTCTCACTTCCAAAGGAAATGGGACTGTCCCCCAGTACCCAAACTTCCATGTTTCCAGAAACTACGTATTGTATAAGTTCTGTAAGCTTGAATGAGTAGCACCGGGCAGGCTATACAGTGCAGGAAATGAGAAACTTCATTTAAAGAAGATACACCAGAAACCCCATAAGTGCAATTGCAACACAGTGTAAGTCAGTGTGCACACATCTCACAGTAAAGACATTTCACTAGTATTGTTGCTATACTCATCTTAAAGATGAGTAAACAGTGACAGAGGTGCAACCTACATTCAGCTCATATACAATTCAGCTCAAAAGGTCTGAATACCCATCTCCATCCCACGGCCATCTTGTATGAGACTAGTTGTCTACAGAGATTTTTAGAACCCCTTTCTGTATACCTGGAGACCCACTGGTCTTCTGTCAGACACATCATCTTCTTTTTTTAAAAAAAAAGATTTATTTTTATTTATTTGACAGGCAGATTTACAGAAAGGCATAGAGACAGAGAGAGAGGTCTTCCATCCGCTGGTTCACTCCCCAGATGGCTGCAACTGAGCTGTGCCAATCCAAAGCCAGGAGCCAGGAGTTTTTCTGGGTCTCCCACATGGGTGCAGGGGCCCAAGGACTTGGGCTATCTTCTACTGTTTTCCCAGGCCACGGCAGAGAGCTGGATCAGAAGAGAAGCAGCCGGGATTAGAACCGGCACCCATATGGGATGCTGTCACTTCAGCCCAGGGCACTAACCCACTGAGCCACAGCGCTAGCCCCTCATCTTCTGACAAAAAAAAAAAAAAATCCTGGAAAATCCAACATTATTCATTCCTTCTATGGCTTTGGAACTGAGGATCTACCACTGGTATCCCTTCCTGAACCAGCCAAGGTCTATAGGGTGTACCTGAAAGAGAGATTATAATGCCTCCAATCTACAACTGCACCTATGCCATAAAGAGACAGGAACCTGCCCTGCTCTCCAAAGTTCCTTTTACCTCCACACTAACATTAACAGACATAGAAACCAATCACACAATTCTTGAGCAATATGAGGACAGCTTCAGGACCAGAAATTCTCTAAAGATGGTGGGAGTGGTTGCAATGGCATATGCTGAGAAGGAAAACAAAGGAGACTTTCCATGATCTTTCCCTGTTGACATCATGGGCTGATGAAGCTACTTTCCCTGTAAAACAGTGCACACCTCCATTAGGAAGAAATTTGCTGGAAAATCAACCTCTTAGGATACAGCAAGGATACATAAAACTTGTCTAACCACATGAAGTGCTCGCATAATATTCCAATTCCTCATTAATTCCTGGCTTGGCAAATACATTTGAAAGAAACATACTATAAGTTGGCCAGCACCATGGCTCACATGGCTAATCCCCCACCTGTGGTGCCAGCACCCTGGGTTCTAGTCCCAGTCGGGGTGCTGGATTCTGTCCCAATTGCTCCTCTTCCAGGCCAGCTCTCTGCTGTGGCCCAGGAGTGCAGTGGAGGATGGCCCAGGTCCTTGGGCCCTGCACCTGCATGGGAGACCAGGAGAAGCACCTGGCTCCTGGCTTTGGATCAGCACAGCATGCTGGCCATGGCAGCCACTTGGGGTGTGAACCAACAGAAAAAGGAAGACCCTTCTCTCTGCCTCTCTCTTTCTCTCTCTCTTTCACTGTCTAACTCTGCCTGTCAAAAAAAAAAGAAAGAAAGAAAGAAAGAAAAGAAAAGAAAAGAAACATACTATAAGTCGAGAAATTAAAATATGGATAGAATTTTTGGAAATTGTCATTATATATTAATATTTTTTAAATTCTCATAATTAAATTGTGGTTCTAAAACCTCAAATACTTCTACAGATACTTAGAAAAAACCTCCAAGGACTCTCTTTAACTTTAGTGTTTAAAGAAGAAAATAATATCCTGAATAAATCATTTTTAATCCTTTAAAATGATGCTTGATCTTACCTGTTAAAATAATTTGTGGACCATCAATGGATCATATTTTACAGTAAAATAGTAATAATTTGGGCATTAATATGGCTGGAAAACAGGGTGAATGCCTTGTAAAATCTTTGTGAATATTTAAAACTGCACTATCTAGAAATTCTTTACCCAAAACATCCTGAAATTCATCTATCCATCACATCCAGTTATCTGTATATTTTTAACAAAGCTATATTTTTAAAAAAACCCACACTTAATTAGTGGTTTCTGACACAAATTAGGCCAGAGACAAATATTAGGGTGTCATGGAGCTCCTGCTTTTACTCCTCTTCTAGTCTAAATGAGAATTGCCATGAAATTATAGATAAACTCTTGAGGATTTGAGTGATGGTCTCATGGGCCATTGACTGTTAGCCCACAGCTATTGGTCATTTTTTCTATGTATAGTGTACAAATTGTGCCATGCAAATGCCTGTATCAGCACTTATCTGGTAATTGCCTTTCAGTCACTTCATTCTGCAAATTGAAGGACCTCAGTCTTGAACTTCAATCTTACATAACTTCACCTCAGACCCAGAATAAAATTATTACTTAGTTCCCAGCATCATACAATGTAAACAGAAAATGAAGTTGTAGGCATCAGAAAAGAATAGTATCATGAAATAGTGAATTCCCTTGTCCTTTCTAAAAATTATTGCTCCCCATAGTGGTAGCCACACACTTCTGACAGTAGGAATTGCTGATTTTAGAATTATGGTTGAAAATTCTGTGGATTTCCTGAGAAGAAAGTGGGAAGGCAGCACACAACACTCAATTGTTGTTGATTGATCTTTTACAATTCATTTTCTCTCACTGATTTTAAATACACCTTTGTTTTTATTTGACAGGTAGAGTTATAGACAGTAAAAGAGAGACAGCAAGGTCTTCCTTGTGCTGGTTCACTCCCCAAATGGCCGCTGTCGCCAGTGCTGCATTGATTCAAAGCCAGGAGCCAGGTGCATCTTCCTGGTCTCTCATGGGGGTGCAGGGGCCCACGCACTTGGGCCATCCTCCACTGCCTTCCCTGGCCACAGCACAGAGCTGGACTGGAAGAGGAGTAACCAGGACTAGAATCTGGTGCCCATATGGGATGCCAGTGCCACAGGTGGAGGATTAACCAAGTGAGCCATGGCACCAAGCCCTAAATACACCTTCTGACCAGCATTTATAATTTCAAGCACTTAGAAATAGGAGCTCTAACACTTGATTTTACTGAATCAATAATGAAAAATATAGTCCCTAAGATATAAAGAGAGTGAGGATCACAGACTGAAACTAATTCAGGATCCTACAAGGACTAAATTTGAGGTCAAGCTTGAGCTAATAGAAGCAACCAGTGTTATCTGATCAAGTTTTACTAGATGGGAGTGGTATCCCATATTTGTGCCAGTTTGTGTCCCAGTCTCTCCACTCCTGATCCAGCTCCCTGCTATTGAACCTGGGAAAATAGCAGCAAAAGATGGCCCAAGTGTGTGGGCCTCTGCCCACACCACAGTGCCAGCCCTAAGAAGTCTTAAAAACCTAAAGAAAGAAAATGTAAAATATATCAATTATGGTTGTATATAGGTATAAATTTCTGAAAAGTACATAATCTCATCCTTTTAGACATCTAAAACTTATTTGTAAATTATATAATTAAAAAAAGATAAAAAGACATTGATTCTTATGTCTCTTCAGCATAAGACATCAACTTTTCCAGGTTCTAGATGCACTTATTCACAGAGTTTCATAGAAGAAATCAGTAATGTGTCTCAAATAACAGTCTTACCCAGGGAATCCCCCTAAATTTAAACAGGGTGCTCAATACCATTTTAGAAAAGTTCCAAAATATGTAGCAAAGAAAAAAATTATTTATTTGGTACATCTCATTTTAACTATAGTATTACCTAAATTTCCAATAGTCAGATGTACTCAAAAAATCTCACAGGTGGGAGAGATGGCCTAACACAGCAAGTAATTATTAAAATAAAAATTTTAAGCTACAACTTAACTAGGGAAAATAACACTCCACAGGTCCCAAACTAAAATAATTAAGATGACATAATAAAAGGAAACTCAATGTCTTCATGCATTAAAATCTATTACATTAAACTTAATAAACAAAAAGGTGATTATTCCAGCTGTTTCCCACTTGGCAGCCCAATTTTACCTGTTGAATCTGGGAAAAAGTAAATGGCATCTCATGGTAGATTACTAAAATCTTAATGATATATGTCATCAATTATGTCCACCACACTTTATATCTAATATTAACATATCTGATGCCTTTAATAAATAAATGACCTGTCTTAACTATAACAAAAGTGGCAAATGTCAGTGCCGTGGCTCAATAGGCTAATCCTCTGCCTTGCGGCACCAGCACACCGGGTTCTAGTCCTGGTCCGGGTGCCGGATTCTATCCCGGTTGCCCCCTCCCAGGCCAGCTCTCTGCTATGGCCCGGGAGTGCAGCGGAGGATGGCCCAGGTCCTTGGGCCCTGCACCTGCATGGGAGACCAGGTGAAGCACCTGGCTCCTGGCTTTGGATCAGCATGATGCACCAGCCGCAGTGGCCATTGGGGGGTGAACCAACAGCAAAAGGAAGACTTTTCTCTCTGTCTCTCTCTCTCTCCACTCTGCTTGTCAAAAAAAAAAAAAAGTGGCAAATGTGTTTTTGCTCAAAGCTTTTCCAACAGCTCCTCAGTCTAGTTTGCCTTCACTTTGAAAAGACACTTTTTCTAGGGTATACATGAGCATTTCATTGACTTAGCCATCAAACATAATTTTTGCAAAGAATTTAACTGTACCCAGCTTTTATCAGGAGCACAAGAGTATATCACATTGATGACTTCCTCCCTTCATGAGACTATTTGACACACTTGTGAAGAACATACAATACTAATACCTTTTAGTCCTTCCTGGGTTTTGGTGCAATGCATGCCTCATTTAAAAAATTAACTGTCATGGATGCTATAAATCAGCCCAGCTTAAATGGCCCCTTTTCCAATGAAAAGTCAAATTGAATTCTGTAGGCACTATCCTTAGTGCTCTCGTGACTTCTTCACTCATGGAGCTCATATAGCTTCTAAATTCTCTGGATCATTTGTGATATCCATTACTTCTCAAGGGCTTTGATGCAAGGAATAACCTCTCTTGGAACCTTGCTATGTGCCAGTAAAATTAAATTAGATTTCTATTAATTGTGCTATACTGGAAAAAGTCACCTACACACCTTGAGCCTGTGATTCTCCAAACCTTGTTATCTAGTAGGACTTTGGCCATGGATATAGAACAGTAAAACATGAGAATGGCTACTAAGGCCTCCTTAATAGATGATGCACCCAAACTTGACATACTCCATTTGGCAAAGGGGATGGCTTCCAATGTCTGCTGTCTATGTCCAGATGCCAGGGTATAGCAGGAGGTCACTATTCTAATGATAAAAAAGAAAAGCCATTTAAGTTCAGCTGGACACCATTTTGCTGACTGTTGATCTCATTACTATTAATCTGGATGCCTTCACTGGTGACAATCCAGAGACCCAAAGTAGTCACAGCATTATCTGCTAACAAAAGCTTAAACCAAGAGTTATGAATTAGCATCTATTATATCACAATTCCTCAGAACCCATCTAGTCCAAACCTTGAGAGTTGGAAGCTGTTATACTTGGCCCACCCATAAATAGGATGTTAATTGTGCCAGATGGGCTCTATATCCTTGTACTGCAAGGAAGATGTCATAGATATTGATGCTCCAAACTTATCCAGCTCCCTGCTAATGTGTCTGGGAAAGCAGCAAAGGCTTGCCCAAATGCTTGGGCCCCTGAACCCATGTGATATCTGGAAGAAGCTCCTATCTTACAAGATCAGCCTGGTCTAGCCCCAGTCATTACAGCCATTTTGGAGGAGAACAAACCAGAAGGAAGATCAGTCTCTCACTCTAACACTGCCTTTTAAATATATAAATAAATATTTTAAAATGTAATCATTTTAATAGATTCCTCAGTGCTCAATCATGATGACTTTTGCCTCCTTAAGAACATTTTCATTTCTTTTTTAAATATTTGTTTATTTGAAAGGTAGAGAGGGGGCTGGTGTTGTGCTGCAGTATGCAAAGCTGCCATCTGTTATACTGGCATCCCATAAAGTCACCGGTTCAAGTCCCACTTGTTCCACTTCTGATTTAGCTTCATGCTAATGGTCTGATTAAGAGTGGAAGATGGCCCAAGCACTTGGGCTCCTGCCACCCCTTTGGGTGACTCAGAAGAAGCTCCTGGTTTCAACAAGGCCCAACACTGGCCATTGGAGCCACCAGGGGAGTGAACAAGATGATGCAAGATCTCTCTCTCTCTCTCTCTGTGACTTTCAAATAAAGAATTAAATAACTTTTAAAATTATTCAAAAAAGGACAGAGAAACACACAGAAAGTGGTTGAGGAGAGAGAGGCAGAGAGGTCTTCCATATGTTAGTTCACTCTCTAAATGTCTGCAAAAGCTATGGCTGAACCAGGCTCTCAGGTCCCCTAGTAAGTAGTAGATCTTGCACTTAGGTGAAAGGAACTGAAGAATTTGAGCCACTACCCCATGATTCCCAGAGATATTAAGCAGGAAATTGGTTTGGAAGTGGAACACTGAAAACTGGCCGGCGCCGCGGCTCACTAGGCTAATCCTCCACCTTGCGGCGCCGGCACACTGGGTTCTAGTCCCGGTCGGGGTGCTGGATTCTGTCCCGGTTGCCCCTCTTCCAGGCCAGCTCTCTGCTGTGGCCAGGGAGTGCAGTGGAGGATGACCCAAGTGCTTGGGCCCTGCACCCCATGGGAGACCAGGAAAAGCACCTGGCTCCTGGCTCCTGGCTCCTGCCATCAGATCAGCGTGGTGTGCCGGCTGCAGCGCGCCGGCCGTGGCAGCCATTGGAGGGTGAACCAATGGCAAAGGAAGACCTTTCTCTCTGTCTCTCTCTCACTGTCCACTCTGCCTGTCAAAAAAAAAAAAAGTGGAACACTGAAAACTTAGATTAGCACTGCAATATAGAATGTGGGCATCACATGCAATGGGCAACAAATTAGAAAATCTGGAAGAAAAACACATGCTAGATAACAAAATTGAGTCATGAAGACATATAGGAAACCTAAACAAACCAAAAATCCAAGACAGAGATTGAATCAGTAACAAAAACTCTTCAAAGAAAAGCCCAAGACCAGATAGCTTCAAGTGCTAAATTCTACCAGACTTTCAAAACAGAACCAATTCCAATTCTTCTTAAGCTATTCAAAACAATTGAAAGAGAAGAGTATTCCCAAACTCCTTCTATTTGGCCAGTGTCACCTTATTTTCTAAACCAGAAAATGATACAATAGAGAAAGAGAATTAAAGAACAATATCTCTGAAGCACAGATGCAAAAAATTCTTAACAAAATACTAGCTAATTAAAATCCAACAACAGATCATAAAGATAATTTACCTGGACCAAGTGGAATGTACCCCTGGTATGCAGGGATCATTCAACATATGCAAATCAATAAATGTGATATGTGACACTAGAAAACTAAAGAATAAAAACCACATGATGATCTCAATAGACGAAGAGAAAGTATTTGATAAAAAACAGCCTTTCATTATAAAAACCTTAAGCAAGTTGGGTATAGAAGGAACATTCCTTAACACAATCAAGGCAATATATGACAAATCTTCAACATCATATTGAATGGGAAATCTTGGAAGCATTTCCATTAAGATCTGAAACCACAGTTGCTCTCCAACACTACTAACAGCTTTAGCCATGGCAATAATTCAAGCAAAAGAAATTAAAAAACAATTAGAAAGGAGAAAGTCCAATAATCTGTTTGCAGATAACATGATCCTATATATTGGAAAACCAAAAGACTCCACCAAGTGATTATTGAAACTCATAAGAGAGTTTGGTAAAGTTGTAAGATATAAAATCAACACACAAAAATCAATAACCATTACATACACAAATATGCCATTGCTGAAAAATAACTTATCAGATCAGTGCCATTCACGATAACCATAAAAATTTTTTATTACCTTGTAATAAATTTAGTCAAGGGTGTGAAAGATCTTTACAAGAAAAATTACAAAACATTAAAGAAATACATGTTCATAAATTGGAAGAACTAATATCATCAAAATTCCCATACTACCAAAAGAAATTGTTTTTAATTTTATTTTTACAATCATTTATTTATTTGAGTGGCAGTTATAGACAAAGAGAGTGAGAGACAGAAAGCGATGTCTTCTAACTGCTGGTTAATTCTCCAAATGGCTGTAATGGCTGGTGCTAGGCTGATCTGAACCCAGGAGCTAGGAGCTTCCTCCTCATCTTCTATGTGGATACAGGAGCCCAAGCACTTGGGCCATCTTCCTCTGCCTTCCCAGGCCATGAGCAGAGAGCTGGATCAGAGGACCAGCTGGGACCCAAACTGGCATCCATGAGATGCCAATGCCACAGAGGCTCAACTTACTATTCCACAGTGCCAGTCCCCCAAAAGCAATTTACAGATTCAACATGATCCCAATCAAAATATCAACAACATTCTTCTCAGAGTTAGGAAAAAAATGATGTTAAAATTGCGATGAAATGCCAAGGCAATCTTAATAAAAGCAAAGAGGGAGGCATCACGCTTCCAGAATTCAAGATCTACTACAGGGCAGTTATAATAAAAATAGCTTGTTATTGGCATGCCAAAAGACATGTAGACCTATGAAACAGAATAGAACCTCTGAAAATTAATCTGCATGTCTAAAACCAGTTAGTTTGTGACAAACAAATTTAAAGCAATCTCTGGAGAAAGGACAATCTCTTCAAAAATAGTGCTGGGAAAATTTGTTCTTCACAATGTAGTAGGAAACAAGATCCCTACATTGCAACTCGCACAAAAATTAACTGTAATTGGATCAATCATCTAAATCTAGGAGAAAATATCAGGGAAACTCTGCAAGACATTGTCATAGTCAAAGACTTTTGGAAAAAGACCCCATGAAGCACAGACAATAAAAGGAAAAATGGCCAAAGGAGATTATATCAAGCTAAGACACTTCTGAACTGCAACTAAGGAAGCAACTGACAGAATACAAGAAAATATTCACAAACTATTAGTAAAAATTTGCAAAATCTCTATGAGCTCAACAAATTCAACAACAAAACAAAGAATCCAGTTCAAGAAATGGGCAACAGCCATTTTTCCTGTTATATTAACAGGCAGTTTTAACAAGCATTTTTCCAAGGAAGAAATTCAAATGGCCAACAGACACATGAAAAAATGTTCAGGATCACTAGCGATCAGGGAAATGCTAATAGAAACCACAGTGAGATTTCTCCTCACCCCAGTTAGTATGGCTATCATACAGAAACCAAAAATCATTTTGGGACAGGCACTGTGGCTTAGTGGGTTAAGCCACTGCCTGCAGTACTGGCATCCCATATGAGTGCTGGTTTGAGTCCTAGCTGCTCCACTTTTGATCCAGCTTTCTGCTAATGAGCCTGAGAAAGCAGTGGATGATGGCTCATGTGCTTGGATCCCTGTACCCATGTGGCAGACCTGGATGAAGTTCCTGGCTCTTGGCTTCAATCTAGCCCTGCCTTGGCCATTGTGGTCATTTGGGGAGTGAACCAGCAGAGATCTCTCTCTCTTTCTCTCTCTCTGTAAATCTGCAATTCAAATAAATAAATAAATCATTTTTTAAAAATCACCAAGTATTTTACTGAACAATTTTAAATGTTGTATGAGCAGACATCTACAACCATTGAATTATTTTTACAATAGTCTGGTTTAAACTGCTTTTCTGTGAATGTAAGAATATGTACTTGAAAAAAGTATAGGCTTGAGGAAGTGGTGATATGCTAGAGTGCTAGAGTGGAGATGGCCGAACTTGCTCCACTGCCCCCACTCTCCCCAGTTTAAGAACATTCAGCACCACCTGATGGTTCAAGAGCATGACAAACAGGACTCTGTGGTGGCCAGTTACTGAATAGTTGCTCAAGAATTGATCTGAGAGGTGGTTGGCAGCCATTGTTCAATCATTATGTATCTCACCAAGGGGGTCATTTATATGCCATGCAAACTAGAATGAAGATTCATAATAAAACTGAGTGTTGTAAATTTTTATCAAAATTAATGGGTCAGTTAGAAGCTCTTAAGAAACAGTTGGGGGGCTGGTACTGTGGTGCAGCACATTAAAGCCCTGGCCTACAGTGCCTGCATCCCATATGTGCTCCAGTTCAAGTCCCAGCTGCTCCACTTCTGACCCAGCTCTCTGCTCTGCCCTGGGAAAGCAGTAGAAAGATGGCCCAGCTGGTACCACAGCTCACTAGGCTAATCCTCCGCCTGCAGTGCCAGCACCCAGGGTTCTAGTCCTGGTTGGGGCACTGGATTCTGTCCTGATTGCTCCTCTTCCAGTCCAGCTCTCTGCTGTGGCCCAGGAGTGCAGTGAGGGACAGCCCAAGTGCTTGGGCCCTGCACCCACATGGGAGACCAGGAGAAGCACCTGGCTCCTGGCTTTGGATCAGCATGGTGTGCCGGCTGCAGTGTGCCAGCCACAGTGGCCATTGCGGGGTGAACCAATGGAAAAGGAAGACCTTTCTCTCCCTCTCACTGTCCACTCTGGCTGTCAAAAAAAAATGAAGATGGCCCAAGTTCTTGGGCCCCTGCACCCATGTGGGAGACCTGGAAGAATCTCCTGGCTCCTGGCTTCAGAACAGCACAGCTCCAGCCACTGCAGCCATTTGAGGAGTGAACTAGCAGATGTCAGACACCGAGTCTCTCTCTGTCTCTCTGCCTTTCTGTAACTCTGCCTTTCAAATAAATAAATAAATCTTAACAACAACTGTTAGACCGGACTCAGATGGGACTCAATTATCCCAATGAGAGACTTCAATGATACAAAAGCAAAGGGTTTATTCTAGCTCGAGCTAGGGTCCACTCCTCCAATCATCACAGCAGTCTTCTGATGAGGATCCATCCCATTTCTTTTGTGGGGTTTATATAGGGTTTTCAGAGACATTCTATACATTATAGCACCATTCAGCAAATCATCTCATTCTGTGGGAAATTTAAAGAACATCTCTTAAAATTGCTTAGTAAACCCAGTGGTGGGAATAGACTAGTAAAGGTGGTTGGATGGCTCTGGGGTTGATACTTTTTAAAATGATTGGCTAAAGTATAGGGTATGAACCGCTAGGGTGTACGTTCCAAACTGCAGGGTTTTGGGATGTTATCAATCACCTTAACTGCCTGAAAAGATACATGGAACTTTAGGTATTTCCCTGCTATCTGCTGATTGGCTGTTGCTAGGGGAGTTTATCACAAGGGGAGTTTATTTTTCTTCTTTCAGAGCTTTTGGATTAGGGTTCAGGGCCCAGTCATGCCCGAGTTACAAGATGGAGGCCTAGTCTAAAATAGCTGCACATTGATCCAGGCTCAGGTTCTTCACAACAACAACAAAAAGAAACAGTGGGGGTGATAATGAAGCTATTACCCAAGGAGTAGTTGGTTCTGCCCATTTGAGGAATTATTCTTGGATAATGTTTATATATGCAGACAGTGAACATTGTGCTGGGCAATTTCACAAAAAAACATGATCAAGTTCTTCTATACTGCAAGTCTTTTAATAGATGTCATAACTGTGTTTGACATAACACTGATGAAAATGTGAAACACACAAAGTATGCAAGGTGGAAGGCAACATATATCCATAATTGCTTAAACAATGAGGAGACTCCTCAAGCAGGCCCTATTGCAATTGAGGAAGATACTGATGGTGAAGAAAATGAAGATGCTGTAGTAGCATCTCTGCCCACTCAACACACCTCAGCCATCATCATCTTCAGCAGTTGACCCAGGCAGCATGCCATCAGACAGCTATAGTTGAATACAGATTCCTCTGGGTGCACATGCCCCAGCCAACACACCAACGAAAGTGCCTCATAGCATGGGTGTAACAAGGAATACCATCCAACCTACTCTATAGACTATTCCAGCCATTGATCCTGCACTTTCCAGTACAGTTTCCCAAGGCGATACCCACCTCACCCCTGAGGACTTTGTGAGAGCTCAGAGATACTGCAAATATGCTCACAGTGCTTTGCAATATGAAGATGTAAGCACTGCCATTCAGAATCTACAGAAAGCCCTCAAGTTACTGATGACTGACAGAGAATGAAGCCTTTGTACAACAGATCCATGTATCTTTGGTATAAAGAACTAACTCCATTACCCTATCTTCAGCCTATCAAGAGTACAGTTTTAAGAAAGACTTCAGTTGAATTGAATATGATGATTAAATTTGTGAATATCAGATTCCCTTTGAAGCATTCATCAGTAGCCTGAACCAGTTTTATTGTCCATTTAATGGCTCCAATAATTGATGGGTACATAGGGCTGATGTTGGCAAGATCCTAAAAACACCCTTTGAACCCTGCTTCAGCAAATGAAAACACAGAAAATATATATTGGAAATAAGCTTTATTAATTTACATACATGAAGAGAATTTTTTAAAAGCCATAATATTTGGACAAACAGATCACATTACTTTGCAGTAAAATTGTACATCTAATAAAAGATTCCAGAATTGTCTAGATTAGAGATTACCTTTTTGTTTTCCTTAAGACTTATATAAAACAAATACAAATGTCCTAAAGTGTTAGATTAACCTGAAAAACTTATGTTCAAAACACAATTTTTATTCATTAGAGTTTAACATTGACAGAAGGGAAAGTCATTCAGTAAAGAGGTAGAAATGCTTTCAGACTTAATATTAAGAATGTTGGTTTCCCAAATGCTTTTTCTTATCCATTCAGCTTAAGGTGAATTGGTATTTGCTGCATCAGCAGTCTGACTGCATGTCTTAGAGAATGAAAAATAGAGGTCTGTAGAGATGCCTGAAGAGTTGGTGCTTTTAAGTTAAGATTCTTCTCAGCTGCTGAGGAGTACGTTCCATTGAGTGCATAACTATGAATGATTCAGAAGATTTATAAGACTTAAGATACTCAGTTGTTAAGTTTACGAATTTTGTGGGAAATTATGGACTTACGGTGTCACCTGAATTTGATGTGTTAAAAAAAATAAATATAAAGATTCTTTTTAAATAAAGCTTTAAAAAAGTATAGGCTTGTATGGAACAAGATGTTTCTAAACTTCATAACATGCTGTTATTTTAATACAAAACATAACATACATAAGCAAAAAAAGAAATTTTTTTTTTTGGACAGGCAGAGTGGACAGTGAGAGGGAGACAGAGAGAAAGGTCTTCCTTTGCCGTTGGTTCACCCTCCAATGGCCACCGCGGCCAGCACGCTGCGGCCTGTGCACCGCACTGATCCAATGGCAGGAGCCAGGTACTTATTCTGGTCTCCCATGGGGTGCAGGGCCCAAGCACTTGGGCCATCCTCCACTGCACTCCCTGGCCACAGCAGAGAGCTGGCCTGGAAGAGGGGCAACCGGGACAGAATCCAGTGCCCTGTCTGGGACTAGAACCCGGTGTGCTGGCACCGCAAGGTGGAGGATTAGCCTGGTGAGCCGTGGCGCCGGCCTTAAACAAATGTTTTAAACATAAATAATTGATTATAAAAGCTTGTGTTTCTACTCAAATACACTTGTGAAAAGAAATTACAATTTACCCACAAAATAATCTAGAATTTCCTAATAGTATCTAACTTAAATAATGAAATAAAAACATCCTAAAACATTTTTGTTTGTGTGAATTTAATTACAGTACTTTAAATTAGCATTTTCCATCCCAAAGGTTATTGAAAGTTTTGAAAGGGAGATAAACTCCATGAGGTTGGTAGATTTTCTGTTCTAAATTCTTCATGTACTTGGGGCTGGTGCTGTTGTGCAGCAGGTAAATCCTCTGCCTGTGGTGCCAGCATCCAGTATGAGTACTGGTTCTAGTCCTGGCTGCCCCTCTTCCAGTCCAGTTCTCTGCTATGGCCTGGGAAAGCAGTGGAAGATGGCCCAAGTGCTTGGGCCCCTGCACCTGCATGGGAGACCAGGAAGAAGCAGCTGGCTCCTGGCTTTAGATGGGTGCAGCTCTAGCCATTGAGCCATCTGGGGAGTTAATCAACAGAAGGAAGACCTTTCTCTCTGTCTGTAATTCTACCTCTCAACTAAATAAAATCTTAAAAAATATATTCTTTATATACTCATATTAATTACAACCTCCTATTTTAGAAAAATGAGAGTTAATGGTTTATGACTTCTGCTAGTCTGTGATTGTTACAAAGTAAAACTTCTAGTTTTATCTAGAAGATAATTCCTTATCTGCAATCACCTTATTGTAACAAAAATTGTGGTACTAAGTTAATAGTCTTTAAGTAAGTACAAATTAGGAGAATATTTAGCAACTTAAAAACACCTGGCTAGAAAATTTATTCAGATGCAAACAAGATTCCTTGTGGGGTAACCACATGCTGAATTTCTGGTTTTTTATTTATGTGTCTCATGGTCACAGGCTGAACAGCAACAGAACACAACATAAGAATGATGAGCACTCCTCTAATGCTAGAGACATATGTGCCCTGTCAGGACTTCATTGGCCTAACTAATCAAAAGACTCAGGAATAAATGTTTCTGTTTTCAAGAGAATTGTGGGCCTGGTGCCATGGCGCAGTAGGTTAATCCTCCACCTGCAGCACTGGCATCCCATATGGGCACTGGTTCTAGTCCCAGCTGCTCCTCTTTCAATCCAGCTCTCTGCTATGGCCTGGAAAAGCAGTATAAGATGGCCCAAGTGCTTGGGCCCCTGCACCCATGGGAGACTGGAAAGAAGCACCTGGCTCCTGGCTTTGGATTGAGCAGCTCTGGCTGTTGCAGCCATTTGGGGAGTGAACCAATGGATGGAAGACCTTTTTCTCTGTCCTACCCCTCACTGTCTATAACTCTACCTCTCAAATCAATAAACAAAATCTTTAAAAAAAATCTTTTAAAGTGAATTGCAACCACTATTGCATGTTTTCTTTCACAACTTCAAGTGGACATAGCTCATAAAATAAAATGAATCATGGTTTCATAAACATTAAAGCTTATCATAGACAATTGGTAACAATGAATAGCTTCTTTCATAGTCTCTATAAATAATTAATAAGCCAATTATTTTCTTCCTACTCTGCAAAGCCAGTCAATGCAATTGATTTCAAATTTAGAATTTTCAAATCACGCAGAAATGCACAATGTTAATGCTTTTGGAGCTTTATAAGAGCACAAAATACCAATTTTTAATTCTTACACTTTTTAACATTAGACAGTTCTAAGACATTAAATAGTATTTTTTCTTTCTAACCCATGTAAGACTAACAATGTGCAGAAAAAAAAATATGAGGATTTTTGTTACACAGATAAATAATTGTGCTTTGCCTAGAATCATGCTTCAACTTTGGTTATTTTTCCTCTCCACTGAAGCCAGGAAGAAGAGAGTCCTGTGAAACTAATAAAATGCCCCTGGTGTTCTTAAATGATTACTTTTTGGCAGGAACTTCCAAGAAACAACACCACAGTTGTAGTGAACTTTTTCTGTGGTTGAATCTTCTCTTTGCTTTCAGGAGACCAAGAGAAGCCACCTGGAGATCTCAGAGAAGGCCACATGGGATGGAGGGGCATGCATCTCCTCTGGAAGCAGTTGTGTCTGTGAAATTTTTTGCTTATGGTAAACTTGACTGGTCTCTATCCATTGATAAAGAAGAGACTCATCATAAAAATTAGTAATACAGAAAAAAAATCATTGAAATTTCATTTTTTTTCTGCCACAGGCAAGTGGAACAATATCTCTCACAGTAAAACAAACAGACTGTAAAGAGTCTATCCAATATCTCTGGCTCTCCTCACGTTCTAAGAACAGACCTTGGAGAACTTCTAGCTGCCTCTTCCAGAAAAGTAGATCAGTAAATAAATTATTAATTAAAAAAAAGAAGGTAACTTTTTTTCTGTATTTCTGGATAGGATTACTGTCTTTGAATCAATATGTCATGATTTTTATTCATTTTTCCTTCTTTGGAATTGGGGTAGGAGTAGGCAAAAACATGCATGAAAGAAGGGAAAAAGCTTAAAGCACTAGATTGTAAAGTAGGAACAAATAGACAGGAAGGCTGGAGGTGAAGGGGTAATGACTAGGTTAGGGAAAAAAGCCAGCTTATTAAATTCTTAAAAAGAGAAAGGAAGAAAGGAGGAGGAAATAGAGAAGTATGGTTATGTTCTTATGGAATTACATTCTTATGCAATCTGATCTCTTTGTATTAATAAAAATAGAAATGTTTAACAATTGAAAATTTATTCCTTTAGTGAATCACTACTGCCTCATTCCAACACTCTATAAAAACAGAACCCAAAGGCAGGCATAGGTTGCAGGGTGGGGCACAGTGCAAGTGGCAGTGACAGACTTATTTCTCTAATATCAAATTCTGCACCACAACTTCTAATCCACCAAAGTTTTACACATCACCCAGAATCAATTTCATAAAATAAACAACTTAGGGAAAAAGCTCAGAGAAAATCAATGTCCCCATTATTCTTTGCCTGTGAAGCACTCATAAAAATTAGCATGCTGCTTAAGAAAATGAGATTATGGCCAAGCTGTGTATAAAAAACACAGGAATGCGAAGTCAGGAGGCAGTTTGGTGTTTCATGAGCACCCAAAGTGAACTGCAGAAGAAGGGGATGCATTACAGAATGGGAGCTGAGTAGGCAGCACAGCCAGCAGTGATCACCAAGCCATTAACCTGAGACTGATGAGTATTTGTGAAGTGTACAAATGAGTTCTACCTATAACAACAGTAATTACTTTTTCTTTAGGACACAAGGGAAAACACATTTTTTTTCCAATTTTTATCTGTTTTTGATTTTATTTGAAAGGCAGGGGGAGAGGGAGAGGGAGAGAGATTTCTTCCATTTTCTGGTACATCCCCAAATGCTCACAATAGCAGGCAATGTTCAGCCTGAAGCCAGGATCCTGGAACTCCATGCAGGCCTGGGAGAGTTCAGTTAATTCTGAGGACATACAGTCTTCAGTGACACCTGTCTTTATAAAGACACATCTCAATACAATAAAACTCCCTACTCAGGACTTTAGAGATCCAAGAGAAAACTTTCAAATATTTTGCAGATGAATGCAAAATAGAAATCTGGAGACTTCTGTGAGCCAACAAGTTCCCTGCCTACCTGAGAATCAGTTTGGTCACCAGGGAGATCAAGGGAAGAGGATCAAGCAAAGCCATTTGGGACCTGTGCCCAGAGTCTTATCTCTTGAGTGAGCATAAAGGCAGCCCAGTCACTGGGCACTGGCAGTTTTGGACCACCTTAATCCTGAAGTGGCTACACAAACTAGTCAACTCCAAATTGGGCTGAGTTATCAGACTGGAAGTCTGGTCAAAAATTGTCACCCATTAAGGAATCTGGACACAGGAATGGCCAAAAAAGAACCATTAGGAGGGCTCACAATAGGAGTCAGAGAACTAAGTGGGTAATAAATGCACAGATCCTAGACCAAGGCAACAGGCAATGAAAACCTTCTCTTTTGTTGCAAAATTTTCTTATTTTATCTTAAAGGCCTTGAGAAACAGATCTGTAGACATCTCATGTGTAAGACAAACATGTATCATTCATAATTGGCCTATAAATATTAGCATTCTTGGCCTGATAATAAGCCTCAGGAACTAGCTCAGGGAGGGGCAAGGAAAGGGAATCACTTCTGTCTCATTTCTAGGGAAATATACATCCTCCATGAACTGCTTCTTACAAAACATTTCTCCAATTATCCAGGAGAAATACATCAACTCTGAAGAGGCTACTTTTTTTTTTTTTCCATAGAGCCCAACACCTGTCTTGGGAATCACCTGTGATGCCAGGTAGATGGATAAGAAAGCCAATTGGAATCATCTACTAGAAGACAAGATACTTTACCCAAATCACTATATTTTACTCTACAGAAAAATGTAAACTGAATCACGAAGAACTCCAGTGGATCAATCCCCTGGTTTAAGCAAAGGGCATACTTGCATTACTCCAGATATGCAGGCCTCTCTTTCTGTTGTACTCTCATGTGGACTATCTGCATAGGGACACAGAATGAGGGGGAGGCTGCAGCAGTAAAAATGGTCAATGTTTCAATTACAAAACTGATTTTTAATTATCTCAAATTCAGTCATAAAAATTCTGCTCAAAGCAAGACACACATAAAGCCAAGCTCATCCCTTTCTCAACAAAAATTTAATGCAATGAGAATTACAAAATCTTAAAGAAAGAAATAGAAGAGGATACCAAGAAATGGAAAAATCTTCCATGCTCATGGATTGGAAGAATCAATATCATCAAAATGTCCATTCTCCCAAAAGCAATTTATAGATTCAATGCAATCCCAATCAAAATACCAAAGACATTCTTCTCAGATCTGGAAAAAATGATGCTGAAATTCATATGGAAATGCAGAAGACCTCAAATAGCTAAAGCAATTTTGTACAACAAAAACAAAGCCAGAGGCATCACAATACCAGATTTCAAAGCATACTACAGGGCAGTTGTAATCAAAACAGCATGGTACTGGTACAGAAACAGATGGATAGACCAATGGAACAGAATAGAAACACCAGAAATCAACCCAAACATCTACAGCCAACTTATATTTGATCAAGGATCTAAAACCAATTCCTGGAGCAAGGACAGTCTATTCAATAAATGGTGCTGGGAAAACTGGATTTCCACGTGCAGAATCATGAAGCAAGACCCCTACCTTTCACCTTACACAAAAATTCACTCAACATGGATTAAAGACTTAAATCTACGTCCTGACACCATCAAATTATTAGAGAACATTGGAGAAACCCTGCAAGATATTTGCACCGGCAAAGACTTCCTGGAAAAGACCCCGGAGACACAGGCAGTCAAAGCCAAAATCAACTATTGGGATTGCATCAAATTGAGAAGTTTCTGTACTGCAAAAGAAACAGTCAGGAAAGTGAAGAGGCAACCGACAGAATGGGAAAAGATATTTGCAAACTATGCAACTGATAAAGGGTTGATAACCAGAATCTACAAAGAGATCAAGAAACTCCACAACATCAAAACAAACATCCCACTTAAAAGATGGGCCAAGGACCTCAATAGACATTTTTCAAAAGAGGAAATCCAAATGGCCAACAAACAGATGAAAAAATGTTCAAGATCACTAGCCATCAGGGAAATGCAAATCAAAACCACAATGAGGTTTCACCTCACCCCGGTTAGAATGGCTCACATTCAGAAATCTACCAACAACAGATGCTGGCGAGGATGTGGGGAAAAAGGGACACTAACCCACTGTTGGTGGGAATGCAAACTGGTAAAGCCACTATGGAAATCAGTCTGGAGATTCCTCAGAAACCTGAATATAACCCTACCATACAACCCAGCCATCCCAGTCCTTGGAATTTACCCAAAGGAAATTAAATTGGCAAACAAACAAGCGGTCTGCATATTAATGTTTATTGCAGCTCAATTCACAATAACTAAGACCTGGAACCAACCTAAATGCCCATCAATGGTAGACTGGATAAAGAAATTATGGGACATGTTCTCTATAGAATACTATACAGCAGTCAAAAACAATGAAATCTGATCATTTGCAACAAAATGGAGGAATCTGGAAAACATCGTGCTGAGTGAAATAAGCCAGTCCCAAAGGGACAAATACCATAGGTTCTCCCTGATTGGTGACAACTAACCGAGCACCAAAAAGGAAACCTGTTGAAGTGAAATGGACACTACAAGAAATGGTGACTTGATCAGCCTTTGCCCTGACTGTTGATGTACAATTTAATACTTTATCCCTTTAAGTATTTTTGGTTGTTCTACTTAATACTATTGGTTGAATTCTGTAATTAATATACAGTTATTCTTGAGTGTTGAAACTTAACTGAAAAGTGATCCCTGTTAAATGTAAGAGTGGGAATAAGAGAGGGAAGAGATGTACAATTTGGGACATGCTCAATTGGACTTGCCCCAAATGGTAGAGTTAGAAATATACCAGGGGATTCCAATTCAATCCAATCAAGGTGGCATATACCAATGCCATATCACTAGTCCAAGTGATCAATTGCTGTCCACAAGTGATCACACTGATAGGACTATGAGTCAAAGGGATAACATAAACAAGACTAGTGTCTGAAAATAGTAACCGATAGAATAAAAAAAAAAGAGAGAATGATTCCACATGAGAAGCAGGATACACAGCAGACTCATAGAATGGCAGATGTCCTAAACAGCACTCTGGCCTCAGAATCAGCCCTTAAGGCATTCAGATCTGGCTAAAAAGCCCATGACAGCTGACACTCTGGCCAAAAAAAAAAAAAAAAAAAAGAGGACCTAAACAAAAGATCTCTGAGAGTGAGATCCCAATGGAAAGAACAGGTCTTCAAAGAAGTAGCTACCTTTCTCTGAAGGGAGGAGAGAACTTCCACTTTGACTACGACCTTGTCTAAATATGATCAGAGTTGGCAAACTCAAAATGCTTCCATAGCCTTGTAAACTCATGACAAGAGCCTAGGGTGATTACTGACACCATAAACAAGAGTGTCAATTTGTTAAGTCAATAACAGGAGTCACTGTGCACTTACTCCTCATGTAGGATCTCTGTCTTTAATGTGCTGTACATTGTGATTTAATGCTATAACTAGTACTTAAACCATATTTTTCACTTTGTGTTTCTGTGTGGGTGCCAACTGTTGAAATCTTTACTTCATATTTACTAAATTGATCTTCTGTATATAAAGATAATTGACAATGAATCTTGATGTGAATGGAAGGGGAGAGGGGGCAGGAGAGGGTTAGGGTTGTAGTTGGGAGGGAAGTTATGGGGGGAAGCCATGTAATCCATAAGCTGTACTTTGGAAATTTATATTCATTAAATAAATGTTAAAAGAAAATTAATGTTAACTGCATATTTAGGAGTGTACTATTGCATTTAATTACAGTGCTTCTCTATATCTTTTTTTTAAGATTTTATTTATTTATTTGAGAGGTTGAATTATAGACAGTGAGAGGAAGAGACAGAGATAAAGGTCTTCTGTCTGCTGGTTCACTCCCCAAATGGCTATAACAGATTGAGCTGCACTGATCTGAAGCCAAGAGCTTCTTTTCTGTTCCCCACTTGGGTACAAGGGCCTAAGCACTTGAGCCATCTTCTACTGTTTTCCCAGGCTATAGCTGAGAGCCAATACAGAAGAGGAGCAGCTGAGGCTAGAACTGCTGCCCATATAGGTACCAGCCCCTCTACATCTTATAAGCACATCTTATCTGTAAGAAAAAAACTGAAAAGTGAGTCAAGTATATCACAAATTATGTTAGAAATTATCTCTAATTTAAATAAAAAAAGGAAAACCCTAAAGTAGAAAAGGTTAATTTTGGCAATCTGCACAAATGACCTGTGTCCTATTACTTTATCCTTTGGAATACTTTTCAAGATTTCTTCTGGCCTTCCCATCTTCCCTTGTTCCTCATACCATTTCATTATCACTGCCTCTCTGTCCCTGCAACTCTCTCCCTTTGGAAACAGTCTTGCAGACTGTCAATCATTATTTCAAAATGCTTTGTAGGGAGTGCCTGAATGGCCTTCTAATATCCCATAAATATATATTTCCATAAAACAGACAATAGAGGTGCTGGTACTGTGTCCTAGCAGGAAAAGCTGCTGCCTGCATTGCTGACATCCCTTATGGGTGCTGCTTTGAGTCTTGGCTGCTCCATTTCTGATCCAGCTCTCTTCTACTGGGGAAGCAGTAGAAGATGACCCAAGTCCTTGGGCCCCTGTACACATGTGGGATAACTGGAAGAGGCTCCCAGCTCTTGACTCCAGTTTGGGGTAGCTCCAGCCACTGCAGCCATCTGGGGAGTAAACCAGAAGATGGAAGACCTTTCTTCCTCTCTATCTGCTTCTGCATCTCTCTAACTCAAATAAAATAAAATAAAATAAATATTTAAAAAAAGATGGTATAGCATAGTGGGAAAGCTGTTGCCTGTGATGCTGGTATTCTATATTGTGCATGAGTTCATGTCCCACCTGCTCTATTTCTTTCTTTTTCTTTTTTTTTGACAGGCAGAGTAGACAGTGAGAGAGAGACAGAGAGAAAGGTCTTCCTTTTCAGTTGGTTCACCCCCCAATGGCCACTGCAGCCGGTGCACCACACTGATCCGAATTCAGGAGCCAAGTGCTTCTCCTGGTCTCCCATACAGGTGCAGGACCTAAGGACTTGGGCCATCCTCCACTGCATTCCCAGGCCACAGCAGCTCTACTTCTGATCCAGCTCCTTCATCTGCCTAGGAAAGCTGCAAAGAATGGTGCTTGTGCTCCTACTCCCACATGGGAAATGTGGAAGAAGATACTGGCTCCTGACTTTAATCCAGTTCCAACCCCAGCTGCTGTGGCCATTATGGGTGTAAAACAGTGAATAAATGATTTACATCTCTCTCACTCTTTGTAACTCTGCCTTTCAAATAAATATTGGCTGGCACCGTGGCTCAATAGGCTAATCCTCTGCCTGTGGTGCTGGCACCCCAGGTTCTAGTCCCGGTTGGGGCACCAGATTCTGTCCCGGTTGCTCCTCTTCCAGTCCAGCTCTCTGCTGTGGCCCAGGAGTGCAGTGGAGGATGGCCCAAGTCCTTGGGCCCTGCACCTGCATGGGAGACCAGAAGAAACACCTGGCTCCTGGCTTTGGATTAGCGCAGTGCGCCAGCTGCAGCAGCCATTGTGGGGTGAACCAACGGAAAAAGGAAGACCTTTCTCTCCATCTCTGTCTCTCACTGTCCACTCTGCCTGTCAAAAAATAAATAAATAAATATTTTTAATTTTTTAAAAAATTTAACAAATGGCCCTAAATATTCTGACTCATCTTGACATGTAACAGGAGACAAGAAAGTTGCTGCTGACTTTATGTAGTGCCTCCTCAATCTGTTCTATAAGCAAAAAGTATTTATTTCTTTTGCTATCCAAGCACTCAAATCTAAAAGAAATAATACTACCCAATGCAACTCTGTTCAAGGCTGCTCCTGCACTGAAGAAAAGTAAAGGAGCAAGGGGCCCAAACCCTGTGTGGCCAGCTGGCAGTCCCCTCCTCACTCTGCATCTGAGTTTCTAGTTAGAGATGGAGACAAAGGCAACTCCAGATACTGCAGTGGTACACAGCCTCAATCACAGACATGCCTTGTGTGTGTGCAACAGAAGGAGAGCACAGAGCACTATGTAAGGGAGGAATACAATGAACAAAAAAGGAAAGGATGTGAATGGACATAGCAAAGAATTTCCCCACTCTGCTGATCATGATCTCAAGGATGTCCAGGCCAGAATTCCATTTCACTTTGGAAAGCCCACTCCATAAAGCTTTCTCCACGTAGGTGTATTCTTCTGTGAGGAATCTGTCTTCTTGTGAGAGAGGGCACCACCACAGACTGAAAACCAGTCAAAAAGCAGAGTGATGGCTTTAATTCTCAGAGGTGAATGGACAACCACATCTATGAATTCTGCATTAAAAAATAAGCTTCCTTCTGCTCTAGGAATCTGATGTAGGTTTGGGCTAAAATGAGAAACAGAGACCAGTTGGGTCTGTTAGGTAAGAAAGGAAGCCTGATTTCCAGTTGTTACTTTGTAGCATGTTAGTTTTGAGAGGATTTCATTTTCCACTTCTACTTGAAGAACTGGAAAGGTAGAATCAGTGCCAGCCTAACACACAGCAGCTTTAGCCACTGATGACATCACAGCCTGCTACCCAAAAGTGGCAGCCAAAATAAACTCAACAAATGAGAACCAAAATAAAACAGAAGAGTCTACCATAATACCAACATTTGTTCAGCAGATATTACCCAGATCTTGACACATGATCATCAGAAGGATAAAGGGTGGGGCTGGCCTTGTGGCACAGTGGATTAAGCCACCACCAAATAAAATGCTGGAATCCAATATGTGTGTCCACCCTTTAAAAAAGATTGATTTATTTGAAAGTCAGAGTTTTGGGGGCTGGTGCAGTGGCACAGCTGGTTGAGGCCATGGGCTGCATCCCATATGGTCCCTGGTTCAGGTCTTGGCTGCTCCACTTCTGATCCAGCTGCCTGCTAATGTGCTTTGGAAAGTGGTACAGTATGGCCCAAGTCCTTGGTCCCCTATATCCACGTGGGAGATCCAGAAGAAGCTACTGGCTCCTGGCTTCAGATCAGCTCAGATCTGGCCACTGTGGCCATTTGGAAAGTGAACCAGCAGACTGAAGACCTTTCTATCTGTCTCTATCTCTATCAGTAACTCTGTCAAATAAATAAAATAAATCTTAAAAAAAAGTCAGAGTTATAGAGAGGAGGGAGAGTCAGATGGGATGCCATTGTGGATTAGCAGGTAAAGCTGCTGCCTACAATGCTGGTATCCCATATAGGCACCAGTTCATGTCCTGGCTGCTCCAGTTCTGATCCAGCTCTCTTCTAATGGCCCTGGAAAAGTAGAAGATGGCCCAATACCTGGGTCCTTGCCACCCAAGTGCGAGACCTGAATGAAGCTCTTGGTGCCTGGCTTGGGCCTGGCCCAGTCTTGGCCATTGCAGCCATCTAGGGAGTAGACCAGCAGATGGAAAATCTCTTTCTCATTCTCTCCCTTTCTCTATCTTTGCCTTGCAAATAAATAAATGCCAAGAAAGAGAGAGATCTGCCATCTGAGATGGCTGCCATGGCCAGGGCTGAACCACACAGAAACCAGGAGCCAGGCACTTCATCTGGGTCTCCCACATGGGTTACAATGGCCCAAACACTTGAGTCATCCTCTGCTGCTTTTCTCAGGCCATCAGCAGGGAGCTAGGTTTGAAGTGGAGCAACTGGGACATGAACTACTGTCCATGTGGGAAGTGGCATTGCAGATGGTGGCTTTCCCCATTGTGCCACAATGCCAGCCCCATGAGTGCCAGTTTGATTCACAGCTGTTCCACTTCTGATCCAGCTCCCTGCTAACACAACTGGGGAAGCAGAAAAAGATGGCACAAGTACTTGGGTCCTTGCACCAACATGGGACACTTGGTTGGACTTCCAGGCTGGGCCAGCATTATTCATTGCAGTCTCTTGAGTGAACCAGCAGATGCAAGATCCCCATCCTTCTGTCTGCCTCTTTCTCTGTAACTCTGCTTTAAGATAAAAATTTTTAAATCTTAATAAAATAAAGAGAAAGGGTGAAAGAGTAGCCACAGTAAAGTAACAGAGCAAAGCTACAGTTGTGCTGTCCCTCAGCAGCCTCTGCCTTAAGTGGGAAGTCTCTGGTTTGTAGACACTGACATAAAAGACACATTCACAACACATTTCAAAGCAAGAGATGAGAGGTTTACAAGGCATATTGATTTTATGATGACTTTAATTCAATAGGTACACTGGGTTTAGATATATGCCTTTTGTGCAGCCAAGTTAACACAGGGTCTAATTCAAAGAGATGTACTGAGGAAGATGTGCTGCCAGGGGAGAGAGCTGCAATGTCCCATTGCTCTTGTAGTATCATAAAGGGAAGGAAAAGGGCTACTCATGTCCATGGTTATAAGGAGGACAGAAGCACAAACATTTCAGAAGGTGGGAGCAAATTTCAAATATAGTTATTTTAAGAAAATAAAAGGAAGTAAATTTCAGAATATAATGTGGGGTAGAAACACACCATCAGCTCATCAGTTCTCATAGGGATCCAGGAAAACTGCCCTGCCTACCCACAGACCAAATGTTTTAAAACACATTTTCTGATTAAATTCAGAAGATTACAGGACTCAGTACTGTGGGTGTTCAAATGCCAAATTAAGTTTTAGTTTCCACTATGGGCGCATGTAGCCCAATCACTCAGAACATGAGAAACACTTTTCCATAAGAAGGAACGTGAAATAGTCAGTCACACAGAATAACTGTGCTTAGTACTCAAAAGTGAACCCCAGGATAAGCACCCAGAAAACCTGTTAGGTCTTGGGGCCAGCACAGTGGTGTAGCATGTAAAAATTTATTTATTTATTTAAAAGGCAGAGTTACAGAGAGGCAGAGGCACAGATAGTGGTCTTCCATGCACTGATTCACTCTGAAAATGGCTGCAATAGCCAGAGCTGTATTTATCTGAAGCCAGGAGCCAGAAGCTTCTGTCAGGTCTCCCACATGGGTGCAGAACCCAAGAACTTGGGCCATCTTCCACTGCTTTCCCAGGCCACGGCAGAAAGCTGGATCTCAAACAAGCACCCATATGGGATGGCAGCACTGTAGGTGGCAGCCTCACCTGCCATGCCACAGTGCCAGTCCTCAAAATAAACCTATTTTAAAAAGCATTTTAACTGAGGGATGGGAGAGAGTTTGCTAATCCAAAGCAAGGATAACATAACATAACTACTCCACAGAAGAAGCTCCTGGCTCCTGGCTTTGGATCGGCACAGCTCTGACCACTGTAGCGAATTGGGGAGTGAACCAGCAGATGGAAGACTTCTCTCTCTCTCTGCCTCTCCTTCTCTCTGTGTGTAACTCTGACTTGCAAGTAAAATAAATAAATATTTAAAAAAAAAACTACTAGTACTCATTAACTTCAAAAATATAGAAATTTAATGAAACTCAAAATATAACCAAAATCATCATCTACTACACATTATAATCTTTATTTTGAGAGTCATATTAGAAAAAAATTAACCCCTCTCCCATTGAAAAAATGCACATGGGACTGGTATAGTAACTTAAGCAGACCCTGGCAGTGCCAGCACCCCACATGGGCACTGGTTCAAGACCTGGCTGCTCCATTTCCAATATAGCTCCCTACTAATTCACCTGGGAAAGCAGAGGATGATGGCCCAAGTGTTTGGGCCTCTGAAATCAAGTGTGAGAACCAGAAGAAGCTCCTAGCTCCTGGATTCACCTGCCCAGCCCAAGTCATTGTGGCCATTTGAGGAGTGAACCAATGGATGGAAGACCTCTCTTTCAATCTCTCTGTAAATCTGCCTTTCAAGTAAATAAAATGAATCTAAAAGAAAATACACTGTATACAATGTAGTATTTTGGTTATTCCCTCATACAAAGAAAGCTCAGATAAACTGTAGATGAATCCTCCTGGCTTGATGCAATTCAGAAGGAGGATTGCTTCTGCCACCCTGTGGTAGACATCAATGAAAGTTATTAATGGGAAGATGAATGGGCCGGCGCCATGGCTCACTAGGCTAATCCTCTGCCTGTGGTGCCAGTACTCCAGGTTCTAGTCCCAGTAGGGGCACCAGTCCTGTCCCAGTTGCTCCTCTTCCAGTCCAGCTTTCTGCTGTGGCCCAGGAAGGCAGTGGAGGATGCCCAAGTGCTTGGGCCCTGCACCCGCATGGGAGACCAGGAGAAGCACCTGGCTCCTGGCTTTGGATCAGTGCAGCGTGCCAGCCGTAGCAGCCATTTGGGGGGTAAACCAATGGAAGGAAGACCTTTATGTCTGTCTCTGTCTCACACTGGCTAACTCTGCCTGTCAGGAAAAAAAAGAAAAAATGGGAAAATGAATGCACACCATCAGACTGCTTCCTCACATGGCACCTTTCCTTAAAGACATCACTGTTGCATTACCAGATTATGTCTCTCATGTGAAATATGTCTCTCCTAAAAATTTTAAAGAACTTGCCAGAAACTTATTGCAGAGCAGGGAATGATGTGCCAAGGACAGTGAGTTAGCCTGAGTAGTCCAGGAATCCTGTTCTTGGCTGTTTTCAAGTTCGTATTAATGTACACAACAACATAGTTGCTGAGAAAGTGTCTTACAGTTGTTTCCTGGGTGTGAAGCAGCTCTTTTCAGCACAAATGCCTAACTTCTTGTCCACTCACAAGCACTGTGATAGGGAATACATGCGAGAAAAGGTCAAAACACACTGGGTTTCAGAGGAAGATGTTACCCTAACAACCTCTATCCAGGATTCACTTTCTATTCTTACTTCCTAGGTAACCTTACTATGCTAAATGAGTTTCACATATTAGTAATCTGGTGACAACAGGACTCTAACAGAATTTATGAATCACTCAGTTAATCAAGTGATAACTTCATTATACTGAAAGTTAGTCTATAGCAATAGTTTTTAGGGCCACATCTCTCTTTTTAAAAGATGTTTTATTTATTTGAGAGGTAGAAATACAGATAACGAGACAGACAGAAAGGTCTTCCTTCTGCTGGTTCACTCCCCAATTGGCCAAAATGGCCAGAAGAACTGCACTGATCTAAAGCCAGGAGCCAGGAGCTTCTTCTGGGTCTCCCACATGGAGACCTCCCACATGCCTTCCCAGGCCATAGCAGAGAGACGGATCAGAGGAGGAGCAGCTGGGACTCAAACGGGTGCCCATATGGGATGCTGGCACCACAGGCAGAGGAGTAACATACTGAGTCACCATGCCAGCCCAAAGCCATATCTTCTACTATACTGTGTATAGTAAAAGTATACTATACTGTGTATAGTAAAAGTATAGTATACTATCTCTGTGGGGGGAGGGAAGCATATTTTCTCTTTTCTTCCTTACCCCTCTTCACATTAACAGCTTGTATAAAGGCTTCCATAGGCTACAGTCATGAAAATCTGTCACTAATATCCTCCCATGTTGAAAATGGCATGGAGTTAAACACAGAACTCAGAATAAGAAAAGTAATTTGAAGCTGGTGTTGTGGCTGAGCAGGTAAAACCATAAGGGTGCTGGTTCAAGACCTGGCTGCTCCACTTTCTGATCCAGTTCTCTGCTATGGCCTGGGAAAATAGTGGAAGATGGCCCAAATGCTTGGTCCCCTGCATCTGTGTGGGAGACTTGGAAGAAGTTCCTGGCTCCTGACTTCCATGCAGTTCTGGCCACTGTGACCATCTGGGGAGTGAACCAGCAGATGGGAGACCTCTCTGTGCCTTTGCCTCTCTGTAACTCTGCCTTTCAAATAAATTAATTAATTAAAAAGTAACTGACCCTCTTAATTAAAACCATATGGATTATAAGATACTCAGCTTGGTGGAGCATTGAGTGACTGTAAAGAAAGAGAAAAATTGATACTTTTCTGTATTTATGTTTTCATAGCTCTCCACTATGAAAATCCAGATTGAAGTAGCTCATTATTAACTCATACAGTAGACTTGCATTAATTTCAGTTCACTTCTCACTTTGCAAAGGGATTAGCAGCAGGTAATAAAAGTTGACATCCCTAATAACATGAGAAGAAAGAAGGGTTGAAGACAGAAATCAAAAAGCAGGAAAATAAATCAGCTACGTTTCCATGGCCTCAAGCTCCAGATTGAAAAAGTCTGTTAATTAAACACGGAGGAGTGATCAATCCACAAAGCTACTGCACAAGCTTCACGTGCTGCTGGGAAAGTCAGCCAAACACATAGCGCCCCAGCTGTCAGATGTGTCCGCGGGGTCCAGCATGGGGGCCAGGAGCCAGAGCCTACTCTGATCTTCCATCTCCACCTCTCCACTGCCTCAGGCTCTGGCTGAGGGCCACCGAGCCCCGCCCAGCTGGAACTACCAGGGGATATAGCCGGAGGCCAGCCACAAGGCATTCTCTGACCCACCCAAAGTGGGAACTGGGCTTATTTAAATATAGGGAATGGGACTCCTTCGGCGTGCTCTCAACTGCCCTGCTTGTGCCATTCCTTGTCCAGTGGACTTTAAGGAGAATTTGAGCGAGGCAGCCCATGGGACTGGCCGAGCATCGGGAGACTGGGAAGCGGCGGTGGGAGACACACCTGGGCCCCAGCCTTGACTCTGCCGGAGAAGCTCCCAGCATCACTGAGAAGCAAGTGATCGAGGTCTGGGAGCCGCCACCCACCATCGCACCCACCCCTCTCCCACACACACATCTGTGCCCCCTTCTGTTCTCCATACTTGCCGTGGAAAATCTTGGGAGCACGTCCCCTTCCTTCAGGACACCTGGAGAGCAAAGCGGAGAGTGTGGGACAGAAGTCGCTGGAACTTGGGACCCACAGTGGCAGATGCAGAGGCACAGAAGCAGCAGAGGGCAGGTCTGGGGTGTGTGCTCCCCAACTGCCTCCAATTGTACTTGCAGAGCAAGACTCCCCAGGGAATGTGAGAGAAGGAGCAGCGCAGCCTCTCAGGGCCCTCTCTGATCAGTAAATGAACTCCCTCTGTTCTCAACCCCAGGCCACATGGAAAGGAACGCGCATGCGCACATTCTCCCACATTCACACGCACAGGCGTTCAGAGCAGAAAAACATTAAGCACCGGGTGACTCTGGGAAATGGAGTCCAGGCCAGGGCATTCCTGGATAGACTTACTGAGCACTCCTAGGGCTTCACTGTGGGGTGGGTGGAGACAGGCTGGGAACCAGAGGGTGTTTGCTTTTGTTTACATCCCTCCTTCCCTTCCTTCCCACCCCAGATCTCAAGGATCAGCTGCTGTTCTTCCTTTCTTGAACAAAATCTTAAGAAGTGACAGCCACTGCTGCTGAGTCCCAAATCACGGTTCCCTTACACACGCTGTTTCCTCAGAAAAATCCCCTGCTGCTTTATTCCTGGATAGCTTCTCTCAAGTAACGAATGACAAGGATTTCAATGTAACTCTCAGTACAGGTGTACACGGCATAGTTTAACATCTAGATTTGAGAATACAATTTTTATTTGTGTCTTGTTGATGTTTATTTTTCTTTTCAAATTATTTTACACCACCCTCTAATTCACCAAGTACAAAAAAAAAAAAAAAAAAACAGGAGAACTGGATACTGGACTAACATTGCCAAGTATCCCCTAGGGGGCCAGATTAATAGAGTAAATGCCTTACTTTGTAACATTTATACCTTAGATTAATTCTGGAGACAGTATTATCAATTTACAAAGAGAAAGCTGAGGTGGAAAGAGTTTAGAATTGAATTTGCTCATGGAAATATGGTCAAAAAGTCTAGGTTAAAGGCCAACCAAAGTGAAATATAGACATTTGGATCTGGCTGAAGAACCCATGAGAGTATTTTAGGCATGGAAAGCTGACACTCTGAAAAAAAAAAAAAAAAACCCTAAATGAAAGATCTCTTCGAGTGAGATCCCAGTGGAAAGAACAGGTCATCAAAGAAGTAGCTACCTTTCTCTGAAGGGAGGAGAAAACTTTCACTTTGACTACGACCTTGTCTAAATAAGATCAGAGTTGGTGAACTCAAAAGGCTTTCATAGCCTTGGCAACTCATGACAAGATCCTAGGGTGATTACTGACACCATAGACAAGAGTGTCAAATTGTTAAGTCAATAACAGGAGTCACTGTGCACTTACTCCTCATGTAGGATCTCTGTCCTTAATGTGTTGTCCAATGTGAATTAACACTATAACAAGTACTCAAGCAGTATTTTTCACTTTGTGTTTCAGTGTGGGTACAAACTGTTGAAATCTTTACTTCATATATACTAAATTGATCTTCTGTATATAAAGATAATTGAAAATGAATCTTGATGTGAATGGAAGGGGAGAGGGAGCAGGAGAGGGGAGGGTTGCAGGTGGGAGGGAAGTTATGGGGGGAAAGCCATTGTAATCCATAAACTGTACTTTGGAAATTTATATTTATTAAATAAAAGTTAAAAGAAAAAGAAATCTTTCGGGACCAGCACTCTGGCATAGTGAGCTAATCCTCTGCCTTCAGCATGGACATTCTATATGAGTGCTGGTTCAAGTCCCTGCTGCTCCAGTTCCAATCCAGCTTTCTGCTCTAGCCTGGGAAAGCAGTAGAAGATGGCCCAAATGCCTGGGACCCTGCATCCACGTTGGAGTCCCAGAACTTCCTGGCTCCTGGCTTTGGATCAGCTTAACTATGGCCATTGCAGCCATTTGGGGAGTGAACCAGTGCATGGAAGACTTCTTTCTCTGTGCCTCTCATGTAACTCCACCTTTCAAATAAAAAAATAAATTTTTAAAAAAGGAAATACTTCTTTTATCTTGGGGCTCAGTTTCTAAAACCCCAGATTTCTCATATTTAAAATGAAAAATGAGGGAGAGGAAGAGTATCTCCAATGCTAATCTTCACTGTAGAGAAACACATAGGATTATAACTTATCTAAAAAAAAAAGAAAGGAGATTCAAAGTTGCCATTGCTGTATGGTTATTTTTCTCATATTTAATATCAAGATAGCATATAAATATTATGCATTCTTAGGTATATGTGTGGTGTTTGATTTTTAAGATTTTAAGTAGAAATCTAAATGGAAGCAGGATGACATGGAGTCCTGTTTGTGATTACTTCTGTCAGTTATAATTCATGGGATTAGAATTGCTGGATTAGGAATGCTTAAATGTATCCATTCATTTCACACTAATGTTTACTATATCAGGCAATATTATTTGTGTAGACTGCTTTTTCTTGCCAGATTGAAAATTCAGGAGGGCAAGAAACATGTTTGCTTTGACATTGAAACTCAGCATCTTGATAGAGTCATTATTTTAGTTGAATGAATAAATGAGGATATAAAAATTAAACAAATACAATTTCTGTTCCACAAGAACTACCTAGTTGAAGAGATAATGAAATAGATATCTATTTGATAGCTGCCACAATTAGATGAATGTATAATTTGTTGCTCAGAGACAACTTTGATAATAAAAGAGACATATTAATAATGACACAGGGTTGAAATGTATAAACAGAAACCATCCAAGGCCAAGTAGGTTAAATGTTCACCCTAGCTTTGTAAGGCATTCCATTCACTATTTAGTAAGCATTTACTGAGCATTCTTTTGTGTGGTGTGTTGAAAGAACTACCAGCCACATGATTTTCCTAGATATTGGAGGAAGAGTACTTGAGCAATCAGAAAAAGCTGGGATGAACTAAGGGGCTTTTGACACAAAGGTAAGAAAAACAAAAAGCAGAGAGGTCAATTAAAAAGTATATCAGAGAGAGCGGCAAGATGGCAGAATAGGAAGGAAGCACACTGATAGTCTGGGGAGAGACAGTTTAATAAAAGTGGAGATACTACAGGTTCAAGGAAGAGTAGGGGAATAAACAGCAGAAGAAACTCTTCTGGAACTAGTGATTCAAAGTGGACCTGCATGGAGAGCGTGGGAGCCCACAGTTCAGGACACCAGCAGCAGACTCAACACACCAGTGCTGGAACGCGAGGTGAGCTGGACCTCAATAGCCTGAGACACCAGCAGGCAAGCAGAAAGAGGAGACTAGAGGGAATGACCCCATGGGGAAAAGTTCACCAGGCTAACTAGAGGAGAGAGAGAGAGAGAGAAAAAAAAAAGTGACCGATACAGACACGAGTTTCTCTCTCTTGTCTCACCTCTCAAAGGTGAGCAAGACAAAGAGCAGGCACCATCTTGGAGATACGTCATAATCAGGGTGACCTCAGGTCTGCACAAGCCCTGAGCCTAGCAGAAAAACCTGACTTGGGGTTGGGGGTGGTGAATTAACAGGAGATTAGGACCTAGAGAATTTGTGGTGCTACTGAACTGAGACTGTGAAAAAAGACGGCAGGGAAGAGAACTCACGGAATTCACATGAGTACTCTCCAGAGACGCTACAATTCTGTAACTTTGGCAACCCAGTGGGAGACTGAAGGAGAATTTGAGCCCACACTGAGGGCAGGACAGATTCCCTGTGTGGTCCTTGGGAAAGAGCTTCCGATCTCTGGCTCCTGTGAGTATATCATTTGTCTGCTAACTACCTCCAATTCTGTTCAGCTGTGCAGAATTACTTCCTTTTTGAATCAAAAAAAAAAAAAAAGAAAGAGAGAGAGAGAGAGATCTACCACACCTAACCTGGGAGTGTCACCTTTGGCACACCATTAACCCTGAGGAACCAAACAGAGCTCTCAGGCCACACCAATCTCAAGCCTCTAAGGCTGCATCAAAAACAGTCCACTTAATCTAGAGTCATAGTATAACAAGAAAAAGAACCACAGTGAAGAAACCAAAGAATATCTCCAATATGCCCAACAACAAACGCAAAAACCGAGGCAATAAGAACAAGGAAGACACTATGATGCCCCCAAAGGAAAAAGACACCCCAATTCAAGATTATGAAGATGATGAGATAGAAGAAATGTAAGAAGCGGATCTCAAAAAATTGTTAAGAACATTATGAAGTTCTCAAAAACAAATTCTTGAACTATAGAAATCCTTAATGGACAAGATAGAAAATCTCTCTCGTGAAAATGAAATATTAAGGAGGAATCAAAATGAAATGAAACAACTAGTAGAACATGAAACTATGATAGTGATGAGAAATCATAATGAAATGAAGAATTCAATAGATCAAATGACAAACACGTTAGAGAGCCTTAAAAACAAAATGGGTGAAGCAGAAGAGAGAATATTGGACTTGGAAGACAGAGAACAGGAAAGGATACAGTCAAACCAAAGAAAAGAAGAGGAAATTAGAAATCTAAAAAATATTGTGGGAAATCTTCAGGATACTATTAAAAAACCCAACATTCGGGTTCTAGGAGTTCCTGAAGGCATGGAGAGGGAGAAAGAATTAGAATGCCTTTTCAGTGAGATATTAGCAGAAAGTTTCCCAGGTTTGGAGAAGGACAGAGACATCCTAATACAGGAAGCCCATAGAACCCCTAGTAAACATGACCAAAAGAGATCCTCACCACGACACGTTGTAATTAAACTCACCACAGTGAAACAGAAAGAAAAGATCCTAAAATGTGCAAGAGAGAAACGTCAGATTACTCTCAGAGGATCTCCAATTAGACTCACAGCTGAATTCTCATCAGAAACCCTACAAGCTAGAAGGGAATGGCAAGACATAGCCCAGGTGCTAAGAGAGAAAAACTGCCAGCCCAGAATATTATATCCTGCTAAGCTATCATTTGTGAATGAAGGTGAAATAAAGACCTTTCATGGCAAACAGAAATTGACAGACTTTGTTGCCACTCGTCCAGCCCTGCAAAAGATGCTTAAAGATGGGTTGCACACAGAAACACGGTCATCAACATGAAAGAAGGTAAAGGAAGGAAACCTCACAGCAAAAGATCATAGGGAATTCAAAGCATATATTAGACCATATTTTTGGCAAATGGCAGGGCAAATTTACCACTTATCATTAGTCACATTGAAAGTTAATGGCCTGAACTGTCCAGTTAAAAGACACCGATTGGCTGATTGGGTTAAGGAACAAAACCCATCTATTTGCTGCTTACAAGAAACACATCTTTCCAACAAAGATGCATGCAGACTGAAAGTGAAAGGCTGGAAAAAGATATACCATGCCAACAGAAATGAAAAAAGAGCGGGTGTAGCCATCTTAATGTCGGACAACATAAACTCTAACACAAAAACAGTTAAGATAGACAAAGAGGGGCACTATATGATTAAGGGATCAATTCAACAGGAAGATATAACAATTATCAATGTATATGCACCTAATTACAGGGCACTGGTTTATTTAAAAGATTTGTTAAGGGACTTAAAGGGAGACTTAGACCCCAGTACAATAGTACTGGTGGACTTCAATACTCCACTCTCAGAAATAGACAGATCAACAGGACAGAAGATCAACAAGGAGATAGTAGATTTAAGTGACACTATTGCCCAAATGGATCTAACAGATATCTACAGAACTTTTCATCCTACATATTAAGCAGTACATGGAACCTTCTCTAGGATTGACCACATACTAGGCCATAAAGCAAGTCTCAGCAAATTCAAAAGAATTAGAATCATACCATGCAGCTTCTCAGACCATAGTGGAATGAAGTTGGAAATTAGCAACTCAGGAATCCCTAGAGCATACGCAAACACATGGAGACTGAACAACATGCTCCTGAATGAAAAATGGGTCATAGAAGAAATTAAAAGAGAAATCAAAAATTTTCTGGAAGTAAATGAGGATAACAGCACAACATACCAAAACATGGGACGCAGCAAAAGCAGTGTTAAGAGGAAAGTTTATATCAATAGGTGCCTACCTCAAGAAATTGGAAAGGCACCAACTAGATGAGCTTTCAATTCACCTCAAGGATCTAGAAAACCTGCAGCAAACCAGACCCAAATCTAGTAGGAGAAGAGAAGTAGTTAAAATCAGAGAAGAAATCAACAGGATTGAATCAAAAAAAAATTACAAAAATCAGCCAAATGAGGAGCTGGTTTTGTGAAAAAAAAAAATAAACAAAATTGACACCCCATTGGCACAACTAACTAAAAACAGAAGAGAAAAGACCCAAATCAATAAAATCAGAGATGAAAAAGGAAACGTAACAACAGACACCATAGAAATAAAAATAATCGTCAGAAATTACTACAAGGACTTGTATGCCAGCAAACAGGGAAACCTATCAGAAATGGATAGATTCCTGGACACATGCAACCTACCTAAATTGAATCAGGAAGACATAGAAAATCTATGATTCAAAAGGGAAGTAATTCTGCACAGCTGAACAGAATTGGATGTAGTTAGCAGGCAAATGATATACCCACAGGAGCCAGAGATCAGAACCTCTTTCCCAAGGACCACACAGGGAATCTGTCCTGCCCTCAGTGTGGGCTCAAATTCTCCTTCAGTCTCCCACTGGGTTGCCAAGGTTACAGAATTGTAGCATCTCTGGAGAGTACTCATGTGAATTCCGTGAGTTCTCTTCCCCGCTGTCTTTTTTCACAGTCTCAGTTCAGTAGCACCACACATTCACTAGGTCCTAATCTCCTGTTAATTCACCACCACCCCCAGAGTCAGGTTTTTCTGCTAGGCTCAGGGCTGGTGCAGACCTGAGGTCACCCTGATTATGACGTATCTACAAGATGGTGCCTGCTCTTTGTCTTGCTTGCCTTTGAGAGGTGAACCGAGAGAGAGAAACTCGTGTCTGTATCGGTCATTTTTTTTTCTCTCTCTCTCTCTCTCCTCTAGTTAGCCTGGTGAACTTTTCCCCATGGGGTCATTCCCTCTAGTCTCCTCTTTCTGCTTGCCTGCTGGTGTCTCAGGCTATTGAGGTCCAGCTCACCTCGCGTTCCAGCACTGGTGTGTTGAGTCTGCTGCTGGTGTCCTGAACTGTGGGCTCCCACGCTCTCCATGCAGGTCCACTTTGAATCACTAGTTCCAGAAGAGTTTCTTCTGCTGTTTCTTCCCCTACTCTTCCTTGAACCTGTAGTATCTCCACTTTTATTAAACTGTCTCTCCCCAGACTATCAGTGTGCTTCCTTCCTATTCCGCCATCTTGCTGCTCTCTCAAGAGTTGCAATGTTAAGTTCTTTGTCAAGTTGAAGCTAGGATGAATGACTGTTTCCTGGTCTTCCACATGGGTGGCAGGGCCCAAGGACTTGGGCCATGTTCTGAAGCCTTCCCAGGTGCATTCTCATTGTGCTTGATCAAAAGCAGAGAAGCTGGGACTTGAAGCAGCACCACAGCACTCTGATGTGGAATGCTGGTGTGGCAGGCAGTGGTGAAACTTGCTGCACCACAGCATTCATATATGCTGTGCTATATACAAATTTTTATTCCTTTTTGGAATGTGTGAACTTTTGTTAAAAATTATTCTAATATTATGCCAGTATCCTATTTCCTATCAAATTTTCATCCAGTACCTTTGATATTCATTATTTTTAATCATCAATGCTGCATGAAATGCTGGTGTTTTAATTCCCAATATTGTTTCTTCATTTATATTTTGAACTAGCATCAAAGCTAAGGGCTCACTCTTCTGTCCTCGTTAGTGTGTCATTATGTTTTATATCATTATGAGTTCACAGATTCTTATCTTGTTAAAGGCATTATACTCTGAAATTATGTGTTCTGATGCTCAAGTTATTCCAGATCCTAGTGGAATCCTCTTCAACACACCAAATTAGGGCCCCAATATCTACAGTTGGTGTAAGTACCATCCTAGGAGAAAAGATTCACTAGTACTTATCTCCCTTCCCTGAATTACATTTCCCTTAAAGGTGCCATTTCTTTCATCAAATCTTGTTACTATTAATGAAGATTTACCATTCAGCTGTACTCCTCTATGTTTTCTCTGGAGATGTTCTTTAGTACTAAGGCCACTTTACAAACCAAAATCTCATCAAGTCACACTCCTCTTTCAACTGTGTGGATAGTTTCCTTTGAAACAGGGACCATAGGACTTACTATGGTCTTCAGAAAGACAATGCTATGTATGGGTTGTACCCTATTAGGTCTTGCCTACCAGCTGTCTGCTCGCTATTCTCTTCTTACATGCTAGGACTCGGAAGGCTCTCAGTTGTATCACAGACTTTACAAATTTCCTCTCAACCCATCAAAATTACTAAAAGTTCCAAATGTGAGGCTAAACTGTTTTTTTTTATAAAAAATTATTATTTTATTTGAGAGGTAGAGTTACAGACAAAGGGAGAGACAGAGAGAAAAATCTTCTGTCCACTGGTTTACTTCCCAGTAGACACAACAGACTGAGTTGGGTTGATCTGAAGCCAGGGGCCAGAAGCCTGGAGCTTCACTCTTCTCTCCCATATGGGTGCAGGAGCCCAAGCATTTGGGCCATCTTTGACTGCTTTTCCAGGCCAAAGCAGAGAGCTGGATTGGAAGAACAGCTGGAACTCAAACTGGCACCACAGGCAGAGGCTAAGCCCATTATGTCACAGTGCTGGACCCTAAGTGCTTTTAAAATAAGATTTACAGGTATATGCACCTAATTACAGGGCACCAGTCTATTTACAAGATATGTTAAG
Organism: Oryctolagus cuniculus; assembly: GCF_051225735.1. Lineage (NCBI taxonomy): Eukaryota > Metazoa > Chordata > Mammalia > Lagomorpha > Leporidae > Oryctolagus > Oryctolagus cuniculus. Next base: position 114,854,123 of record NC_142879.1, read on the forward strand.
GGACTTAAAGGGAGATTTAGATTCCAATACAATAGTACTGGGGGACTTCAATACTCCACTCTCAGAAATAGACAGATCATCCGGACAGAAGATCAACAAGGAAACAGCAGATTTAATTGACACTATTGCCCAAATGGATCTAGCAGATATCTACAGAACTTTCAACCCTACATCTACAGACTTCACATTCTTCTCAGCAGTGCATGGAACCTTCTCTAGGATTGATCACATACTAGGCCATAAAGCAAGTCTCAGCAAATTCAAAAGAATTGGAATCATACCATGCAGCTTCTCAGACCACAGCGGAATGAAGCTGGCAATTAGCAACTCAGGAAACCCCAGAAAGTATGCAAACACATGGAGACTGAACAACATGCTCCTGAATGAACAATGGGTCATTCAAGAAATCAAAAGAGAAATCAAAAACTTTCTGGAAGTAAATGAAGACAACAACACAACATATCAAAACTTATGGGATACAGCAAAAGCAGTATTGAGAGGCAAATTTATAGCAATAGGTGCCTATATCAAGAAATTGGAAAGGTACCAAATAAATGAGCTTTCAGCGCATCTCAAGGACCTAGAAAAACTGCAGCAAACCAAACCCAAATCTAGTAGGAGAAGAGAAATAATTAAAACCAGAGAAGAAATTAACAGGATTGAATCCAAAAAAAAAACACTACAAAAAATCAGCCAAGCGAGAAGCTGGTTTTTTGAAAAAATAAACAAAATTGACACCCCATTGGCACAACTAACTAAAAAAAGAAAAGACCCAAATCAATAAAATCAGAGATGAAAAAGGAAACGTAACAACAGACACCACAGAAATAAAAAGAATCATCAGAAATTACTACAAGGACCTGTATGCCAGCAAACAAGAAAACCTATCAGAAATGGATAGATTCCTGGACACATGCAATCTACCAAAATTGAACCATGAAGACATAGAAAACCTAAATAGACCCATAACTGAAACAGAAATTGAAACAGTAATTAAGGCCCTCCCAACAAAGAAAAGCCCAGGACCAGATGGATTCACTGCTAAATTCTACCAGACATTTAAAGAAGAACTAACTCCAATTCTTCTCAAACTATTCAGAACAATCAAAAAAGAGGGAATCCTTCCAAATTCTTTCTATGAAGCCAGCATCACCTTAATCCCTAAGCCAGAGAAAGATGCAGCACTGAAAGAAAATTACAGACTAATATCCCTGATGAACATAGACGCAAAAATCCTCAACAAAATTCTGGCCAATAGAGTACAACAACACATCAGGAAAATCATCCACCCAGACCAAGTGGGATTCATCCCTGGTATGCAGGGATGGTTCAACATTCGCAAATCAATCAATGTGATTCACCACATTAACAGACTGCAGAAGAAAAACCATATGATTATCTCAATTGATGCAGAGAAAGCATTTGATAAAATTCAACACCCCTTCATGATGAAAACTCTAAGCAAATTGGGTATAGAAGGAACATTCCTCAATATAATCAAAGCAATTTATAAAAAACCCACAGCCAGCATCCTATTGAATGGGGAAAAGTTGGAAGCATTTCCACTGAAATCCGGCACCAGGCAGGGATGCCCACTCTCACCACTGCTAGTCAATATAGTTCTGGAAGTTTTAGCCAGAGCCATCAGACAAGAAAAAGAAATCAAAGGAATACAAATCGAGAAGGAAGAAGTCAAACTATCCCTCTTTGCAGATGATATGATTCTGTACTTAGAGGATCCAAAGAACTCTACTAAGAGACTATTGGAACTCATAGAGGAGTTTGGCAAAGTGGCAGGATATAAAATCAATGCACAAAAATCAACAGCCTTTGTATACACAAGCAACGCCATGACTGAGAAAGAACTGCTAAGATCAATCCCATTCACAATAGCTACAAAAACAATCAAATACCTTTGAATAAACTTAACCAAGGACGTTCAAGATCTCTACGATGAGAATTACAAAATCTTAAAGAAAGAAATAGAAGAGGATACCAAAAAATGGAAAAATCTTCCATGCTCATGGATTGGAAGAATCAACATCATCAAAATGTCCATTCTCCCAAAAGCAATTTATAGATTCAATGCAATCCCAATCAAGATACCAAAGACATTCTTCTCAGATCTAGAAAAAATGATGCTGAAATTCATATGGAGGCACAAGAGACCTCGAATAGCTAAAGCAATCTTGTACAACAAAAACAAAGCCGGAGGCATCACAATACCAGATTTCAGGACATACTACAGGGCAGTTGTAATCAAAACAGCATGGTACTGGTACAGACACAGATGGATAGACCAATGGAACAGAATAGAAACACCAGAAATCAACCCAAACATCTACAGCCAACTTATATTTGACCAAGGATCTAAAACCAATTCCTGGAGCAAGGACAGTCTATTCAATAAATGGTGCTGGGAAAACTGGATTTCCACATGCAGAAGCATGAAGCAAGACCCCTACCTTACACCTTACACAAAAATCCACTCAACGTGGATTAAAGACCTAAATCTACGTCCTGACACCATTAAGTTATTAGAGAACATTGGAGAAACCCTTCAAGATATTGGCACAGGCAAAGAATTTCTGGAAAAGACCTGGGAGGCACAGGCAGTCAAAGCCAAAATCAACTATTGGGATTGCATCAAATTGAGAAGTTTCTGTACTGCAAAAGAAACAGTCAGGAAAGTGAAGAGGCAACCGACAGAATGGGAAAAGATATTTGCAAACTATGCAACTGATAAAGGGTTGATAACCAGAATCTACAAAGAGATCAAGAAACTCCACAACATCAAAACAAACATCCCACTTAAGAGATGGGCCAAGGACCTCAATAGACATTTTTCAAAAGAGGAAATCCAAATGGCCAACAAACAGATGAAAAAATGTTCAAGGTCGCTAGCAATCAGGGAAATGCAAATCAAAACCACAATGAGGTTTCACCTCACCCCGGTTAGAATGGCTCACATTCAGAAATCTACCAACAACAGATGCTGGCGAGGATGTGGGGAAAAAGGGACACTAACCCACTGTTGGTGGGAATGCAAACTGGTCAAGCCACTATGGAAGTCAGTCTGGAGATTCCTCAGAAACCTGAAGATAACCCTACCGTTCGACCCAGCCATCCCACTCCTTGGAATTTACCCAAAGGAGTTTAAATTGACAAACAAAAAAGCGGTCTGCACCCTAATGTTTATTGCAGCACAATTCACAATAGCCAAGACCTGGAACCAACCTAAATGCCCATCAACAGTAGACTGGATAAAGAAATTATGGGATATGTATTCTTTAGAATACTATACCGCAGTAAGAAACAACGAAATCCAGTCATTTGCAACAAAATGGAGGAATCTGGAACACATCATGCTGAGTGAAGTAAGCCAGTCCCAAAGGGACAAATACCATATGTTCTCCCTGATCGGTGACAACTGACTGAACACCAAAAAGGAAACCTCCAGAAGTGAAATGGACACTATGAGAAATGGTGACTTGATCAGCATAGCCCTGACTGTTAATGGACAACTTAATACATTATCCCTCTTAGTATTTTTTGTCTGTTCTACTTAATATGACAGGTTTAATTCTGTAATTATCACACAGTTATTCTTAAGTGTTGAAAATTAACTGAAATGTGATCCCTGTTAAACATAAGAGTGGGAATAAGAGAGGGAAGAGATGTATAATTTGGGACATGCTCAAGCTGACTTGCCCCAATTGGTAGAGTTAGAAACATACCAGGGGATTCCAATTCAATCCCATCAGGGTGGCATGTACCAATGCCATCTCACTATTCCAAGGGATCAATTTCAGTTCACAATTGATCATAATGAAAGGACCAAGAGTCAAAGGGAGCACATAAACAAGTCTAGTACCTGCTAACACTAACTGATAGAATAAATAAAGGGGAGAGTGATCCAACATGGGAAGTGAGATACTCAGCAGACTCATAGAATGGCGGATGTCCTAAATAGCACTCTGGCCTCAGAATCAGCCCTAAAGGCACTCGGATCTGGCTGAAAAGCCCATGAGAGTATTTCAGGCATGGAAAGCCAAGACACTCTGGCAAAAAGATCTCTGTGAGTGAGATCCCAGTGGAAAGAACAGGTCTTCAAAGAAGGAGGTACCTTTCTCTGAAGGGAGGAGAGAACCTCCACTTTGACTATGACCTTGTCTAAACAAGATAAGAGTCGGAGAACTCAGAGGGCTTCCATAGCCTTGGAAACTCATGACTGGTGCATAGGGAGATTACTGATGCCATAAACAGGAGTGTCAATTTGTAAAGTCAACAACAGGAGTCACTGTGCACTTACTCCTCATGTAGGATCTCTGTCCTTAATGTGCTGTACATTGAGGCTTAATGCTATAACGAGTACTCAAACAGCATATTTCACTTTGTGTTTCTATGGGGGTGCAAATGGTTGAAATCTTTACTTAATGTGTACTAAACTGATCTTCTGTAAAAAAAAAAAAAGAAATTATCAATTCCCAACTTGACTCTCACTGGGATTAAACATGACAATAGGTCTGATCTGATTTCATCATCATTTAAAAAAAATCTATTATTTTTCACTTTATGTTTCTGTGTGGGAGCAAACTGTTGAAATCCTTACTTAATGTATACTAAGCTGATCTGTATATTAAGAGAATCGAAAATGAATCTTGATGTGAATGGAAGGGGAGAGGGAGTTGGAAAGGGGAGGGTTGTGGGTGGGAGGGACGGTATGGGGGGAAGCCATTGTAATCCATAAGTCGTACTTTGGAAATTTATATTCATTAAATAAAAGATAAAAAAAATAAGATTTACAGTATTTGTTTGAAAGGCAGACACAGAAAGAAGGTTGCAGTGGAGACAGAGATATTCCACCTGCTGGTTCATTCCCCAAATAGATGCAGTAACAGGGAGATGGCTCATAATGGAGCAGCTGGGACTCAAACCAGTGCTCACATGAGATGCTGGCATTACAGGCAGTGGCTCCATGTGTCAGCTACTTCATTTCTTCTTTCAAAGGAGTTCTCATCTCTAAGTGATTCAGAAAGATGTACCAAAGGACTTTTTGGTGGTTATGATAAATTATCTCTTTTAAACTTTACATTCCACAGAACACACAGTATAACTAAATTATTTACCAACACAACCTCATTCCTTGATACTTGCCTAACTCAGATGAGATGTGTAATGAATGCTAATCTCTGGGTAAAAAGTGATGATCATGTCCATAAAGAAGATTGCAGTATAGCTCAGCTGAACACGCAAAGGATAGCATGATTCTATGAGTTAGTCAATAGCAACACAAAAATGCAATAAGTGATTATTTAAAATACATGATATTAAAATAATGCACTCAGAGAATTTCATCATGACAGTCCCCATTTTGGACTACACCTTCAGCACTCTAAGTTTCTATAGCACCAGCAAAAGTGTGGGCAATGAAAGTTTCTTGCTGGGAGAGATAAGAGGAATATTTTAGCATCAGTGACTCACACATTAGCAAGACAGATTTTCTGCAAATAATTGAAATCCATAATCAGCAGCTTTGTTCAAAACTTCATTTTCTGTAACTGTGAAAGTGCAATTAAAGGACGATATTTGGGACAGAATTCTTAAAGATACGTGAAGAAGGTTACTGAGTGGTACATAACTTGGCAAACCTGCAGCAGCAGGTTTTATATAAGAAACAGATCACCCATAAACAGCTCACTCACACCACCAGAGTGCCCAGTCTTGGCTTCCTTCTCTTCACCTTCATCTTCATTATCAGTAATTTTATTCATGTCTTAGAATTTAGTTCAAATTGAAGGTATAACCAGAGGCTATCACTACTCCTAATCTAGGTAATACTAGTGAGCACAAATACAGTGTCTTCAATGGCAAACACCCACTTTTCAGTATTATGCCAAACTTATTAAAGAACATGATACTGGCATTCTTACAATGATAGAATAATAAAAATCATTAGAGCAATTTATCAGTTTATAATGCACATCAAGAGAAAGTGTGTCAATGTGGAGAACAGTGTGTAAATTGTTGAGTATTGTCAGGGAGAAGTGAGAAAATTAAGACAAACCATGCTGGGTAAAAATACATAGGAACAAGATTTCAGCAGGCAATGTTAAGCAGAGAAGCACCACATAGAAGTATGGAATCATTGTTTATTCAATGGATGCCCTAGTCTGGGTTCACAGCTGGGAGGTAGAAATACACTTGGAGATGCAGAGGTCCCTTATCCTCTTCATGGGTTTTACCCAATCAAGACAGTTTTCTCAGTCATTCTCACATGGAAGCAAGGGTCTTTATGCCATGATCTCAGTTGTGGGCTCTTTCAGTTATGCTTTCTCCACTGCTAGACTTAAGTATCCTGTAAGTGGAACAGATTTTCTTCCCCAGAAGAGCAGCTGGGGACAACAGTGGGGAATCAGGTGTCAATGATTATAAGAATTTAATCAACCCTACAGAGCCCTCTAGTGGTGAATAGTCACATTCAACTGATTCATGACCCATTATTATATCCCAATGAGGACTCCAGTAACAGACCTCCCATAGTTAATTAAACCAAAGGTGCTCTCCAGTTAGCACACCTTCTCTATTGAGAGAGGCGCTTGAGGGCTTAATCTAGGAGAGCTTACTTGTCAGATGCTTTGACCCTCAAGAGGAGAGTTCTTGCACAGAGTAATCATAAGCCTCTCTCCCTGGTCCATGTCCTTGGATGCAATGTGCAAGAATCATGACACAGAAAAATTAACAGAAAGAAAAAAGAAAAGACAGATAGAAAGAGAGAAAGAGAAAAAGAGAGAGAGAGAGAAAGAGAAAGAAGGAAGGAAGGAAGGAAGGAAAGAAAAGAAAAGAAAAGAAAAGAAAAGAAAAGAAAAGAAAAGAAAAGAAAAGAAAAGAGCACTGTGGTGCAACTCATGGGTTTACCGTAAATTTAGATAAAGTGGGGGCTGGTGCTGTGCCATAATCATTAAGCCTCTGCCTGTGGCACTGGTATCTCATACAGGTGCTGATTCATGTCTCAGCTGCTCCACTTCCAATCCAGCTCTGTGCTAATGACCTGGGAAAGCAGTGGAAGATAGCCCAAGTGTTTGGACCCCTGTACCCATGTGTGAAGAAGCTCATGGCTCCTGGCTTTGAGTTGGCCCAGCTCTGGCCATTGTGTCCATTTGTGGAGTGAACTAGCAAGTGGAAGACCTCTCTCTCAGTCTTTCCCCTTGTCTATCTGTGACTGCTTATCAAATAAATAAGTAAATATTTTTAAAAATTAGACAAAGTGACATTTAGCTGTGTAATTTCTGTTCTATAAGTAAATCAGAAATTAGAGACTAATCATAATTGGTTTTCAAATTTCCTATAAATCAAGAATTTACCTCTTGCAGTATCACACAGTAAAATTTACTTTTTCAAAGAGGAACAAGTTTAACAAGAGCCTTCAAAGAACTTTCTATGATGATCAAATTAACTGTTGCCAGGAAAAAATTGTAAATTTTAGGAAGGCTGATTAGAAAAAATCAGATATGTCTTCTCCTATCCACATGACTTTGTGAGATTAAGAGAGTGCTTTGTTTCAACTTTTTCCTATTGATGAATATTGTCACTTGAAATTTTTTCTTTAAAACTAAATACTAATTACCAGTAATCAATCATCCAAATAAGTACAGGATAATATACATTAATTATTTTTTATTCAGCACATCATAGTGACAAATGTGCAGTGGTAGCACATTTATAGTCTTTTCTGGACTCTATTAAAATATTTATTTAGTTTTTTCTTGAATCTATTTTGCTTTCTTGGTTTCTTTTTTTAAAAGGATTTATTTATTTGTTTATCTGAAAGTCAGACTTACAGAGGAGGGAGAGGGTGAGATAGGGAAAGAGAGAGAGAGAAAGAAAGATAGAGGGAGAGAGAGATCATCCACCTGCTGGTACACTCCCCAAATAACTACCATTGCTGGGGCTGGGCCAGGCAAAAACCAGGAGCATGGAACTCCAACTGGTTCTTCCATAAAAGTGGAAAGTGTCCAAGTACTTCAGCAATGTTCTGCTGCTTTCCTACACACATTAGTAGTGAACTGGATCAGAACTGGCACTTGAACCTGATTTCATATGGGATGCCAGCATTGTGAGCAGCTGCTTAATCTGCACCAAATGCTGGCCCCTGTTCTTGATTCTTAAAGGAAGGACACAGTAATGTCTAGCTGAAGAGAGATATGTACCAGACTTGAGTTTTACTATGGACAGATGACAGACACTGTAGATTTAGCTGAGTTTATGCCTAAGGGGTAGGATTCATTTAAGTTTCTTTTTTTTAAAGATATGTTTTATTTACTTGAAAGATGGAGTTACAGAGAGAGCCAGAGCGAGAGCGAGAGCAAGAGAGAGAG